>NC_080174.1:6027568-6327568 GCF_950295315.1 Erinaceus europaeus
AATGATGTTTATTGGCGGTGTGGTCAGGTCCAGGGGGAGAATGGTCACAGGAAGATTGGAATAGCACTGCCTGCGTGGTGCTTTGACTTTAATTCAAGCGTTTGTTGATTGATTCATTTGTTTATTTTGGTGCCAGCATTTTTTGCTGGGGCTTCTCCACTTCTAGCAGACCTTTTTCTTTTTCTTTCTCCCCAGGGAGAGAGTGACTGCAGTCTTTTCCGCTCATGATGCTCCCCCCTCCACCATTGGCGTGGTGTTCCAATATGGTCAGCAGTCTCCAACCCTGGCCAAGTGTAAGAAGGTCTTCACTCCACTGGATGAGCCATTTCCTTGTCCCCATTACATGCAGACGCCTTATGAGTGGTGAAGCAGAACTGCAGATGTCTCTCTGCTTCTCTCCCTCTCTGTCTCTCCCTTCCCTCTCAATGTCTTTCTCCATCCAAAATAAACAAAATTAACAAATATAAAAATTAGTCTTTTAAAATAGATTTATTTACATATTATATGTATGTATTTTTTACTAGAGCCCTGCTCAGTTCTGGCTTATGGTCATGCAGGGAATTGAACCTGGGACCTGGGAGCCTCAGGCATGGAAGTTCGTTTGCATAACCATTATGCTATCTCCTCTGCTGCAAAAAGAGAGAGAGAGACAGAGAGATTTGTGAGAGAAAGAGAAGCAGAGCAGCACTCGGCTTAGGCAGTGCTGGGCCTAAAACTCAGCACGTCATGCTTGCAAGTCCGACACTCTAGCTGCTGCACCATGCCCTAGCCTGCGTCCTGAGGTCTCAGAGGCTGTGTTCAGCTCAGTTTCCTCGGTTTGCTGTCAGCTGGCTGTGAAAGGGGCTGTGCTACTCAGGATGCTCGCTTAAGCCTGACAGAAATGCCGCCCCCAGCAGGTATAGCCAAGAAAAGGGGTTTTCTTTGTCCATTTTTTAAAAATAATTTTTTTGTAGGAGTCAGGCGGTAGCCCACACATGGCACACAGCGCAAGGACTGGCCTAAGGATCCCAGTTCAAGCCCCTGGCTCCCCACCTGCAGGGGAGTCGCTTCACAAGCAGTGAAGCAGGTCTGCAGGTGTCTGTCTTTCTCTCCCCCTCTCTGTCTCCCCGCCTCTCTCCATTTCTCTCTGTTCTATCCAACAATGACAACATCAATAACAACAATAATAACTACAACAATAAAAAAACAAAGGTAACAGAAGGGAATAAACAAATATTTTAAAAAACAGTAATAATTTTTGTTACTAATAGTTTGTTACAAGATTGTAAGCTAACAGGGTCTAGTTCCACACTACAGCCACCACCTCCCAGATGGAACCATCATGGTTCTCACAAGTCTTACAACAAACAGTTTACTTGCTTCTCTTTTGTTTAGATTACTTTTTTTTTGAGGGGAGGGCAGGCAGGTTCATGTGAATCAGATCTCTGGATTCCACATTCATGAGAGTGAAATCATCTGGTAGCTGTCTTTCATCTCTGTATTTATTTCACCAAGTACAATCACCTCCAGCTCCATCCATTTTGTCCCAAAGGACACAACATCATCTTTTTTGATTGCAGAGTAGTATTCCATGGAGTACATATCTCATCACTTCTTTAGCCAGTCACCTGTGGATGGGCATCTAGGCTGCTTCCACTCTTCGGCTGTTGTGAATAATGCAGCTGTGAAAACAGGGCTGCATGTCTCCAAATTAGTGTCTGCATGTCCTTCAGATAAATGCCTAAGAGTTGGGTCTCCGGATGATAAGGCACCTCCATTTCTATCTGTGTAAGGACTCCACACAGTCTTGCAGAGGGCTGCCCCAGTCTGCATTCCCACCAGCAGTGGGGCAGAGTCACGTTTCCTGACATATGTGACGTGGGATCTCCGTGTAGTTTTTATGTGCTTTTCACTAGTGGTAATTGAAGTGGAGCATTTCTTCATGTGTCTGAAGACCTCTTGGTCCATTTAGCCGACAGATTCTGGAGAGTCAGCAAAGGGAGACTCAGGGGTTCAAACACAGTCTCCTGGACCCCAGATGGACTTCCAGTTCATATCTAGAGGGTGGGTTTTTTTTTAGTATTTATTTCTTTATTCCTTTTTGTTGCCCTCATTGTTTTATTGTTGTCATTATTGTTGTTGATGTTGATGTCATCGTTGTTGGATAGGACAGAGAGAAATTGAAAGGGGAGGCGAAGACAGAAAGGAGAAAGACAGACACCTGTAGACCTGCTTCAACTCTTGTGAAGCAACTCCCCTGCAGGTGGGGAGCCGGGGGCTCGAACCGGGATCCTTCAGCTGGTCCTTGCGCTTCGCGCCACGTGCGCTCAACCCGCTGGGCCACCGCCCGGCTCTCCTGGAAGGTGTTTTATGGCACTGTGCTTGGGTAACAGCAGGGCTAAGCTGATATGTCAGGGACCACACGTGTGATGGAAACAGTCGCCAGGGCAACACTTGCTTCCGTTCCTGATGGCAGGAGACATAATGTGGCTTAACTGAGATGCAGAGAAGTCTGTGGACACTCACAGAGCACTTACTGGCTCTCTCTCCTCTCCTGTGGTCTCCTCCGTTTCTCTCTGTTGATGATGGAGGCGCCATTTTCTTGAGAGAAAGGAACGGGGTTACGTGGTGAAGACTCCTTCTTCTCTCCTGAGTGTCTGGGCACTGCCTGGCCTACAAGGGCTCTCACCTACAGTCTGGGAATGAATGAAGGGCCACAGAGGCCACTACAGCAGTTTGAGTCATCACAAGTCGCAGTGATGCAATGTGTATTCAGTTTACTGTTTGCTTGTTTTGTTTTTTCTCTGTCTCCAGGGATTCACTGCTCTGGGCTGAATTTTTCAGATAGAAACAGAGAGACAAGTTCCATGTAAGACCAGTCAAAGGAGATGATGTCGTCATTTTTAACAGCCATGTAGTGTGTTTTTTTTTTAAGTTAATTGCACCAGGGTAGCACTGAGGCTTGGTGCCAGCACAGGAATCTACTACTCCTGGTGGCCATTTTTCATTCTTTCTTTTTTTCTTTCCATTTCTTTATTTGATTTGGTTTGGCAGGACAGAGAGAAATCAAGAGGGGTGGGGGAGATAGAGAGGGAGAAAAAGAGAGACACATGCAGATCTGCTTCTCTGCTCATGAAGCATCCCCCCACCCCCCTACTGCTGGAGATTGAAGGCTCTAACCCGGGTCCTCGTGCCCGGTGACATGTGCGCTTAATTAGAGTGTGCGCCACCATCCGGCCCCCTCATCGTGTGTATTTATCACAACTTTCTTAGCCACTCACCATGAGAGACAAGTCCTGAATAATCTCACTTATACTTGGGACTAAGGTCAGGGCAGTGGACAATGGATGGGGCATGGTGTATGACGTCAAAACAAGGAATTCTGGGCAAGGAGGGAGAGAGGAGCAGAAGAGAAGCTTGGAGCCCCAGTGCAGGATGGTGGAGATGACCTGGGCTGTGGGTGAGAATGTTCTGCAGAGAACTCTCACGGCAAGACGAGGGTCTGTGCTACTGGCCAACAACTGCACTGTAGTCCACGAATCACCCCATAAAAATGGTTGAGGGAGTCGGGCAGTAGCGCAGCAGGTTAAGCGCAGGTGGCGCAAAGCTCAAGGACGGGCAGAAGGATCCTGGTTTGAGCCCCCGGCTCCCCACCTGCAGGGGAGTCGCTTCCCAGGCGGTGAAGCAGATCTGCAGGTGTCTGTCTTTCTCTCCCCTTCTCTGTCTTCCCCTCCTCTCTCCATTTCTCTCTGTCCTATCCAACAACGACGACATCAATAATGACTACAACAATAAAACAGCAAGGGCAACAAAAGGGAATAAATCAATAAATATTAAAAAATTATTTAAATAGAAAAAAACAAAATTAAAAGAGAGAAGCAAAGAGAGAAGGGAATAGAAGGAGGGAGAGGGTAGGGAGGGAGGGAAAAAGAGAGAGAAAGAGAGAGAGCATCTCCGTTTCCTCCCATGTGGTGAAGGTTGGACTCGAACTTGGGTCTCAGCTCACTTTTCTTTCTTTTTTTCCTTTTCTTTTGATAGGACAGAGAGAAATTGAGAGAGGAGGGGAAAACTGAGAGGGGAAGAGAAAGAAAGACACCTGCAGACCTGCTTCACCACTTATGAAGAGACCCCAAACAGGATCCTGGCGTAGGTCCTTGCGCTCCATATATGTGTGCTTAATGGGGTGTGCTACCACCCGGCCCCTCACTTTTTCACACTAGCCCCTGGTTGTGCCTCAGACCAGTGGAAGAATTGTTGAAACGCGGTCTGAACCGCTCTAAAGTATGAGAGGATTCCTTCATAGGTGTGTCGATAGCATTCCTCAAACACAGAACACCTTACTTACAAAACCAGATCAGGACAAGCAATGCAACACTATTGCAGAATAACTTTATAGAAATTCTTCTGTTTATGTGCAAGGGCTTTTTTTTTAAAAAAAAAAAAACATTATCTGTATCTATTGGCCAGAGACTGTCAGAAATTGAGAGGGTAGGAAGAAATAGAGAGGGAGAGAGACAGAGAGACACCTGCAGCCCTGCTTCACCACTCACAAAGCTTTCTCCCTGCAGGTGGGAACCGAGGGATTGAACCTGGGTCCTTGTGCACTGTGACATGTGCACTCAACCAGGTGCGCCACCACCTGGCCCCAAGGGTTTTGTTTTGTTTTGTTTTGTTTTGTCTTGTTTTGCCTTGTTTTTGTTTTAGTGGAGGGAAGAACTTACATGTAACTTCAGTTAGGCAGTCTAACCATTTTGAAGAGTGTAGTCAAAAGGCCAGGAGATCAAAGAGATCATCCCATATTCATCCTTCTGTTTCTGACTTATTTCACTTGTTTCACTGAACATGAATTTTCAAGGTCCATCCAAGATAGACTGAAAACGGTGAAGTCACCATTTTTAATAGCTGAGTAGTATTCCATTGTGTATATAGACCACAACTTGCTCAGCCACTCATCTGCAGACCATGTTTTCTTGTGTATTTATTTATTTATTTTTATAAATTTATTTATTTACCAGAGTACTGCTCAGCTCTGGTTTATGATGGTGTGGGGGAGTTGAACCTGGGACTTTGGAGCCTCAGGCATGAGAGTCTCTTTGCATAACCATTATGCTATCTACCCCCGCCCTATTTACTTATTTATTGCCACCAAGATTTTCACTGGAGCTTCATGCCTGCATGATACCACCACTCTTCACAGCTGCCTTTCCTCTCCCCTTGTCCTTCCTTTTTTTTTTTAAAAAAAAAAAAATAAGTTTACTTATTTGATATAGACACAGAGAGAGAAGTCAAGAGGGGAGAGGGAGAGAGACAGCTGCAGCCCTGCTTCACCACTCATGAAGCTTCCTCCTCTGCAGGTGGGAACCAGGGGCTTGAACCTGGATCCTTGAGCATTGTAACATTTGTGCTCTGCTGGGTGCACCACTGCCCCGCCCTGAATATGATGTTTTCAACCTTCAACCAGGTTGTAAGACATGAGACGATTTCCTTCTATGTGTCCAAATAAAACGTAATGACCTCTATATGTCACACTTTAAAAAATGTATTATCTGGGAGTCAGGCGGTAGCGCAGCGGGTTAAGTGCCCGTGGCGCAAAGCACAAGGACCAGCGTAAGGATCCAGGTATGAGCTCCTGGTTCCCCACCTGCAGGGGAGTCGCTTCACAAGTGGTGAAGCAGGTCTACAGGTGTCTATCTTTCTCTCTTCCTCTCTGTCTTCCCCTCCTCTCTGTCTTCCCTCCTCTCTCCATTTCTCTCTGTCCTATCCAACAACGACAACATCAATAATAACTACGACAATAAAACAGCAAGGGCAATAAAAGGGAATAAATATTTTTTTAAGTCTAGAAAAAGTGTATTATCTTTAATTATTTAATGGACAGAGACAGCCACCTGCAGCCCTGCTTCACCATTTGTGAAGCTTTCTCCCTGCAGGTGGGGACCAGGGGCTTGAACCTGGGTGCTTGTGCATTGCGACATGTGTGCTCAGCCAGGTGTGCCATCACCTGGCCCCATCATTCTTTTTGAAGAATCAATTATGTCTCCTCTCTTTGATGATTTTTGGAGCCTTCTCTTTTTTTTTCTTGGTTTTCCATGTTATATTTTTTAAAAGTCAATACTGAGTTTCATGAACTTCTATGTATTTCTATTCTATTCTCAACTGCTGCTAGATTTTGGGTATTTCCTGGAGTTTAGTTTGGTCTCTTATAGTCCCTTGAGACAATCTGGCAATTAAAAAAAATTTAGAGGTATTCATGGCTATAAACTTAACTCTTGTGTTGTTTGGGCTACGTCTAAGTAAGTGTGTCGTGTCTTCGTACTTATTTGTCTGAAAAGCCTTCCTAAGTTCTCTTATGACTATATATATATTTTTAGAATTTCTTTATGAGGCTGGGGAAATAGCATAATGGTTCTGTGAAAGACTCTCCTGCCTGAGACTCTGAAGTCCCAAGCAGAGCTGTGCAGTGCTCTGGTCTTTCTCTCTGTATCTCTCTCTCTCTCTCTCCTTAATTAAAATAAAATAAAAGAAAGTATTTTATTGGGGCCAGGTGGTGGAAAACCTGGTTGAGCACACACATTACAGTGCACAATGATCCAGGTTCAAGTCCCTGGTCCCCACCTGCAGGGGGAAAGTTTTGCGAGTGGTGAAGCAGGGCTGCAGGTGTCTGTCTGTCTCTCCCCCTTTCTCTTGATTTCTAGCTGTCTCTATCCATTAAATAAGGATAATAAATTTTTTTAAAGAATTTATTTATTCATTTATTTTTGAGAGAGATGGGAAGATAGAAAGAGGACCAGAGTATCATTTCAGCAAACACAGTGCTAGGGATTGAACTTGAGACCTCACGTTCAAGAGTCCAGTCTCTTACCCATTGTGCCATCTCCCAGGCCACTCTTGGGGTTTCTTTTGTGACTCAGTGATTGAGAATGTGTCATCTGATTTTCACACACTTCCAAAGAGTCCTTTTTTTTTTTTTTTTCTTTTCTATTTCTGATTTCTAGTCTCACTCCATTGTGATCAGAAAAGATAACTTGGTCCAACTTCAACCTCTCAAGTGTATTCTGACTCATCAACAAGCCTGTGGCACCAGAGAAAGCAGAATGTAGCCACAGAGAGTAAGTGAGAGACACAGTTCAAGTCCCCCACCCCCATCTGCAGGAGGAGCTTCGTGAGCAGTGAAGCAGTGCTGCAGTTGCTCCTTTTTCTCTCTCTGTTTTCCATTTCTCTCTCTAGGGGGACAGGCAGTGGAGAACCCAGTTAAGTGCACATAGTACTAAGTGCAAGGACCCTTGAAAAGACCCTACCTAGTTCAAGCCCCCGACTCCCCACCTGCAGGGCAAAAGCTTCACAAACGGTGAAGCAGGTCTGCCAGTGTCTGTCTTTCTCCCTCTCTATCTCCCCCTCCCCTCTCAATTTTTCTCTGTCCTATCCAATAAAATGGAAAAAATAGCCACCAGGAGCAGTGGATTCACAGTGTTGGCACTGATCCCCAGTGATAACCCTGGAGGCAAAAACAACAACAAAAATTCCTTCTCCAGTGAAATAAAATAAAATTATTAAAAAATAAAAGAAAACTCAACCAAATCTCTTATAAGCCATGTAGAGTTGGGTATTGGTTTTTTTTTTTTTTTTTTTTCCTTAAGTCACTGTGTTTCTTTTGACTGAAGAGTTCAATTCATTGATATTTAAAGCACTCCTTATTGGGAGAACTTGCTTGTGCTTGGCCCATTGTTTTTGTGTCTCATTTACTTATTTCCCCATCTATGCTATCTTCCTTTGCATTTTCTTGATTCTTTTCTTAGTGCCGTTTTTGTTCTCTGTCTTACTTTTCTATGCATCTTCCATAGGTCATGAAACCTCTTTCTCTTACAACCTACAAACCTCTTTCTCTTAAATCTGTTTTAACCAGTTCATGTTGCTAACAATACAACTTCATAATACTAAAAGAAAAAAAAATCCTTAGGGGGTAGGTAGCATAATGGTTATGCAAAGAGACTCTCATGCCTGAGGCTCCAAAGTCCCAGGTTCATTCCTCTGCACCACCATAAGCCAGAGCTGAGCAGTGCTGCTCTGGTAAAAAAAAAAAAAAAAATCTACTTTTGCCCCTTTTACACTCAGTTTAATTATTCATGTCACAGGCCGTATCTTTTTCTTGTGGCACATCCATTGACTTCCTTCTGTTAGTTTTTTATGTTTTGAATTCTATACCAAAACTGAAATTTTATGGGTGGGAGAGAAGAAATAATGGTTATGCAAAAAAAAAAAAAAATTTTTTTTTCCTGTGCCTGAGGCTTCAAAGTCACAATTTGGTCCTCCACATAACCATAAGCCAGAGCTGAACATTGCTCTGGTTTCTCTCTGTCTCTCTGTTTCTCTCTCTCTGTCTCTCTCTCTCTTTTTTTCTCTCTCTCTCTCTCAGAAAAAAATGTTTCACACCACCTAATAGTGTAGCACCGAGTCTGGTCTTTGTCTCTGTTGTTTACCTTAAACAGAGAGCTTTGTATTTTTCTATCCTCTTGATGTTTCCAGTCTGCTGTCCAGTTCTGCGTGCTGAGGGGTGTGCGTTGTGCTGCCAGTCCCGGAACCTCAGCTTCCTGAGGGTCACCACCTTGTGAAAATCACCATCTTCTCGAAGCCTGAGTCTTCTCTGAGCTGTGCTCAGCCTCCTGATGAGTCTGTTCCAGCACTTGGGGTTACTCACACCCGGCCTGTGAGCTCAGCAGACACAAATCCCCTTCTCCAAGCCCTAAAGAGGTCTTGCAACCAGGGGCAAGTTCTCCTGAACCCAGTCAGTCCTCTCTCTGGCCGGAAGCCTGGAGCCGGTGCAGACCTGAGTCACCCGGAGCCCCCTCAGTGGCACATCCTGTGGAGGAAGGCAGGGTCCGAGAACCCTGGCATCCTCTGCAGCCCTCGGTGACATCACTTCCCAGACAGCTGCCAGGCCAGACACTCCCTCATCCACCAGGGAACTCAGATGGGAAGCCCAGCTTCCTCACAGCCTAGAGCAGCACCTTATACGGGCACTGCCGGGATTGAGCCACCCTGGTCGTTTGGTTTGTCTGTTTGTTTATTTCAGGTCACAGAAGTATTAATTATAAAACAATGGATTTCTAAAAGGAGTTGCCATGTGGACTCAAAATATCTCTGTGGTGGTTTGATCTGTGTCCCGGCAGCCATCCATTTTGTTTTAGGTGGTTTTCTTTCTCTCACTCTCTCTCTTTCTTCTTTCTAGCTGAAAATTAAATGTTCCCCAAATGGTTTTATTTATTTATTTATTTATTTATTCCCTTTTGTTGCCCTTGTTGTTTTATTGTTATAGTCATTATTATTATTGATGTTGTCATTGTTGTTGGATAGGACAGAGAGAAATAGAGAGAGATGAGGAAGACAGAGAGGGGGAGAGAAAGATAAGACATCTGCAGACCTGATTCACCACTTGTGAAGTGACTCCCCTGCAGGTGGGGAGCCAGGGGCTCGAACTGGGACCCTTATGCGGCTCCTTGCGCTTTGCTCCACGTGCGCTTAACCCGCTGCGCTGCCACCCACATTCTGTTTTTCATTCCTTATTTTATTTTATGTATATATGTATTTCTTTGAGGGAGACAAACGGAAATTGAGGAAGACAGAGGGGAGAAAGAGAGACACCTGTAGACCTATTTCCCCACTCATGAAGCTTCCTCTCCTCCCTGCAGATGGAGACTGGAGGCTTGGCACCGGGGGGTTTGAACCTGGGCCCTTGCACAATGTAACACATGCACTCTGTAGGCACACCACTACCAGGCTGCCCTCAGTTTTTTATGTTGTTTGCTTTATTGGGAGAAGGAAAGGGAGACCAGACCTCTGCCCAGCTCTGGCTGATGGTGATTCTGGGGACTGAACCTGGAACCTAAGAGCTTCAAGCAGGAAAGATTTTTGTAGACCCACTGTGCAGTCTTCCCAGCCCCAATACTCTGTCATTTGGTCTCTTGGTAAAATGACTGGGCAGCTTTTGCTCGCTGACCAGGTGCTCACTGGTCTCCCCAGGATGAGTACAAGCTCAGTGAACAAACACAGAACCAGAAAGAAAAGCAACGGGGCACGTGACCGGCCCACACAAGTCAGAGCCTGCTGGTCTACCTCCAACCGCCTGCATTTCCTTTGTCTATATCTGGCTCTGCCCTCTTCCACATTCAAATAAATCAATCCACCAGCTGATGTTGGGGTGAGAAAGAGAAAGGGTGTAGAAGGGTGTCAGCCTGGTCGTGGGGAAGGCAATGCAACTTTGGTGGTGGACTAAGTGAGGTGTATTCACACAGGACAGGTATGAAGCTGTATTCCAGAAATGTAGATATTTGCCAATCAATGGGAGGGTGATACCAACATCCTAAGGGCTGGGGAGACAGCATAGTGATTCCACAAGAGTCTTTCATGCCTAAGGCATCAAAGATTCCAGGTTCAATCCTCTGCACCACCATCAGCCAGAACTGAGCAGGACTATCATAAAATAATAATAATTGATAAATTATATATATGTCATTTTAATTGTTTAAAAATATTTATTGATTCCCTTTTGTTGCCCTTGTTGTTTAACTGTTGTATTTACTGTTGTTGTTGGTGTCATCGTTGTTGGATAGGACAGAGAGAAATGGAGAGAGGAGGGGAAGACAGAGAGGAGGAGAGAAAGACAGACACCTGTAGACCTGCTTTACCACTTGTGAAGCGACTCCCCTGCAGGAGGGGAGCCGGGGGCTCGAACCAGGATCCTTATGCACCGGCTTTGCGCCACCTGCTCTTAACCCACTGTGTTACGGCCTGACTCCCATCATTTTAATTTTTTTTTTTTTAAATCAAGTGAGAAAAGAAACCAGTTGCTCTTCTTAGGACCCCAAAGTGTATGAGCTCTTTTTTCTCTAAACTTGTCTCTTTCTGCCCCTCCTACAAAGGCCTCCTCGACCCCGTGGTGTGTCTCCACTCTCTGGTTGGATACACAAAGCCCCATGAAGACCTGACCCTCAGACAGGGAGCTGAGTCATGCCGGGTCCTCCTCAGTGTCTCAGCTTCTCCTTGGCCTCACTGGCACACCGAGAATCCACATTGCCAGGCATGTGTCGCAAAGCAGATCAGCCCACGTGTCACCTGGTGCTTAGGCGTCTGACACTAACGCCTCAAATTACACATGTTCACTAGTTTGCGTGCACGGAGAGAGCGATAGATGTGTTAGTTGGGGGGCGTGTGTACCTTGTTAAGTGCGCATAGTACTAAGCGCAAGAACCCACACAAAGGGAGTCGGGAGGTGGCACAGCAGGTTAAGCACACGTGGTGCAAAGCACAAGGACTGGCACAAGGATCCCGGTTCAAGTCCCCAGCTCCCCACCTGCAGGGGAGTCGCTTCACAGGCGGTGAAGCAGGTCTGCAGGTGTCTGTCTTTCTCTCCCCCTCTCTGTCTTCCCCTCCTCTCTCCATTTCTCTCTGTCCTATCCAACAACTATGACATCAAGAACAATAATAACTACAATAATAAAACAACAAGGGCAACAAAAGGGAAAATAAATAAATATTAAAAAAAAAAAAAAGAACCCACACAAAGATCTGGGCTCCCAGCCTGCTGGGAGGACGCTTCACAAGCTGCCAAGCAGGTCTGCAGGTGTCTATTTTTTCTTGTTTTGCCGTGTTTATTTATTATTGGATAGAGACAGTGAAATTGAAAAGGGAGAGGGAGATAGAGAGGGAGAGAGACAGAGACACCTGCAGCCCTGCTTCATGGCTCATGAAGCTTTCCCCCTGCAGGTGGGGACCAGGGGCTTGGACCCAGGTCCTTGTGCACTGTGACAGGAGAGCTTAACCAGGTGCTCCACCGCCTGGCCCCGGTGTCTGTCTTTCTCTCTCCTTCTCTATCTCCCTCTCTTCTCTCAATTTCTCTCTGTCCTATCCAATAAAAATGGGGGAGCAGTGGATTTGTAGTGCCAGCACTGAACCCTAAGGATAACCCTGGACGCAAAAAAAAAAATGTTAGTTGTTCCCCCCCCCCCCCCGCCACTACTCCCAGGTTAATTTTTTTTATTGAGATAGGGGAAAATCTTACAAAATGTCTTTCTTTCATTTGTTCATTTATTGATTTTGGTGTTGTCAAGGCTTTGCCACTTTGGGTCAGCATTTTTCAGATAGAGAAAGAGAGGCAGAGACAAACAGACACCTGCAAACTTTGCTTCACTGTGGTGTGGTGGTGGGGGGAGGCTCGAACCTGGGACAGGTGTGCTATCCCAGTGAGCCAGTTCTCCAGCCCCGACATGTATTTCCAGATCCAGCCTAAGTATCCCATTCCCCTCCTGACCCACGGACCCCAGCAGGCACATTGTTTAGACAGAATCCACTTATTCTTTCCTAAAAACTGGAACCTTGCTTTGGTTAGTCTGTCCTGTCAATGATTTCCTCATAAAATGCCAAGCAACTGATGACATGGTTTTTATACATATACACGCATGCTGTAGGAGTATAATCAGTGGGTTAGTACTCTGCCAATAAAAGATGTGTTGTGGGAGTTGGGCGGTACTACAGCGGGTTAAGCACACGTGGCACGAAATGCAAGGGCTGGCTTAAGGATCCCGGTTTGAGCCCCCGGCTCCCCACCTGCAGGGGAGTCACTTCACAAGTGGTGAATCAGGTCTGCAGATGTCTTATCTTTCTCTCCCCCTCTCTGTCTTCCTCATCTCTCTCTATTTCTCTCCTATCTAACAACGATGACATCAATAACAACAACAACAACAATAACTACAACAAAAATAAAAAACAAGGGCAACAAAAGGGAAAAATAAATAAATAAATATTTAAAAAAAAAAGAAAAAGAAAGAGGTGACCAAGACAGATGAACTTGTAGTAATGAAGTGATAATATTTGTGGTACTAAGTAAGTAGTGGCAATAGCAATAATCAAACTTGGGCTGGGGAGACAGCACAGTGGTTCTGCAAAAAAGCTCTCCTGCCTGAGGCTCTGAGGTCCCAGGTTCAATCCCCAGCACCACCACCAGCCAGAGGCTCTGGTCTTTCGTTATCACTCTCTCTGTGTGTGTCTCTCTCCTTCATTAAAATAAAATGAATAAAATATTTTAGAAAAAGAAAAAAGAAAAACCAAACTTACTCTTAGACCCAGTGAAAGCTATGGTGACCAAAGGAGAAAATGGAGAAGAAGAATGGGACTTGGGGACAGGTTGAAGGGTATGTAGCGAGATGACACGGCAACTTTTGGTAGTGAAGGTGGTGCATCTTATAAGACAAGTGTGAAATGAGATAGTCTTTAAAAAATTACAATTTTGTCAGTAAAGATAATTTATTTTTAATTTTGTTTTCATGGATCCAGAGCCTCACACATGCATGATTTCACGGCTCCTAGACAGCTTTCCAGTTCAGACAGTGAGAGAGACAGGCAGAGAGGGAGAGACACCACAACCCCAGAGCTTCTCCAGGTGCCGTGGCACCTTCCATGTGGTGCTGTTTCTTGAGACGGGGTCTGCCGCATGGGAAGGCTTGTGCCTCGCCTCTCTTGGACCTTACACATTTACAAAGAAGTTGAATCAGAATAATAACAAGCCTGCTGTTATCGCGGGGCTGTGTGGGGGGCGGGGTGGGTGTCTAGCCTGCAGGACATCAGGAAGGCTGGAGCTCATGCTCACTGAGGACTCTATCCCAGGGTGGAGAGACTGATCTTGAACCATCTAGAGGTTCCTGACTTCTAGCTCACACACGCACACACTCCCTCTCTCTCTCCATCTCCCTGTCTCTCTCTCTCCTTGTCTCTCACTCTCTCTTCCTCTCCTTTTTTCTCTTTCTTTCTCTCTCATCTTCTCCCTCTCGTCTCTCCCTCTTCCTTTCTTTCTTTCTCTCTCTCTCCCTCTCTCTTTCCTTTTCTCTCTCCCCTCTCCCTCTCTCTCTCCATCTCCCTGTCTCTCTCTCCTTGTCTCTCATCCTCTCTCTCTTCCTCTCCCTTTCACTCTCTCCCTCTCTCATCTTCTTCCTCTCCCTATCTCTCTCACTCTCCCTTTCTCTCTCCTTCTCTCTCTCCCTCTCTCTCTCCTTTTCTCTCTCCCCCCTCTCTCCCTCTCTCCAGAACAAAGCACAGGGTGTGGAAAGCCTCTTTGCCCCACCTTCATGTCCCCACAGAGCCAACCAGGATTCCTGCCCATGGGGGTGGGAGCCAGAAGCTTCTGCCACAGAGCCGGGCTGGGCGGACATGTCAGCTCACCATTCCCACGGGGGGCAGGGGGGCAGACACCATGCTCCGGGGATCGTGGCTTCAGTTCCTTCCTCCCTCCCTCTGGAAAGACTCCGCCAGGGGAGTAAATATCCATTAAAGGCAGCCATGAGGAGCCCCAGCTCAGTCCCCAGCAGGATATTAATAATAATAATTACAGCGTCCTGGGACTCCCAGCGTGTGTGGACCAACTCTAATAAACACACTGGGTCTGTCGGCTTGGCTGTGCCAGCTCCAGGGTCGCACCTGGGTTTCTGACAAGGTCCCTCTTCACCCCCAGTGCCCCAGTTACACTCGAGGAGTTTGGGGTGCCGTGTGTGAAGGACCCGGCTCCCCTAAACCAAATGTGGCAGCTGGAATCGTGTCCTCCAGCTCGAGACGTGGAATCCTGAATCCGACATGGCTTGAACAATGAGGTCACACATCTGTTGGTGGTGAGCATGTGTGCAGAAACATATCGCAGGGAGACAGAAAACTGTACACATGTGACAATGACTGTCATACAAACAAAAAATCATTTCCTCCAATAAAGTGATTCTTTAAAAAAAGAAAGATTGGGGGAGTCAGGCGGTAGCAGCGGGTTAAGCACACATGGTGCAAAGCACAAGGGCCGGCGTAAGGATCCCAGTTCAAGCCCCCGGCTCCCCACCTGCAGGGGAGTCACTTCACAGGCGGTAAAGCAGGTCTGCAGGTGTCTGTCTTTCTCTCCCCCTCTCTGTCTTCCCCTCCTCTCTCCATTTCTCTCTGTCCTATCCAACAGCACCAACATCAATAACAACAACAGTAATAACTACAACAATAAAAAAACAAGGACAAAAAAAGGAATAAATAAATAAATATTAAAAAGAAGAAGAAAAAAGATTGGGGGCTGGGGAGACAGTATCATGGTTCTGCAAAACACTTTCATGCCTAAGGTTCTGGAGTCCCAGACTCAATGCCCAGCACTACCATCAGCCAGAGCTGAGCAGGGTTCTGGTTTCCCTCTCTCCCTTTATTTCTGTATCTCTCTCTCTCTCTCTGTATTTCTCTCTCATTAAAATACATACAATTAAAAAAAGAAAAAAGAACAAAAAAGAAAAATGAGGTAATAGGGGCTGGGAAGTGCTGCACTCAGTTGCGCACACATGTCACCATCACAAGGACTTAGGTTCAAGCCCTCAATCCCCACCTGCATGGCGAGAGGAAGCTTCATCAACTGTGAAACAGGTCTGCAGGTGTCTCCTTCTCTCTCCATTTCTATCTCCCTTCCCCCTCTCCATTTCTGTCTCTGTTCAATGAAATAAAAATAAGTAAAATATTTTTTAAATGAGGTCACAGCAGAGTTGAGTTTTGGTGAGATGAGGTCAGGTGGAAGTAGGGTGGACTCTTCTTCCCACTAGACTACTGTCCTTATAAGTGGAGGGAGAGAGAGAGAAAGATTGAGAGGAAGCAGTTCCAGGATGACAAGCACTAATGGGAGGGACAGAGCCGCCAGCCCAGGAGTGCCTGGAGCCACCAAGTTGGGAAGGAACTTGGCCTGCAGGTCTCAGCAGGAAAAGGGCTTTAACTTCCGACTCCAGCCTTCTGGAAAGCTCTGAGGCAATTGAGTTCTGTAGTTTGAAGCCCCAAGGGTATGGGGATCTGGTAGGGGCAGCCCTGGGGGAAATTGCTATACCAGGAAAAAGGATGAACTTGGTAAAAAAACAAAAAATAGTGGTGACAGGAAGTGGGAGGGGGACAGAAAGAGGAAGCCAAGGAAAGATGGCTGCCTTGGTGCTTAGGCCTAGAGGGGAGGTTGACCTCAGAAAGTGAAGACGGGGGAGTCGGGCTGTAGCACAGCAAGTTAAGCGCAGGTGGCGCCACACAAAGCACAAGGACCAGTGTAAGGATCCCGGTTCGAGCCCCAGCTCCCCACCTGCAGGGGAGTCGCTTCACAGGTGGTGAAGCAGGTCTGCAGGTGTCTTTCTCCCCCTCTCTCTGTCTTCCCCTCCTCTCTTCATTTCTCTCTGTCCTATCCAACAATAACGACAACAATAATAACTACAACAATAAAACAAGGGCCATGAAAGGGAATAAATAAAATAAATATTTAAAAAAAAAAAAAAAGAAAGTGAAGAGGGGAGGGGAGGGGGCTGAAGACAGACCTGGAGGAGGAGTGAGAAACTGGGGGGGGGGCAGGGGGGAGGAAGACCGTGCGGAAGACACAAGGGGGGTTGGCTGGAGAGCAATGATCAGGCTGTCTCCCCTCACCTCGGTCCACACCCCACTGCTGACACCCCCCTTTCCCTCAGTGAGCCAGTCCTGAGGCCCCATATCACTCCTCTCTACTGGGCAAGACACCAAGCCATAAGGTTCCAGCAGTCCAGCCTTTCCTGCCTGGTCTTCGCAGGGGTCTTATGCCTGCACCATTGCATCCCTTCTGGTTGAGGGGGGCGGCAAGGGACCACAAAGGAACCCTGTCCTTTCATTCTGAAACGGAAGAAAGGAAACGCATGCCTGCAGCCAGGCAATAACACTCCTGGTTAAGCACACACGCTACAGCGCTCAGGGACCTCTCGATATCCCCTATTCCCTCTCAAGTTCTATCTCTATCCAATAACAAATAAAATGTTTTCTAAAAAGAAAGAAATTAAGAGGGGAGGAGGAGATAGAGAGGGAAAGAGACAGAGAGACGCCTACAGCTCTACTTCACCACTCATAAAGCTTCCCCCTGCAGGTGGGGACCAGGGGCTTGAACCCAGGTCCTGGTCCACTGTAATGTGTGTGCTTAACCAGGTGCATCACCACCCAGCCCCTCCACTCTCAATTTCTTTCTGTCTCTATCCAATAATAAATAAATAAAGATTTTTTTAAAAATGATTTTCCATGAGAGAAAGGAAGGAAGGAGAGAGAGAGAGAGAGAGAAAGAGCATGAAGCACAAGGACCGGCGTAAGGATTGCGGTTCGAGCCCCCGGCTCCCCACCTGCAGGGGAGTCGCTTCCCAGGCGGTGAAGCAGGTCTGCAGGTGTCTGTCTTTCTCTCCCCCTCTCTGTCTTCCCCTCCTCTCTCCCTTTCTCTCTGTCCTATCCAATGACGACAACATCAATAACAATAGTAATAACCACAACAACGATAAAAAACAACAAGGGCAACAAAAGGGAATAAATAAATAAATAAATATTTTAAAAGGAAGGAAGGAAGGGTATTTCCATCCTCTGTTCTACCCACTGAGCCACCTCCCAGGCCACAGGAATCCATGTAGTTATTCATTCATGTATATGCTTTTTAATTTTTTTTTTCATGAAAAAGAGAGAGTGTGTGAGAAAGACACAGAGAGAATGTCAGAGCCCTGCTCAACTCTAGGTGCCGGTGGTGCTGGGAATTGAACCTGGGACCTCGGTGCATCAGGCAGGAGAGTTTTGCAGAACCATAATGCTGTCCCCTCTGCCCCTGGGAATTTATTTTTGTTTGGTTCTGAAGAATGCACTCAGGGCTTCATGTAAGATACAGACCCAACTTTTTCACCCTTTCTCTGTGGGGAGAGAGAGCCACCTCGAGAGAGAAAGAGGGCGGAGACTCCACAGCACACGCCTGCCATCCACAGACCCCGCCCCGTGCTGTGTAAGGTGCTGTGTAAGGTGCCATGGCTCAAACCCAGGACTTCCTGCACCATCAGACACATGGGCTACCGGCTGAGCATCTCCAGTCCCCTAAACAGGTGGCCTTTTCAAAGCTTTACCTGTTCACTAGCAAGAGAGGGAGAGAGGACCAGGGCATCACTCTGGCACATGCAATGCCAGGGATCAAACTCAGGACCTCAGGTTTTGGAGTTCAGCTCCACTTTTGTTCCACCTCCTGGGCTACAGTGAACAGGTGGTTTTTAAAGTTCATGGTGGGGCTGGGGAAGTAGTGCAGTGGTTCTGCAAAAGGCTTTCCTGCCTGAGGCTTCAAGGTCTCAAGTTCAATCCTCAGCACCACCATCAGTCACTGCTGAGCAGGGCCCTAGTTTAAAAAGAAAAAAAAGTTCATGGTGATTGTGTGGCATGGAACTGTAATCCTGTTTTAATTTTGTAAATCACTAAACATTTCTTTAATATTTTATTTATTTACTAATGAGAGAGAAATACAGAGAGAAAGATCAGAGGCCTGCTTAGCTCTGGCTGATGGTAGCACCAGGGATCGAACTTGGAACCTCAGAGCTTCAGGCATGAAAGTCTTCTGCAGAACCACTGTGCTGTCTCCCCAGCCCTTGAAATTTTGCTTGAAATTCTCTAGAATAATAGAAAACCCATAATTCTTTTTTTATATTTTATTTTTATTGAATACAGACGGAGAGAAATCAAGGTGGAAAGGGGGAGAGAGAGAGAGAGAGAGAGAGAGAGAGACCAGCAGCCCTACTCCACTGCTCATGAAGTTTCTCCCCCACAGGTGGGGACTGGTGGCTTGAACCCTGGTCTTTGCACATGGTAATATGTACACTCAACTGGGTGCACCACAGCCCTGGCAAATGTGTGTGTGTGTGTGTGTGTGTGTGTGTGTGTGTGTGTGTGTGTGTGTGTGTAGTAAAGTTTGTGGGCTGGGAACACAGCCTAATGGTTTTGCAAAAAGACTTTCATGCCTGAGGCTCTGAGGTCCCAGGTTCAATCCCCAGCACCACCATCAGCCAGACCTAAGCAGAGCTCTGGGCTTTCTCTCTCTCACTCTCTCTCATTCTCTCTGTCTCTCTGTCTCTTTCTCTCTGTGTGTGTCTCATTAAAAGAAATAAAATACATTTTAAAATAAATAAATTTGGGGCTGGGCAGTAGTGCAGCGGGTTAAGCACACATGGCACGAAGCGCAAGGAATGGGTAAGGATTCTGATTTGAGCCCCCGGCTCCCCGCCTGCAGGAGGGTCGCTTCACAAATGGTGAAGTAGGTCTACAGGTGTCTTTCTCTCCCCCTCTCTGTCTTCCCCCCTCTCAATTTTTCTCTGTCCTGTCCAATAACAAGAACAATAACGACAACAAGGGCAAGAAAATAGGGAGAAAAAAAATGGCCTCCAGAGCAGAGGATTTGTAGTGTAGGCACCAAGCCCCAGCAATAACCCTGGAGGCAAAAATTAATTGAAAATTAATTAAAAACTAAAGGATGTTTGATGTTTGTTGTGATGTACATCCAGGAAGTAGATCTGTGAATGGGAAGACAGCAAGAACTAGGTTCCACCCAGGTTCCCAGGGCTCTGGGAGCCCCTGAGAAGGGGGTTACCTGGCAGGCATGAGGCTCCACTAATCAAACCCGGCTCCAATCACGGGGCCCGGGTACCCACCTGACAGGATCTGTACTGACTCAGACAGGGGGTGACCGGGAATGAAAAGCTACAGGAGTGACCCCACTGGGGCCTGCAGGAGAGCCGGGACTTGATGATGCCCACCTGGGTGGCAGGTGCCAGGAGGGGGAACCCCAGTAGACAGGCAGCCAGGATTGTGAGCAGGGGGGTGGGGGGAGGAGCTATGGAGCCGGAAGCAGCTGGGAGCTGAGGATCTTCAGAGATGGCCCCTCTGCAGTGGGTGGCACAGGGGAGAAACAGAGGTGACTCGTTCCTAGCGTGGGAGCCAGTCAGGCGCTGAGGGACCTTCAGGGCCAACCCAACCATGCCTGACAGAAGACAGGGGGTGGGGTCAGTGGTTCCGGGAGAAAGCCCGCCAGGAGCTGGGCACAGGCCTGGCTCAGGGTGCTGGTCCCTTGGCACCTAAGGGCCTGGCCTGGCTCACCTGCAGGCTGCACTCTGAGCCACAGAGGCTCAAACTACAGAGACTCGATTAGGGGAGCCAGCCTAGTATTTATGCAGAGGGACCTTCATGCCTGAGATGCCAAAGGTTCCAGGTTCAAACCCAAGTACCACCAGAAACCAGAGTTTAGCAGAGGTAAAATCAATGAGCTCGGTTATAACTGGGTAGGAATAAAACATTGCTCAGGGGCTGGGGAGACAGCACAGTGTTTCTGCAAAGACTCATTCCTGAGGCTCTGAGGTCCCAGATTCAACTCCCAGCACCACCATCAGCCAGAGCTGTGCAGGGCTCTGGCCCATCTCTCTCTCTCTCAAAAATAAAGATAAAAAATTTTAAAGGCACTTTGAACTCCATTGTAAATAAATAAATAAAATGTTAACATTCAATTAATTTATTTCTTTTGGATAGACACAGAGAATGAGAGGGAAGAGGGGTAGAGAGAAAGAGAGAGACTGCTTCACCATTTGTGAAACTCCCCTCCCTGCAGGTGGGGACCAGGGACTTGGTAATGTGTCTGCTATACCAGAGGCATCACTGCCCAGCCCCCTCAAACAAATACATTTTTAAAAATTTCTTTATTGGGGAATTAATGTTTTACATTCGATAGTAAATACAATAGTTTATACATACATAACATTTTCCAGTTTTCCACATAATAATACAACCCCCACTAGGTCCTCTGTCATCCTTTTGGACCTGTATTCTCCCCACCCCCACCCCCACCCCCCACCCCAGAGTCTTTTACTTTGGTGCAATACGCCAATTCCAGTTCAGGTTCTACTTGTGTTTTCTCTTCTGATCTTGTTTTTCAACTTCTGCCTGAGAGGGAGATCATCCCATATTCCTCCTTCTGTTTCTGACTTATTTCACTCAACATGAATTTTTCAAGGTCCATCCAAGACCGGCTGAAAACAGTGAAGTCACCGTTTTTAATAGCTGAGTAGTATTCCATTGTGTATCTAGACCACAACTTGCTCAGCCACTCATCTGTTGTTGGATACCTGGCTTGCTTCCAGGTTTTGCTATTACACATTGTACTGCCAAACACATTTTTTTTGAAGGAGCGGGTGTTACAGTCTTTCTCTCCTCCTCTCTCTTTTGTAAAAACAGGTCGTTGTGAGCAGTTTGTGGCTTGTGGATCATGACATCTCGTCCATTACCCTGTGATGAATGTGTCTCCTTGTGAATCCGGCTGACGTATTTATGACTAGGGTGGGTTACATACTGGGTCGTCTGTGGCGATGATGATGGTGATGATGTGTGTGTGTTTTGCAAATTAACAGAACATTTACATGAATGTAACAGAAATTCAGTATCACTTTAATCTTAAATTGAGATACCAATTGACATGTCCCTATTATTTCTCTGTCTTTGGAAATCTTAGTACATATCCTTTTTCTTTCTTTCTTTCTTTCTTCCTCTCTTCCTTTCTTCCTTTCTCTCTTTTTTTATTGAGGAGGTAGGGAGAGGTGGAAGAGAACCGTAAGGTGTAGGTGCACAGTGCTTAACCTCTTACCTCTTCCTTTTGTGTTCAAGCCATAGTTTAGTCATGTGGTTTCCATCACTGTGCAAGTCTTAGGAGAGCAGCTTCACAGCCCGTGCAATGTCACCACACTACACCCACCGCTAAGATGCCAGCACCCATCTTTCGTCACCCCGCCCCACCCCCACTGCCCTTTGCTGCTCTGCCCCCTCCCCCCCCCACCCCCCCCCACACTCTGCTAATCTCCAGCCTGCAGCCAGAGCTCAGCTGTGTTTGGGTTCCACTGTCTCTGACCCCTTGATGCACCTCTCCAGTCCCACCTGTATAGGAGATCATTGGCCCTCTGTCTTCCCACCTTCTTCTGCTGGAGTTCACTGGGCTGGGGCCCTGCCCTCAGCCAGTGCAGTCACAGGAGGCCGGCTCTGTCCTGGGGGTGGGGGTTGGGGGTTAGGGGCTGTGTTTCAGCATCTGCAGACCCGTCTTTCTGTCTTCTCACCTGCCTTCGGGCCACTTGGGTTATCTCCACATATCAGCTACTGTGAACAGCACTGGATGGACATATGTGTACAGATAGCTTTCAGACTTGGTGGTATATATATATAATAGATAAAAATTTACAAGTGGGGGAGTCGGGCGGTAGCACAGCGGGTTAAGTGCACGTGGCACAAAGCACAAGGACCGAAATAAGGATCCTGGTTCGAACCCCCAGCTCCCCACCTTCAGGGGAGTCGCTTCATAGGCAGTGAAACAAGTCTGCAGGTGTCTGTCTTTCTCTCCCCCTCTCTGTCTTCCCCTCCTCTCCATTTCTCTCTGTCCTATCCAGCAACAACAACAAGAATAACTACAACAATAAAACAACAAGGGCAACAAAAGTGAATAAATAAATAAATATTTTTAAAAAAACTTTAAAGAAAAAAAAATTAGGAGTGGAGGAGATAGTGTGGGGCTCCAAAGTCTCAGGTTCAATTTCCTGCACCATCAGAAGCCAGAGATGAGCAGTGCTCTGGTCGCTCTTGCTCTCTCATTAAAATAAAACATAAAAAATGTTTGGTGGGTGGGGAGATAGCACAATAGTTATGCAAAAAGTCTTTCAGGCCTGAAGCTCCAAAGTCCCAGGTTCAATCCCCAACACCACCACAAGCCAGAGATAAGCAGATTCTGATCCCTGTCTCTCTTTCTCTCCCTCTGTGTGTGTGTATATATATATTTCAGTATATCCCTCTTCTCTCATTACAAAGAAACAAATATACTATATATATATTCTAGGCTGAGAGATCCCACAGTGAATAAAGCTTTAAACTACTGAGCAAAATCCCCAGCAAGGCACAAGCCAGAGTAAGCTCTGCATATCTATCTCTTTGTCTCATAAATAAATAAATTTAAGAGGGGAAATCTATTTACCAAAAAAGAAAGAAGAGAGAGAAAGAAAGAAAGAAAGAAAGAAAGAAAACAACACAGGAACGGAACTTCTGAGCCATAGAACAGATCCAGTTTTTAAAAAATATATTTAATTTGTTTATTTTTAATGGAAGAGAGATACAGAGGGAAAGATACAGATGGAGAGAGACCAGGGCCCTGCTCAGTTCTGATTTATGATGGTGCTGGGGATTGAACCTGGGACCTCAGAGACTCAGGCACAAAAATCTTTTATAGAGCCATTATGTTGTCTCCCCAGCCCAGCAGATCTATTTTTAAAGGTTTGTAGACCTTGTATAGAGAGGCCGGACCAGAAGCCCTTGACATTCCACCATCAGACCGCGAGCCCCACGGGAAGAGACCCTAGCTAAGACCACACAGCCAAGTGAAGCGTTCCTGCCTGTTCTGGGCAGCTCCTGGGGTGCTCTGAGTGATGTCCTCTTGACTGCAGTAGGATCCCCTCAGACGTGCTGCTGCTGCTGCTGCAGGAGTTGGTGAAGGAGGTTTGTCTTGGTGGAGCAAGAGGGACTGACACACAGACTCAAACGGCAATGGGAGGGGACAGAGACCCGGATGCACTAAACCTCGTGCACAGTGGAGCAGTCAGCACTGGACTGGAGCCCCAGCGGGGGATTCCATGGAAGAGGGTGAACCCACAAGAGAAATGGGGTCTCTCTCTCTCTCTCTCTCCACTGAAAACTTAAAAACTGTGTCTCCACTGGACTTCAGCTTTGCTTGGGTCGTTTGTTTTATTGGAAGAGTAGTCAACTATCAGTGGTCAACTCTCTCAGTGGAACTAGAGACTGAACGTGGAAGACAGAAACAGGCAGGGGTGGGGGAGGTGTGGATCCACCTTCCAACACCCATGTTCAGCGGAGAAGCAATTACAGAGGCCAGAACTCCCACCTTCTGCACCCCCAAAAAAAAGAATTTTGGGGGTAGGGATAGATAGCATAATGGTTATGCAAAGAGACTCTAATGTCTGAGGCTCTAAAGGTCCAAGTTCCCCCATACCACCATAAGCCAGAGTTATCAGTACTCTGGTTAAAAAAAAAACACCAAAAAAAGGATTTTTGGTCCATATTCCCAGTAGGGGAGAAATGATAGAGGGAAGATGACCGGAGGGCTTTGAACACCAATTCCATCAGGACCCAGAGAGAGAAGAGGAAAAAGAGAGGGACATTATTAGGAAGTAGAAATAGGTATAGATGTGACTTGGAGAGGAAGAGAAGATGGGATGGGGGACAAATATATACAAATATGGACAAGAGGTGCGTAGAAATGATAGTCAACCCCTATCTGCAACCTTGGGAGAACTGCTGTAGCTTCCATGGAGGGATTAGGGATACAGAACTCTGGTGGTGGGAACAGCGCAGAATTGCACCTCTGTTCTCTTGTGATTTTGTGATATATGCGCTTAACCAGGTGTGCCACCACCCAACCCCAGTGATTTTGTGCATCAATATTGAGTCACTGGGAGTCGGGCTGTAGTGCAGCGGGCTAAACGCAGGTGGCACAAAGCACAAGGACAGGCATAAGGATCCCAGTTCGAACCCCTGCTCCCCACCTACAGGGGAGTCGCTTCACAGGTGGTGAAGCAGGTCTGCAGGTGTCTATCTTTCTCTCCTCCTCTCTGTCTTCCCCTCCCTCTCTCCATTTCTCTCTGTCTTATCCAACAACGACAACAACAATAATAACTACAACAATAAAACAGGAAGGGCAACAAAAGGGAATAAATAAATAAAATAAATATAAAAAAAAGATTCATTTAAAACAAATTTAAAAAATATTGAGTCACTAATACAATTTAAAACAGAGAGAGAGATTGAAGTTGGGACTTCTTGCAGGAGAATCCAATGCACTGTTCGAGCTCCCCAGACTTGCACTTCTACTTAATAATCCTCTTCCAGGAAGACAGAATGTGACTGTGTTAGAACTGAATGGGGCAGGTACTCATCAGGCAACAGAAGGAAATGAACGAATGTTTTTCAGAAATAGGTAAGACAATTCATCAGGTATTGAGTGTTAAGAATACAAAATTAGATGGGGGTGGGGTGGGGGTGGGCGGTGGTGCGCCTGATTAAGCACATATAGTATTAAGTGCAAGGACCCGTTCAAGGATCTGGGTTCAAACCCTTGGCTCCCAACCCACAGGAGGGACACTTCACAAGCAGGTGCCTCTCTTTCTCATTCCCTCTCTATCTTCCTTTCCTCTCTCAATTTCTCTGTCCTATACAATAAAATGGAAAAAAGTTCTGCCAGGAGCAGTGGATTTATAGTTCTGGCACGCAGTACTGAAGACAAAAAAAAGGGGGGGGGGAGGCAGAGAAGAACTAACAAACTCAGTTGTGAAGGAGCACAGAAAACTGATGGAGCTGGCAGAGACGTTTGTGATGTTGAAAGCTGACAGGAGACTCATCACTGGGAAACCCTGGAGACTTGTAAGCAGGAAGAAAGTCCCAACAAAAATAGACAAAGGGACAGTCACCAAATAAGGAAATTTGGAAGCGTTTACTCAACATGTAGAGACACTCAGGCGTGTCTATGATCAGAGCAGGCCAGGTTAAAACAATACTGAAGTCCTTTGTAGGCTTTTTACTTATGTTATTGAGAAACATGATGGTTTATCTGTTTAAACATGATGGTTTATCTGGGATAGAACAAATGTTACAGAGCTCTATCTTGAGCCAAAAAAAAAAAAAAAAGAAGAAAGAGAGAGGGAGGAGGAGCAGAAGGAGGAGGAGAAGGAGGAAAAGGAGGAGAAGGAGAAGAATGGAGGCAGGGTATACTACCTGGCTTCAAACTAGACCACAGTGCTACAAACATCAAAACTGCATGTCTCTGAAACAAAACATAGACATTTAGATCAATGGAATGGAATCGAGAACCCAGAAATAAGCCTCCACATACTTGGCCTGTTTGTTTTCTGACAAGGGAGCCCAGCACATTCAATGGCGGCAGGAGCGTCTTTTCAACCAATGGCACTGGGGAGATGGGCAGACACAGGACCTCCCACCACAGGTCACCATGCACAAAAGTCTACTCCAAAGGCATCCCAAAACCTGGATGTCAGATCAGAAGCCACCAAGTAGACAGAAGAAAACATTGAGTGGTGCATTAACCCTAGATTTGAGCCCCCGGTCCCCACCTGCAGGGGGAAAGCTTTTCGAGTGATGAAGCAGGGCTGCAGGTATCTCTCTGTCTCTCTCCCTCTCTATCTCCCCCTTTCCTCTCAATTTCTCACGGTCTCTATCCAACAAATAAGATAATTCTAAAAGAGGAATAGTTATTTTTCTTAAAAAAAGAAACAACAAAAATCTATTTAAAAGAAAGAGGAGGGGAGCCCGGCGGTAGCACAGCGGATTAAGCGCAGGTGGCGCAAAGCGCAAGGACAGCACAGGTATTCCAGTTCAAGCCCCCGGCTCCCCACCTGCAGGGGAGTCGCTTCACAAGTGGTGAAGCAGATCTACAGGTGTCTGTCTTTCTCTCCCCCTGTCTGTCTTCCCCTCCTCTCTCCATTTCTCTCTGTCCTATCCAACAATGATGACATCAATAACTACAACAATAAAACAACAAGGGCAACAAAAGAGAATAAATAAATATTAAAAAAAAAAAAAGAGGAGAAGAAGGAGCAGGAGGGGGGGAGGGGAAAGTGAAGAAGAAAGCATCAGCAGAACATTCCATACTATTTGCTTTACAAGTTAAGAGTCCAACAGTAAGAAAAACAAAAGCAAAATAAACCAGTGGGACCACAACTTTTGCAGTTCTTACGTTGGCAGCTATACGTGTGCTGGGCTGCAGAGATGCAGCCTCCTTAGTCAGTTTCTCCATGGGTCAAGCTCTCAGTCAGAGAGGACACATCTCTTGGTGTGCCTGAGACAGTCTTGTTTTGTGACCTTTGTCCTGGTGTAATTATCAGTGGCGTTCCCAGCATCCTCTGTACCATCCTGGTTTGGTTGACAATTTCTATGGCCATCTCCTGAGAACCCACAACTTTGCTTGCTTTTGTTTCATGAACTTCTCCAGCCCACACACCACAGCCACCAGTGAGTTGTGTTTGCAGTGTGAATGTAGGGAACTGGAGTGTCCAGCCTGGAGGGGGCACGGGTGACACTCTGGGGGGACTGAGCAGGAGCAAGTGAACCCACAGAGATCCATGGGTAATAAAAGCCATGCTTAGTGCAGGGGCCAAGCATAGCAAGAAGGCATACTCTCGTGCTGTTTTTGTGCATACATTTTGCAGGAAGTATGCATAAGCAAAAAAAAAAAAAAAAACATAAACAGATCTGGATGGCGAAGAATTGGAAAGCAGAGACCCAAAAAGGAGTCCTTACACCCTGAATAAACTGACCTCCCTTTTTAAAAAATATTTATTTTATTTATTCCCTTTTGTTGCTTGACCTCCCATTTTAATAGGTAGAATCTTCTGGGAAAGGTCCCTGGCACAAACACTCAGTGAGTCACTCATGGCAACATCTTGGCTGCTACTGTTGCTGAGAACTCTGAGCACCATGCGGAAATGCCAAGGGAGACTCCGGTTCGTGGAACCAGCAGCAGAATGAGAACGTTGGCAGAGTCCCTCCCGCTAGGGGTCAGACACTAAGAGGGCCTCTGGGAAGTGAGGACAAACATCTGCCAGTCACTGTCATTCTGTCCTGTCTTACAGCAAAGCATTTTCATTCAGGAAAAGCCTCTGGGTGGGGGGTGAGGGGAAGCCAGTCATGTCATAGATATTTGGGTCACTCAAGTCATGAGATACTTAGGTGTCTGAAGAATTATGGGCTCGGTTGGGTGGCTGGTTGGTTGGTTGGTTGGTTGGTTGGTTGGTTGGTT
This sequence comes from Erinaceus europaeus, assembly GCF_950295315.1. Lineage (NCBI taxonomy): Eukaryota > Metazoa > Chordata > Mammalia > Eulipotyphla > Erinaceidae > Erinaceus > Erinaceus europaeus. Next base: position 6,055,224 of record NC_080174.1, read on the forward strand.
AGCTGGGGGTAGGGGGTCATCACTGGGGCTTCCATGCCTCCAAGCTGACTTTTTCAAATAGAGAGACAGAAACACACCACAGCCCCAAATCTTCCCTCAGTGCAGTGGGGTCAGGGCTCAACTTAGGTTGTAAGCGTAACACAGCAGCACTGCCAGGTGAGCTGGCTATCTTACTGGCCCAGGTGCAGTGTTTAGAGAGAGTGAAGGGGGAGAATTTGATTCGTGAGCTGTGCATTTACTTCCGCTCCCCCACTTTCTTTTCTTTTCTTTTCTAACTTTGCTTTCTTTTTCTCTGTGACAGCAGAACGGAAAGGATGCATGCAGAATTTCTCGTCTCTCTGGCCACCTTTTCACATTCCTTGTATTTCAGACAGAGAGACATCAAGACAGAGAGGGCAAGAGAGACCATGGCACCGTGCACTCATCTGGGGCACGTCCCCCAGTCCCATTTCTGGTCCCCCATGTGATGCTGGGACTTGATCCCATAGCTTTGCCCAGAGCAAGGCCTGCACTTTAGCCAGTGAGCTGTGTCCTGTCTCTGAAGTAGTGGTCTCCAAAAAGGAGGAGGTGCAGCAGTTAAAGATGGGCATTCCTGGGGAAGAAAAAGAGAGCAGCTGGGAGTCAAGCGGTAGTGCACCGGGTTAAGCGGACTACCAGTGGCGCAAAGAGCAAGGACTGGCAGAAGGATCCCGGTTCGAGCCCCCGGCTCCCCACCTGTAGGGGAGTCGCTTCACAGGTGGTGAAGCAGGTCTGCAGGTGTCTGTCTTTCTCCCCCACCCCCGTCTTCCCCTCCTCTCTCCATTTCTCTCTGTCCTATCTAACAATGACGACATCAATAACAACAGTAATAACTACAACAACAATGAAAAACAACAAGGATAACAAAAGGGAAAATAAATACATATAAAAAACAATAATAAAAAAATAAAGAAAGAGCAGTTAAGTATTCTGAGGGTCTTTGGCGAAATGAGGGTGTAGGGTCCGATACCCCAGGCCTTGAAAACGGAGTTTTACTGGTGGAGGGTGTCTTGAAATACAAAAAAGAAAAAGAAGGAGGAGGAGAAGAAGGAGAAGAAGTTTTCAAGGGATCGGGCAGCGGCACATCCAGGGTCGCACAGCAATCAGCATGCTCGAGGATCCGAGTTCAAGACCCCGCTTCCCACCTGCAGAGAGGAAGAAGCCTCACAAGTGATAGAACGTTGGTTGTTGCAAGTTTCTCTCTTCTTCTTACTCTGTCCTTCGCCTTCTTTTTTCAAATATGTTTTGTTTATCTTGAATAGAGACAGAAAGAAGCTGAGAAGGAAGGGGTAGGTGGGGAAGGGAGAGAGAGAGAGAGAGAGAGCTACACGGGCAATGCTACTTCACCACTTATGGCGCTTCCCCCTACTGAACCCCTGTCCTTATGTATTATAATGTGTGCACTCAACCAGGTGCACCACCACCCAGCCCCTGTCTTTCACCTTCTATAAAAATAATTCTAATAATAAAGGTCAACAGGGGGAGTCGGGCAGTAGTGCAGCGGGTTAAGTGCACATGGCGCAAAGCACAAGGACCGGCCTAAGGATCCCGGTTGGAGCCCCTGGCTCCCCACCTGCAGGGGAGTCGCTTCACAGGCGGTGAAGCAGGTCTGCAGGTGTCTGTCTTTCTCTCCCCCTCTCTGTCTTCCTTTCCTCTCTCCATTTCTCTCTGTTCTATCCAATAATGACGAGGACATCAATCAATAATAACAACAACTACAAAAACAATAAAACAACAAGGGCAACAAAGGGAATTAATATATAAATACTTTTTTTTTAAAGCCAGTAGGGACCCAAGTGACCACTCTGGTGTAGAATTCAATTAAGTTCAAACTTTGTTTCACATTTGAAGAGCCTGAGGACTGGAGGGAGGGAGCAGGCTTCCAGGCAGCAGCCTGGCTCCAGCAGGAACAAAAGGCTGAGCTTGCTTCTCCATATCACTGTCCCATCACGCCCCCTCCCCTCAAGACTCCTCTTGAAGCCCCCTCCCGGGGAAAGAGATGACCTCCCCCCCCCAAATTACACACACACACACACACACACACACAGAAAGAGAGAGAGGGAGAGGGAGAGGGAGAGGGAGAGGGAGAGGGAGAGGGAGAGGGAGAAGGAGCGGGTGGGGGGAGAGAGACAGAGAGAGAGAGGGAGAGAGAGAGAGAGGAAGACCTTTCTCCATTTGTGGGGAATCTCCGTGGACAGGTGGGTCTTGAGATGAAAGGAAGAGACCTCAGAGTTCTGAACTGGGCAGGGGAGGTGGTCAGACTCACAACAACCCAGCTGGTCAGAGGTCTGGAGTTCCTCTCTGTAGCAGTCAGCACCCCGCCCCCTACTTCCCCCAGCTCCAGGAAAGAAGGAGAGAGGGAGAGAGAGAGGGGGAGAGATGAGAGAGAGAGAGAGAGAGACCCCTCCCTGAGAGCTGGCACTGTTTTTGTTTTTGAGTTTTTGAGTTTCTGCACCTAAGTGTGAAGCCTGACCGCACCCACCCCCCAAACCACATCCTGGCTGCCTGGGGTGGGGGAGGGGAGGGGGCTGCTTCTCCTTTCATTCAAATCAACTCAGAAATCTCAGACTTAGAGCAAGTCTGGGGGGTTGGGGGGAGGAGCTAAAAGGGGGAAGGGACCTCAGACTCCCCTGGAGGAGGTGGGAGTGGGGGGCTCCAAATCCCTCTGTGAACCCGGGAGCAGGCACCAGGCAGGTTGAGTGACAATAACACTCTGGAGACAAGCACAAAACCAGAAGCCACTTTGGGGGTGGGGGGGAGAGCGGCACTGACCAGGCCGAGGGGAGCTGGGAAGATACCCCTTTCCTGTATCCTCCCCTGGGTGACCAGCAGTGACAAATCCCCAAACAGAAAGCGGGGCCACTAGACTGGCTGGCCCGGCCTGGTCCCCCAACAGAGAACCAAGAAGGTTCCAGAGTGAGGAACACACATTACTACGTGCAAGGACCAAGGTTCAAGCTCAGGCCACCAGCAGCAGAAGAGAGGCTTCAGGAGTGGTGAAGCAGGTCTGCAGGTGTGTCTCTCCTCTCTCTCTCTCTCTATCTCCCCCTTCCCTCTCAATTTCTCTTTGTCTCTATCAAAAGAAAGAAAGAAAAGAAGGAAGGGAGGAAGAGAGAGAGAGAGAGAGAATATGGCCACTGGAAGCAGTGGATTTGTCCTGTAGGCACCAAGCCCCAGAAATAAATAAAAACCATCAATGAAAGTTAATTTAAAATTTTAAATAAAAAAAAGAAGGTCCTGGGGTGACTAAGTAGGCTGAGGGCATGTTCTCTCTGACAAAGTGTTGGGAAAACAGTTCTCTCTTAGCTTATTGCCAAGAGTAAGGCCAGCAGGGGTGGGGGTGAGGTGGGGGGCTATAGGGCTATGGGGAGGTCTCTCCCTTCCTCATTCTCTCTCTCTTTCTGTGAAACAAAAAGAATGGGAAAGTCAGTCTGGGAGCAGTGAAGTCATACACACACCTGCGGCCCTCTCTCTCACGGGAATTGGGGAAAGTCATGTTAATGTCAGGATTTCAGGGCTGGGCAGGTGGCTCAGTGGTGGAGCTCGGGCGTGTCTGAGACCTCAGGTTCAGTGTCCCACACTACCCCATGCCAGAACCTGGCAGGACTCTGGTCTGCACCCCTCCTACACAGTCCCTCTCTAAAATGAAATTCAGTGAATCTTTAAATATTAATAAAACTGAACCAGGGGACCGGCACAGCCTGTGAGAGCCCAGAACTTGCATGCCTGAGGTCTCAGAGGCTGCAGGTTCAATCCCCAGTCCTACCTTCTGCCAGAGCTGAATGGTGCTCTGGGTTTTCTCCTCGCTCTGTCCCTCCTTCCACTTTCGTAACGAATCAAGCTCTTAAAGATATATCAAGGGGCTGGACGTGGCACATTCGACAGAGCACACACACCACCATACACAAGGACCCAGGTTCAAACCCCTGGTCCCCACCTGCAGGTGAGGAGAAGCTTCAGGAGCAGTGGAGCAGGGCTGCAGATCTCTCTCTCTCCCTCTCTCTCTCAATATATCCCTTTTTCTTCATCTTTCTGTCTCTATCAGAAAACAAAGAAAAAAGTGGCCACCAGTATGTCAATACAGTCTGTGTGTGTGTGTGTGTGTGTGTGTGTCTATGTGTCTGTGTGTATGTGTGTGTCTGTGTCTATGTCTGTGTGTGTGTGTGTGTCTATGTCTGTCTGTGTGTGTCTATGTGTCTGTGTGTGTGTGTCTGTGTGTGTGTCTGTGTCTATGTCTGTCTGTGTGTGTGTGTCTATGTCTGTGTGTCTATGTGTCTGTGTGTCTATGTGTCTGTCTGTGTATATGTGTGTCTGTCTGTGTGTGTGTCTATGTCTGTCTGTGTGTGTCTATGTCTGTGTGTGTCTGTGTGTATGTGTGTGTGTGTGTCTATGTCTATGTCTGTCTGTGTGTGTCTGTGTCTGTGTGTCTGTGTGTATGTGTGTGTGTCTGTGTCTATGTCTGTGTGTGTCTATGTGTCTGTGTGTATGTGTGTGTGTGTTTGTGTGTGTGTCTGTGTCTATGTCTATGTCTGTCTGTGTGTGTCTATGTGTCTGTGTGTGTGTGTCTGTGTCTATGTCTGTGTGTGTCTATGTGTCTGTGTATGTGTGTGTGTGTCTGTCCATGTGTGTGTCTGTGTCTATGTCTGTCTGTGTGTGTGTCTATGTCTGTGTGTGTCTATGTGTCTGTGTGTATGTGTGTGTCTGTCTGTGTGTGTGTGTCTGTGTCTATGTCTGTCTGTGTGTCTGTGTGTCTATGTGTCTGTCTGTGTGTATGTGTGTGTCTGTCTGTCTGTGTGTGTGTCTGTCTATGTCTGTGTGTGTGTGTGTCTATGTCTGTGTGTGTCTGTGTGTATGTGTGTGTCTATGTCTGTGTGTGTCTATGTCTGTGTGTGTCTATGTGTCTGTGTATGTGTGTGTGTGTCCATGTGTCTGTGTGTGTGTCTGTGTCTATGTCTGTGTGTGTCTGTGTCTATGTCTGTCTGTGTGTGTCTATGTGTGTGTGTGTGTGTGTATGTCTGTGTGTATGTGTGTGTATCCATGTGTCTGTCTGTGTGTGTCTATGTGTGTGTGTGTTTTAATTTTTAATTCGAATCCCAAGCCTCTCCTGAAAGCTGGGTGTGAAATAGTTGCCTTTGCTAGTGCGCTGCTCGGCCATTTTATGTGACCCAGGCTGAGCCCAGCCCCCACTGCATTGAAGGAAGCTTCTGTGCTGTCGTGTCTCCCCCCCCCCCCCCCCCCGTCTCTATCAAAAAAGAAAAGATGATTGGTGTGTGGCAGGCCAGGGCTGCATTCTGCTGTGAAAGCTGGTCCATCCCTAGTCCCCAGATCTGGAGGAGACAGCGGACCGTCTAGCTCGTCCTGCCCTGCAATGGCCAGCCCCCACCTGGCCATGTGTCTCCTATAAAAGAGCAGCCCACCCTACTGATATGAGTGACCCCTCCTCCGATCCAGGCAGAGACCCCAGCACCCAGCCATTACATATCCCTGACGCCAAGCCCCAAGGTCACTTGAGGACCAACTAGGGGGTGGGCTTGGCACTGTGGACCAGCCATGGGCACAGATGGAAGGCTGGCAGGTCCCCAGCATCCCCCGGCCAAGTTTTAATGATGTGTCATGTCAGGAGCCCTGTCTGCTCTACTGGCCTGTGATCCCAGAGATAGCATCTTGGTAAACAGTCATGCAGTGGGGCATGCGGCCTTGTCAGGGAGCTCCCAGTGATGGGCCCACTGCTGAGTCCTCCTCAGAGGGAGGCAGCCCTCAGTCCTCCTGCCGTGGGAGCTCGCTGACCTGCTTTCTACCCCCGAGTTCCAGGCTCACCTGGGTAGTGCAGGGCTCTGCCCAGAACATTAGACCTATGCTTTTGGGCATGCAAGTCCTAAGCTCTACCACTGAGCCACTTGCTCAGCCCTGAAATTCCACACACTAATATGAGTTTTCCTGATCCTGTGTGTGTGTGTGTGTGTGTGTGTGTGTGTGAGAGAGAGAGAGAGAGAGAGACAGAAAGGGGGGAGGGAGAACAAGAGCCACATGTGAATAAATAATAAAAATTGGGAGTCGGGCGGTAGCGCAGCGGGTTAAGCTCATGTGGCGCAAAGAGCAAGGACTGGCGGAAGGATCCTGGTTCAAGCCCCCGGCTCCCCACCTGCAGGGGAGTCGCTTCACAGGTGGTGAAGCAGGTCTGCAGGTGTCTATCTTTCTATCCCCCTCTTTGTCTTCCCCTCCTCTCTCCATTTCTCTCTGTCCTATCCAACCATGACAACAACAATAACAGCAACAACAATAACAACTATAACAATAAAAACAACAAGGGCAATAAAAGGGAATAAATATATTAAAAAAGAAGAACTTCAAAAAAATAATAAAAGTTTAGAAGCCTCAGTGCCAGTGCCCCAGGGCACCTGTCAAATATCTAGAGCCCAGAGATCTCAGCGCTCAGACAGATGTTGAATGCCCACCCACGGGGAATACCCAGGACTCTGTCTTCTGTCCATCCCAGTAGATTATTAATGGGGCTGCTACCACATGGTGGGTTCAAACCCAGGTGCCCACGTCATGCGCACAGAGTGGCTGGCCTTGCCTCTACTGGCTCATAGCATCACAGGCAGCCGCCAGCCAGACGGACAGTGATCTCTCTCACAGGGTTATTGTTAGCAAGTCAACCACTTGGAGCAGGGAGCTTCACTCACAAATTGAATTTCATTTTATTTTGCAAAGTCAAGGCCTCAGGCCTGTACAATTCACCTTTCTAGGTCACTTGTTATATATACATTTTCTTAGAACTCGTGTGTGTGTGTGTGTGTGTGTGTGTGTGTGTGTGTGTGTGTGTGTGTGTGTGTGTGTATTACATAAGGAGAGAGTGAGAGAGAGAGAGACCAGAGCCCTGCTCAGCTGTGGTTGATGGTGGTGATGGGGATTGAACCTGGGAATCTGGAGCCTCAGGCATGAAAGCCTTTTGAAGAACCATTACACTATCTCCCCAGTCCTATACCTTTTTTTTTTTTTAAACCAGAGCCCTGCTAGTTGATGGTAGTTCTGGTGAGTGAACCTGAGACCTCATAGCCTTAGGCACACAAAAAAAAACTCTTTGCATAAACCTTCCAGGCTGCTTTTTAATTTCATTCATTTTCTGAGATTCATTCATTCATGTTCTGAGAGCCCTGCTCAGTTCTGACTGATGGTGGTGCTGGGGATTAAACCTTGGACATTAGAACCTCAGGTAGGGGGGAGTTGGGCAGTAGTGCAGCGGGTTAAACTCACGTGGCACAAAGTGCAACAACTGGTGTAAGGATCCTGGTTTGAGCCCCCGGCTCCCCACCTGCAGGGGAGTCACTTCACAAGCGGTGAAGCAGGTCTGCAGGTGTCTGTCTTTCTCTCCCCCTCTCTGTCTTGCCCTCCTCTCTCGATTTCTCTCTGTCCTATCTAAAAGGACGACATCGATAACAACAAAAATAGCTACAACAACAATAAAAAAACAAGAAGGGCAACAAAAGGGAAAATAAATGTATCTATATATAGAGAGAGAGGGAGAGGGAGAGAGGGGGAGAGGGAGGGCAGAGGGAGAGGGGGGAGGGCAGAGGGAGAGAGGGGGAGGGGAGGGGAGAGGGAGAGGGAGAGGAGAGGGAGAGAGGAGAGGGAGAGGAGAGGGAGAGGGGAGAGGGAGAGGGGAGAGGGAGAGGGGAGAGGGAGAGGGGAGAGGGAGAGGGAGAGGAGAGGGAGAGGGAGAGGAGAGGGAGAGGGAGAGGGGAGAGGGAGAGGAGAGGGAGAGGGGAGAGGGAGAGGAGAGGGGAGAGGAGAGGGAGAGGGGAGAGGGAGAGGAGAGGGAGAGGGGAGAGGGAGAGGGAGAGAGAGGGGAGAGGAGAGGAGAGGGAGAGGGGAGAGGGAGAGGGAGAGGGAGAGGGGAGAGGAGAGGGAGAGGGGAGAGGGGAGAGGAGAGGGAGAGGGGAGAGGAGAGGGAGAGGAGAGGGAGAGGGAGAGGAGAGGGAGAGGGAGAGGAAAGGGGAGAGGAGAGGGAGAGGGAGAGGGAGAGGAGAGGGAGAGGGAGAGGGAGAGGGAGAGGGAGAGGGAGAGGGAGAGGGAGAGGGAGAGGGAGAGGGAGAGGGAGAGGGAGAGGGGACCTCAGGTAGGAAAAAGTCTTTTGCTAGCCCTTGGCCACTTTTACATGCAGTAAGAGAGAGTGAGAAACCATAGCACTCAACCTTCCCCTAGCCAGGGCTCAAATTCAAGCCAGGTGTATAGCAAGCAACTCACTCTTTTCTTTAAATATTTATTTTCCCCTTGGTTGCCCTTGTTGTTTAATTGTTGTGATTACTAATGTCATCGTTGTTGGATGGGACAGAGAGAAATGGAGAGAGGAGGGGAAGACAGAGAGGGGGAGAGAAAGACAGACACCTGCAGACCTGCTTCACCACCTGGGAAGCGACTCCCCTGCAGGTGGGGAGCCGGGGGCTCGAACCGGGATCCTCACGCTTGTCTTTGTGATTTGCGCCACCTGCAGCCACCTGCGCTTAACCAGCTGCGCCACTGCCCGACCCCCGCAAGTCACTCTGTCCTGTAAGGCACAGGCACTTTAGGACAACACAGAGGGGAGGCGGTGGCTTTGATGCTTCTGTCTTGTTGACCCTGCTCAGCTCTGGCTGCCGGGGGTGCAGGGCTGGAGCCTTGGGCCTCCCCCACAAGTCCTGTGCTCTACTGCTGAGCTACGCCCAGTCCAGCCTTAGTGCTTTCTTCTTTCCCACCAATACTCTTTCCCCTCCCTCCTTCCGCACCCCCTCTCTGTCTACGTCTCTCTCTCTCTTTTTATATTTTTAATTTATTTTTATTATTTTTTAAAATATTTATTTATTTATTTATTTCCTTTTTGTTGCCCTTGTTTCCATTGTTGTTGTAGCTATTATTGTTGTTGATGTCGTCGTTGTTGGATAGGACAGAGAGAAATGGAGAGAGGAGGGGAAGACAGAGAGGGGGAGAGAAAGATAGACACCTGCAGACCTGCTTCACCGCCTGTGAAGCGACTCCCCTGCAGGTGGGGAGCCGGGGGCTCGAACCGGGATCCTTGAGCCAGTCCTTGCGCTTTGCGCCACGTGCACTTAACCTGCTGCGCTACCGCCCGACTCCCAATCTTTTAATATTTTTATGGCGGTTAATGGTCTCCAGTCAACACAGTTGTTGGTGCATGTGTAAAATTTCTCAGTTTTCTGCAAAACACTCTCAGCCCCAGCCCAGGTCCTCCTCCTCCATCATCAGCACCAGGTTCTGAAAGCCCTGCCCCCACCCAGACAGAGGCCTTTACTTTGGTGCAACACACCAAACCCAGCCCAAGTTCTGCTTTGTGTTTCCTCTTCCTGTCCTTATTTCTCAACTTCTGTCTATGAGTGAGATCAGCCCATATTCATCCTTCTCTTTCTGGCTGATCTCACTTCACATGTTTCCTTCAAGCTCCATCCAAGATGAAGAGAAGAAGGTGACTTCATCATTTTTAACAGCTGAGTAGTACTCCATTGTGTATCTAGACCACAACTTGCTCAGCCACTCACCTGTGGTTGGGCACCTGGGTTGCTTCCAGATTTTGCTGTTATCTTGTAATTTTGTAAATCAACATTGAAAAGTAATTTTAAAACATCGGGGCTGGGCAGTAGTGCACCTGGTTGAGCACACACTACAAAGCACAAGGATCCAGGTTTGAGCTTCCGGTCCCCACCTGCAGAGGGAAAGCTTCACAAGTGGTAAAGCAGGGCTGCAGGTGTCTCTCTGTCTCTCTCCCTCTCTATCTCCCCCTTCCTCTCAACTTCTGGCCGTCTGTATCCAATAAAAATATAATGGGGAGTCGGGTGTCAGCGCAGTGGGTTAACGCAGGTGGTGCAAAGCGCAAGGACCAACATAAGGATCGAGCCCCCGGCTCCCCAACTGCAGGGGAGTCGCTTCACAAGCGATGAAGCAGGTCTGCAGGGGTCTATCTTCCCCTCCTCTCTCCATTTCTCTGTCCTATCCAACAACGACATCAATCATAACTACAACAATAAAACAATAAGGGCAACAAAAGGGAATAAATAATAAATAAATATTTAAAAAATAAAGATAATAAGTGTTTTTAAAAAAGAATATCCCATGACTTCTTACAGCTGTATAGTATTCCACGGTGTGTATGTGCCATAACTTCTTTACCGACTTATCTGTCCTTGGACACTTTTATTGTTTCCAATGCTGGTGCACAGGTCTTTCCAAGTAGGTGTTTTAGTGTTTTGTTTTTTGCTTGTTTGTTTGTTTTTTAAAAAATATGTATTTATTTATTTTCCCTTTTGTTGCCTTTTTTTTTTTTTTACTGTTGTTGTTATTGATGTCATTGTTGGATAGGACAGAGAAATGGAGAGAGGAGGGGAAGACAAAGGGGGAGAGAAAGACAGACACCTGCAGACCTGCTTCACCGCCTGTGAAGCGACTCCCCTGCAGTGGGGAGCCCGGGGCTCAAACTGGGATCCTTAGGCCGGTCCTAGTGCTTTGCAGCACATGCGCTTAACCCGCTGCGCTACAGCCTGACTCCCTAGTGTTTTGTTTTGTGTTTTGATAGATGCCTAGGCAAGGAATTGCTGGGTCATATGGTAGGTCGATTTTTAATGCTTTTAGGAATCTCCAAACTATTTTCCACAGGAGTTGCATGGATTTGAATCCCCATCCCTCTTCCCACTTTTTAAAAAAATTTATTGGGGGGGGGCAATTAATGGTTTACAGTCAACAGTAAACACTGTTATTCGTCCATGCATAAAATTTCTCAGTTTTCTGCAAAATACCCTCAGCCCCCAGCCTAGGTCCTCCTCCACCTTCAGGCCCCACCCCCTCCCCCCCAAGTCTTTAACATTGGTGCAATACACCAAACCCAGCCCAAGTTCTGCTTTGTGCTTCCTCTTCCTGTTCTCATTTCTCAACTTCTGCCCATGAGTGAGATCAGCCCATATTCATCCTTCTCTTTCTGGCTGATCTCACTTCACATGTTTCCTTCAAGCTCCATCCAAGATGAAAAGAAGGTGACTTCATCATTTTTAACAGCTGAGTAGTACTCCATTGTATATCTAGACCACAACTTGCTCAGCCACTCATCTGTTGTTGGACACCTGGGCGGCTTCCAGGTTTTGGCTGTTACAAATTGTGCTGCTATGAACACAGGTGTACACAGATTTCTTTGGATGGGTGTGTTTGGTTGCTTAGGATATATCCCCAGGAGAGGAACCACGGGGTCATAAAGTAGGTCCACTTCTAGCCTTCTGAGAGTTCTCCAGACTGCTCTCTACAGGGGCTGGACCCACTGACATTCCCACCAGCAATGCAGGCCCTCTTCCCATTTTTAAGGCTAAAACATTGAGCCAGCAACATAGCTCACCAGACTGGGCACCTCGCAGCCGAGGTTTGAGCCCTCCTGGGGCTGATGGGAGTTTCAGTGCTGTGGTCTTTCCCTCTGTTTCTCTGTCTCTCCCTTTTGATCCAAAACAATCTTCCCGGAGTGGTGAAGCCCCGGTGCCGACAACAAGAATAATGATGGCCACAAGTTTCAAGTCCGAAGCAAACGTGATAAAACGCCAGCATCTGCTGCATTGGATCAAGAGGACAAAGGTGCGTGGTGGGCTCTTTTCTGATGACTGAGGCTATTTGGGATCTTTCTGTCTCCAGAGAGTCCAGAGCTGACAAGATAAGCCCTTTGCTGAGTAGTTGCCCTGCAGGGGTGGGTTGGCCCTCTGGGCCCTTGGAATGTGGAGCTGGGTGAGCCCAGTGCACCACCACCCACCCCATCGGTTAAGGCAGAACCTGACCAAGTGAAATGAGAGGAAACCCAGAGAGAGTCTCAGAAGAGTCTTCTCAGAGTCTTTTAAATAATTTTGTAGACTTTATTTGTTTGGACAGAGAGACGTTTAAGAGGGAAGAGGGAAATACGGAGGAAGAGAGATAGAGAGAGAAGGAGAGAGAGAGAGAGACACCTGCAGACTATTTGACAGCTTCTGAAGGTTTCCTCGACAGGTGGGGACAAGGGGTTTGATCCCAGGTCCTTGTGCTTTAAAAGGTGTGCACTTAACCAGGTGTGCCACACACTGGCCCCAGGACCTTTTTTATTTTTATAATTTAATTTTACTTATTATTTATTGGGTAGAGACAGAGAGAAATAAAGAGGGAGAGGAGGAAAGGAAGGGCATGGGAGAGAGAGAGAGAGAGAGAGAGAGAGAGAGACAACGTCTGGGTGGTGGTGGTGCACCAAGTTGAACACACATGTTAGAATGCACTAAGGACCCATGCCCAAGGACCCAGGTTCAAGCCTCCAGTCCCCATCTGCAAGGTAGAAATTCCACAAGCAGTGAAGCAGTGCTGCAGGTGTCTCTCTGTCTCCCTCTTTTTTCTTTTTTTCTTGCCACCAGGGTTATTGCTGGGGCTAAGTGCCAGCACTACGGAATCCACAGTTCTCAAAGGCTATTTTTTCCTCTTTTGTTTTCTTTCTCTAATTTTTTTTATTAGATAAGACAGAGATAAATTGAGAGAAGATGGGGAGATAGAGAGGGAGAGAAAGGTAGACACCTGCAGACCTGCTTCAACACTCTTGAATTGACCCTCTGCAGGAGTGGGGACTCGAAACCGGGTCCTTGCGCTTGGTAATTAATATATGCACCGGGCCTCCTGTCTCTCTCCCTCTCTATTTACCCCTTCCCTTTCAATTTCTCTCTTGTATAGCTAATAAATAATAAATCAAGCAAAAAGAAGAAGAAAAGAAAGGAAGAGGAAGAGAGACACACACCTGCAACACTGCTTCGCCACTCATGAAGCTTCCCCCCTACACATGGGGACCCAGCGCTTGAACCTGGGTCCTTGGGCACGGCAACACGTGGTCTCAACCAGGTGCGCACTGCCCAGCCCCGGCATCTTTTCCGTTTAGATTTTCTGCATTCGCACTGCTTCACACGGCTTCACACTAGCAACCATCTCAGGAGTGTCTCGCGGCCGCCACGGCCTCGTGCTCTCACGGTTGGCTGGTTTTGCTGGTTCGCTATTTTCCCTTGTTTCCCCTCAACTCTGGCTTCTGGTGGTGCTGGAGATTGAACCTGGGGCATGAGAGCCTCAGGCAGCAAAGTCATTTGCAGAACCATGAGGCTGTCTTCCTGGTCCTTGATTCCCCGGGCCTCCAAGTTCACTAAATTCTAGTCACTAAACTACATGTGAGCAAAAACAGCCGTTGTTCGTCTCACTTACCTTACTCGATCGCATAGCCTCAGCTCTACCCGTTTTGTTCCCCAGATGATACACTCTCACCCTTTTTAGTGGCAGATTAGTATTCCACTGAAGCTCCGGCCTGTAAATTCTCATTCATCGGGGCTGCTTGTGCATTATGGCTCCTGGGAGAACTTCAGGAGTGGTGAATCAGGACTGCGGGTTTTTCTCTGTCTCTTTTCCCTCTATCTCCCCCTCCTCTCAATTTCTGTCTCTATCCAGTAATAAATAATAAATAAATAAAATACAAAAGCTTCCCCAGGTCGGCAAGAGACACCCTCTGGGATGTTCTGGAGAGGGGGCTGTTAGCTGTGCAGGGGGGAGTGTGGGGGACGGAGAGATGTTGGTGGGGGAGGAGGTGAGACTGACTTCCAGGTCTGGGGTGTAGGGCCTGCTGACAGCACAGGCTGGCAGGGAAATGCTTTTGGAGAAATCTAGAACCCGGGGCCGGCCAGTGGCACATGGAGTTAAGCACACATGGCTCAAAATGCAAGAACCTCCTGCAAGGATCCTGGTTCGAACCCTCAGCTCCTTACCTGCAGGGGAGTCGCTTCACAGGTGGTGAAACAGGCCTGCAGGTGTCTGTCTTTCTCTCTCCCTATCTTCCCCTCCTCTCTCCATTTCTCTCTGTCCTGTCCACTAAAATGGAAAAACATGGCAGCTAGGAGCAGTGGGTTTGTAGTGCTGGCACTGAGCCCCAGAAATAACCCTGGAGGCAAAAAATCCGAGAAACCTAGCAGCAACAGAGTCCTGTGGGCCTTGCTGCTCAGGGCAGGTGTTGGGGATGTGAGTAGAGTCCCTGGGATGTGACCACAGATAATGGCTCCAGAGTGAACTCCCAGCTAAGCCCGAGGCAAAAAGGTGAGGCTGGAGGGGAGGATAAAGAAGGGGAGGAAGACTGAGAAAAGACAGAAACCCAAGAACAGAACATTCCAGTCTGTGGATGGCTGCCTAGGCCAAGGGGAGGCCATGAGGCAGATCAGCTGCAGCCTCCAGATTGAACAGGATCAAGCTCAGGGGTGACTGAAGGACCAGCTTGTGCCCCACCTGGTGGAGAGCCTGTGTTGCCATGTGCAAGGAACTGGGTTCAAGCACTTGCTTCCCACCTACAGTGGGAAGCTTTATGAGAGGTGAAGCAGGACTGCAGGTCTCCCTCTCTCTCTCTCTCTCTCTCTCTCTCTCTCTCTCTCTGCCTCAGCCTCTGCCTCTTCTTCCCACTGGCTTCGAAGCCAGAGATTCTAAAAACAAAATAATGTGACCCAGCCCCGTAATTTCTCTCCTGGGGATTTATCCAAAGAAAACAAAAAGCACCTATCAGAAGAGATCTGTGTACATCTATGTTCATAGCAGACCAGTTTGTAATAGCCCAAAACCTGGAGTCAAGCCAGATGTCCAACAACAGATGAGTGGCTAAAAAAAAAAAAAAGTGCTGTATACACACAATAGGAATACTACTCGGCTGTCAAAAATGAGAGCACCATCGTCTTTGAGTCATCTTGGAGTGGGACTAGAAGGCATCATGTTAAGTGAGATAAGCCAAAAAGAGAAGGGCCATTACTGAGTGGTCTCGGTTATGGGCAGGACTTAGTAATAAGTAGGGGCAGGGATGGAGAGCACAAAATGCAACATGGACTGGGCCTGGTGTGTGGCATCAAAGCAAAGACTCTGGGGAAGGAGGGCAGGGAGGGGGTGGGAGAGAGCTGTGGGGTCCTGGTGCAAGATGAAATTGATCTCATCTGTCCGTGACTGTACTGGAAAGCATCGACCCCTCAGTAAGTAAAAACAAAGCAAAACTCATCCCGTGATCAGGGACAGAAACAAAGTGGTCACAAGAGAAGCAGTGCTGGCTGGGAGCTTATCCAGCCTCCAACTTGTGCCTTCAAGGGTGCCTTTTTACATATGAACTTGAAGAGTAAAAGATTATTTATTAAGGAGAGAAAGAAAGGAAGGGAAGGAGAATGAACCAGCGTGTTCCTCTGGCATATGTAACTCAGGACTAGAACTCAGGACCTCAGCTACAGGAGTCCAGCGCCTCACCCCCACACCACCTCCCAGGCCGATACATGTAAGCACATGTGTGTGTATATATGTGTGTGTGTGGGGGGGGGTGCTGGTGAAATAGCCCACCTGGGTAGTGCGCTGGTTGCCATGTGCGTGAGCCCAGCCCCCATAATATTAAGGAAGGTTTTGGTGCTGTGGTCTCTCTTTCTTTCTCTCTCTCTCTCTCTCTCTCTGCCTTCTTAGTCTCTACAAAAAAATATTAACAAGTGACCTCACCAATGTGTCCTGGAACCTTCCCTCCCCAGAGCTCTGCCCCACCAGGGAAAGACAGAGACAGGCTGGGGGTGTGGATCCACCTGCCAACACCCATGTCCAGTGGAGAAGCAGTTACAGCAGCCCGAACTCCCACCTTCTGCTCCCCATAAAGATCTTTGGTCCAGGGAGTCAGGCTGTAGCACAGCAGGTTAAGCACAGGTGGCGCAAAGCACAAGGACCGGCATAAGAATCCCGGTTTGAGCCCCCGGCTCCCCACCTGCAGGGAAGTCACTTCACAGGCAGTGAAGCAGGTCTGCAGGTGTCTTTCTCTCCCCCTCTCTGTCTTCCCCTCCTCTCTCCATTTCTCTCTGCCCTATCCAACAACAATGACAACAATAATAACTACAACAATAAAACAACAAGGGCAGCAAAAGGAAATAAATAAAATAAATATTTAAAAAAATTAAATATCTTTGGTCCATACTCCCAGAGGGAGAGAAACGTTAGGGGAAGATAACCAAAGGGGTCTGAACTCCAATTCCATCAGGACCCAGAGAGAGGAGAGGACAAAAGGGAGGACATTTGGAAGCAGTAACAGGTGTAGATGCAACTTAGAAAGAGAAGTCAGGACCATAGTGTAGATGCAACTTAGAAAGAGAAGTTAGGACCATAGTGTAGATGCAACTTAGAAAGAGAAGTCAGGACCATAGGGAAAAAAGGGCAGATAGATAGATAGATAGATAGATAGATAGATAGATAGATAGGCAGACAGACAAATAATTGTAGAAATCCTAGTCAACCCCACCTGTGCCCTTGGGAGAACCACTGCAGTTTCTAGTGGAGGGAACGGGGACACAGAGCTCTGGGGGTGGGGATGGTGCAGAATTATACCCCTGTTATATCATCATTCTGCCAATCAATATTAAATCACTAGTAGCATTTTTAAATCTATTAGTAAATAAAATGTAAATAAAAAGTGTACGTGTGTGGGAGGTGCTAAGGGCTGGTACAGTGCAACCTCCCAGTTGTATTGGCTGACTTCTTTATTGTCTTTACCTCCGAGAGAGGGAAAGACACCACAGCATTGGGGCTCCTCCCCATTTCCATGGGGTTTCCCATTCCGTGCCAAAGTTCGAAGCCAGGGTGTGTGCAATTTGCAACACACGCTCTGCACAGGGACCATGTGGTCTGTGCACAGGCCCGGGGCCTGGAGACCATGCAAGGTTGATTAAGCAAATTTATTTCTTTTAATCTTTTTAAAAATATATATTTTTTCTATTTTATTTATTTATTTATTCCCTTTTGCTGCCCTTATTGTTTTGTTGTTGTAGTTATTACTGTTGCTGTTATTGATTTCTTAGTTTTTGGATAGGACAGAGAGAAATGGAGGGAGGAGGGGAAGACAGAGAAGGGGAGAGAAAGACACCTGCAGACCTGCTTCACCGCCTGTGAAGCGACCCCCCTGCAGGTGGGGAGCCGGGGGCTCGAACCGGGATCCTTAGGCTGGTCCTTGTGCTTTGCGCCACCTGCGCTTAACTCGCTGCTCTATCGTAGTCCGACTCCCTCTTTCAATCTTTTAAAAACTTTTTTCTCTCTTTTACTGTTTTTGGATGATCTTAGTTTATTTATTTACTTTTTTAGTTTCTTTATTGGGGAATTAATGTTTTACATTTGACAGTAAATACAATAGTTTGTACATGCATAATGGATCTTAGTTTATTTATTGGATAGAGATGGCCAGAAATCAAGAAGAAGAGGGAAAGAGAGAGACAGAGATTCACCTGCAGCCCTGCTTTACCACTCACAAAGCTTTTTCCCCTGCAGGAGGGGACCTGGCAGGGGCTTGAACCCAGGTCCTTGCACACTGTGACATGTGCACTCAGCTAGGTGCGCCACCATCCAATCTGCAGATTTATTTTTCCTTTTTCTAAATTTGTTATTGCCACTGGGATTATCGCTGGGGCTCAGTGCCTCCATGAGGAATCCGCCACTCCCTGTGGCCCTTTCTTCCTTTTATTTATTTTTGCTTTCTATTTTATCTAATAGGACAGAGAGAAATTGAGAGGGGAGAGGGAGATCAAGAGGGAGAGAGACAGAGAGGCTCCTGCAGCCCTGCTTCACTGCTCATGAAGCTTCCCCCCTGCAGGTGGGGGAGGAAGGGCTGGTAACCTGTGCCCACCGCCCAGCCCCTATTTCATTTTTTGAAGATTTTTTTTTCCCTCCAGGATTATTGCTGGGCTCGGTGCCTGCACCATGAATCCACCGCTCCTGGTGGCCATTTTCCCCCTTTTTGTTGCCCTTGTTGTTGTAGCCTTGTTGTGGTTATTATTATTGCCATTGTTGATGTTGTTCATTGTTGGATAGGACAGAGAGAAATGGAGAGAGGAGGGGAAGACAGAGAGGGGGAGAAAAAGACAGACACCTGCAGACCTGCTTCACCACCTGTGAAGCGACTCCCCTGCAGGTGGGAGCCAGGAGCTCGAACCGGGATCCTTACGCCGGTCCTTGTGCTTTGTGCCACATGAGCTTAACCCACTGCGCCACCGCCCAACCCACTATTTTTGGAAGATTTTATGCATTCATCATGAGAGAGAGAGACAGAGAGGGGAGAGGAGGGGATGGGTGGGGAGGGGAGGGGAGGGGAGGGGAGGGAGGGGAGAGGCGGGGAGGGGAGAGGAAAGAAAGAGAACCAGACATCACTCTGGTCCATGTGCTGCTAGGGTTCAAACTTAGGGCCTCACACCTGAGAGCCCAGCACTCTGTCCACTGAGCCACCTCCCAGCCCACGCTGAAGCTGATTCAAGATGGCTGAGTCCTCCCTCCCCGAGTCCTTCACCCACAAGGTTGCCCTGTGAGGTCTGAACGCATTGTCCAGCTCTCTGTGTGCAGACTTGCCACCACCTTGTGAGGTTACTACCCAGAAGGGCTTTGTTCTCTCTGACTCTCTCAGCTTCACTTCAAGCCACGTGGGCTGTCCCATAAGGCACGGAGGACACCGCGACCCGGCTGTCTGGCTAGGACTTAAGCTGAGGCCTGGGGACACCACCATCCTGCCCTCTGCCACTCTCACATGCCCTTGACTGGCCCCAGGTACTCGCTGATCCTGACTGTCCCCAACGTGTCCCCAAGATCCAGCCAGGCCGCTGGGGGCCTTTTTCTGGCTGGTGGCGATTAGCCGGCACCAGCCCTGGAGACAGGACCTGATAACACGGTGTCATATCAGGGACTCTTGATGTTCCAGGCAACAGTTTTAGCCCTTGGGCTGTGTCCCCCAGGGAACTGGGAGCTGGGGTGACCTTCCCCAGGTGAACTCCAAGCACTCAGCTTCCAGGGGCTTGTGAGGGAGACAGGTGTCTGCTCTCTGCCCTATGAAAATACAGGGAGCCCCCAAATGAGAAGTCAGCGGGGGGGGGGGGGGGGGTTGAGGGCACATGGAGAATGTGGGAGCTGGGAGTGGGTTCCCTCACGCCCTCCCAAGGCCATCAGGGATGACCCCTGTGAACAACACCTTGACTGATGGGGTGATAGGTGACCTTTGTCACACTTCTGTCTGCCCAAAGGTGGGGGCTCTCAGATTTCGGTGTCCTCTCACCGAGGGGGTACCTTTTTTTTTTTTTTAAACAGAGCCCTGCTCAGCTCTAGCTTATGGTGGTGCTGGGGATTAAACCTGAAACGTTAGAGCCTCGTGCATGAGAGTCTCTTTGCATAAACATTAAACTATCTACTGATTTTTTTGTAAGATTTTTAAGATAATGTTCTTATTTTTTTATTATTGGATAGAGACAGATATTGAGAGGAAAGGGGGAGAGAGAAGGGGAGAGTGACAGAGAGACACCTGCAGCTCTGCTTCACAACTCGTGAAGCTTTCCCCCTACAAGTGGGGACCAGGAGCTTGAACCTGGGTCCTTATGCACTGGAATGTGAGCATTTAACTAGGTGTGCCACTGC
The DNA here is from genome assembly GCF_950295315.1 of Erinaceus europaeus. Classification (NCBI taxonomy): domain Eukaryota; kingdom Metazoa; phylum Chordata; class Mammalia; order Eulipotyphla; family Erinaceidae; genus Erinaceus; species Erinaceus europaeus. Next base: position 6,074,685 of record NC_080174.1, read on the forward strand.
CTGGCCCCCCATATTTTTTTGTTAGTTTTCTTTTTGTGGTTTACAAAATTACAAGATAGCAAGGGTACAATTCCACACCATTCCCTACACCAGAGTTCTGTGTCCCCATTCCTTCCACTGGAAACTGCAGTGGTTCTCCCAAGGTCACAGATAGGGGTTGATTAGTTTCTCTTTTTTTATTTACATTTTTTATTATCTTTATTTATTGGATAGAGACACCCGGTAATTGATAAGAAAGGGGGTTATAGAAAGGGAGAGAGTCTGAGAGACACCTGCAGCACTGCTTCACCACGTGCAAAGCTTTCCCCTACAAATGGGGACTGGGAGCTTAAACCCAGGTCCTTGCACACTGTAAACTGAGCTCAACCTGGTTCGCTACTGCCCAGCTCCAACTATTATTTCTATAACCATATATATATATTCCCTTTTTTTCTATGGTCCTGCCTTCCTTCCTTCTTTTTATTATTGTTGTTGTTATTGATGTCATCGTTGTTGGACAGGACAGCGAGAAGTGGAGAGAGGAGGGGAAGACAGAGGGGGAGAGAAAGATAGACACCTGCAGACCTGCTTCACCTCCTGTGAAGTGACTCCCCTGCAGGTGGGAACCAGGATCCTTGTTCTTAGTGCCATGTGCTCTTAACCCTTTGCGCTACCACCCGCCCCTCCCCCTTCCTTTTTAAATCTACACTTACAACTACTTCTGAATGTCTTTCCCTTTTTTCCTCTTGTCTCTCTGTGTCCTGATGGAATTCAAGTTCAGAGTCCTCTGGTCTTCTTCCCCTAACATTTCTCCCCTTCTGGGAGTATGGACCCAAATTCTTTATGGGGTGCAGAAGGTGGGAGTTCTGGCTTCTATAATTGCTTCTCTGCTGGACATGGGTGTTTCAGGGGGTCCTTGTTAAAGGCCGAGTCAATTCCAGGGGGCCTCTGACATTCAGAGCCCTGGACTCAGAGGGGTCTTCACCAGTGGTCCCAAGGCTAAACTCAGCTAAATTTGGGCCTCGAGATATTCTAGCAGCTTCCACACATGGCTGGTGTTCAGTTTGGGAACAGAGAGGGCTTGGGGTGGGGGTGGGGTTCCAAGGCCAAGTGTGGATCAACCACTCTTAGAAAATGCTTTTCAAATCCTCAGGGCACAATGAGACTCAGTGTAGGGCAAAGCCCAGGGCAGTAGTGTGTAAATACAAAGCAAGGTGCCGGAACACGATGGGCTACTGAGGCTCCGGTGTACACTAAGTCACTTATAAAAAAAATACTTATCAGTGAGAGGAGGAGGGAGAGAGAGAGAGAGGGAGGGGGAGGGAGAGAGAGAGGGAGGGAGGGGGATGGAGGGAGGGAGAGAGAGGGAGGGAGAGGAAGAGAGAGGGAGGAAGAGAGAGGGAGGGAGAGGAAGAGAGAGGGAGGGAGAGGAAGAGAGAGAGAGAGGGGAGGAAGAGAAAGAGAGGACAGAGACAGAGGAGGAGGAGGAAGATGTGGAGTAGGGAACCAGGGCCTCAGTCTGGCACATGGGACATGAGGACTTGAATTCAGGCCCTCATGCCTGACAGCCCAATGCCTTCAGTGCTGTGCCACCTCCTGGGAGGCCAAGATTATTCTCTTTCTAACATCTATAAAGAAAGTGTGCATGCCTTTAGGGTGGATTGGAGTCATTTGCTTATTCTTGAAAGATGTACTTATTTACTGGGTGAGGAACACAGCACAGTGGTTCTGCAAAAGTTCCTCCTGCCTGTGGTTCTGAGGTCCAAGGTTCAATCCCCAGCACCATCGTCAGCCAGAGCTGAGTATTGCTCTGGTGTCTCTCTGTATTTCTCATTTAAAAATAATAAACTACTTTTAAAAAGATTTACTTATTTATTGAGAGAGAGAGAGAGAGAGACAGCCTACAACACTGCTTTACTACTTGTGAAGCTTTCCCCATGCAGGTGGGACCATGGCCTTGAACCCAGGTCCTTGTGTATGGTGACATGTGCACTCAATCAAGTGTACCACCACCAGGCCCCATAAATATTTATCTACTTAGTTTAATAAATGAGAGATACAGAGAGAAAGAGAGACATAGAGAGAGATGAGTTCTCTGATCAGCTTTGGCTCAGGACTGAACCTGGGATCTCAGATCATCAGACATCAAGGTATTTAGCATAACCATGATGCTATCTCCACCGCCTTATTTGCCATTATTATTATTTATAGAGCTATAGAGGCAGAGAGACCACAGCATTGACACGTCAAGGCACTGGGGGCCTGGCCGGAACTTGGTTCACGCACCACAGAGCAAAGCAGTTCACAGGTACAAGTGAGCTATTTTACCAGTCCTCCATGATTTCTCTTTCTTTTTAAGATCTTTGTTTTATTTTCACTCCTGTTATTGACAGGTCAGAGAGAGAAATCAAGGTGGGGGAGATAAAAAAAGGGAAAGAGACAGAGAATCACCTACAGGTCGCTTCACTGCTTGTAAAGCTCCCCCCAACCCTGCAGGTGGAGAGTGGGGGCTTGAACCCCGTCCTTGTGCATTGTAGCACGTGTGCTCAAGTGGGTACGCAGCCGTCTAGCCCTTAATAATTAATTTTTCTCAAGAGATTTGTTTATGAGAGAAAGAGATGAGAGGGCAGTCCTCAGCTCTGGCCTGTGTGGTGTCAACCCCCCAGGTTTGGACAAGTCCCTGGGTGAAACTCATGCCCTGGCACTGTAGGGCTCATGGAACAAGGGGCCAGAGGTTCAGTGGGGTTCAGAGAAGCGCCCCTCCAGCATGGAAGCATTGGAGCCAGGATCCAGACTCAGCTCCCTGAAACCAGGGAGCTCTCTACTCCCATTGCCCAGGGCCTTAGCTCCCACTCCCCTCTTCCTCCCCCGGAGAGGGGAAAGTTCAGGAATGTGCTAGCAGCCTGGGCCCCTGCTATTCCAAACAGAGCTCTGGAGACCAGCTGCGGGAAGCTGGGCGGGAAGCTGGGGAGATGGGAGGCCAGATTAGAGGTCACTTTATCAGCCAGCTGGGGGCCAGAAATGGCAGGCTGGGGGAGGGGGGTGGTGTCCTCATAAGAGATGAGGTGATGATAGTGCTTGGGAACTGATAAATTGGGTCATGTCACTGCAGAGAACCTAAATAGTTTTCATAGTTTCCTCCCTAGTGGATCCGGGGCCTCTCTCACTAAGTTTTATCACTCCTGGGCTGCTTTTTCATTCAGAGAGAAAGAGAGAAACAAAAATAAACACAGTACTAAGAGTTTTCCCATTGTTACTGTGGTACCCTCAGGTGGTGACAGGGTTTGCTCCTGGGTTGCACACATGGCAAGGCACAAGTCTTACCCTGTGTCTGCATGTATTATTGATTTTAAAGAGACAGATACCGGGAGACACACAGAGAGAGAACAGACCACGACTCATCTCTGGCTAATGGTGGTGATGGGGACTGAACCTGGGACCTCAGAGCTTCAGACAGGAAGACTGTTACAGAACAGTTATGCTATCTCCCCAGCACTATCGTTCATTTTTACCCACAGCCTTGGTCAGTTCTGGCTGATGGTGATGCTGGAGTTTGAACCTTGGACCTTGGAGACATGAAAGTGTTTTGCAGAACCATTGTTCTCTCTCCTCATCCTATAAGATCTTCATTTATGAGGGAGAGAGAGAGAAAGGAAAGCAAGCAAGCTGAGTATCATGCTCTGGCCTGTTCCATGCCAAGATCTGAACCTGGGAATTCACACTTAAGCGAAGGTTTTATCTGCTGCACCACCTCCCAAGGCTCCTGCAGCCAGCTTCAGTGTTGCTGAGGGAAGACTTCATTGTATTGGCCAGAGAACTCAGGAGGTCCAGAAGCGGGGAGGGGGGCTCAGGGCCTCTCTGGCCTCAGTTCTCAGCCCCAATCACAGACACTTCTCTCTCTCCTACTATATTGTTGTTATTATTACATTTTTTACTTAACTTTTTATTTTTCTCATACTTGATAGGTAAGAAATAGGGAGGGGAGACAGAGACACTTGTAGCACTGCTTTACCACCTATGAAGCTCCCCCTGCAGGTGGGGGACTGGAGACTTGAACCTGGATTGCTGTGCATGCATGGTAACATGTGCACCCAGCTACGTCACACCGGCCGGCCTCCATCATCATCATCATCATCATCATATTTTAACCACTGCTCAGCTCTAACTTAAGGTGCAGGGGATTGAACCTGGGCCTTCAGAGTCTCGGGTTTCATAGTCTCTTTGCATCACCATTATGCTGTCTCCCCTGCCTCCTGTTCAATTTTCTTTCTTTTTTTGATAGAGGAAGAAAGACATCTGCAGCATTATGCCACTGCAGGCACTCACTCCAGTGTGGGGGAACCTTGGCCAGCCCACACTAATAAGGTGTGCCCCCCTTCCACCTTCTGTAAACTGCTTGGTCCCTAGCACACCCCACCCGCCAGACTTCCGGTTCTGTAGGTTTGGTGCAGTACCTGTGGATTTCCACTTCAGCAAGTTCTCTTTTTTTTCGTGGGGGGTGTGCTCCGATGCTACTCTTCTGGGGTGCATGTTGAGAGGATCGCACTAGCAACAGCGCCCCTAACCCAGCGCCACAAGGCTTGTTAGCAGCCATTCAAGGGCTCGTGCTTTAAATATAATAATTGCGAAAACAAACAAAAAAAAAAGGTGAAGGGTGAACTAACTTCTAGAATGCGCGCGCACACACACACGCGCACACGCACACGCACACACACCACTGAAGATGTTGGATGAGCTTTGGGCTAAGTCTGGTGGAGACGGTTACAAAGGTGTCCTGGGCACCACGTGCGCAGGGACCCAGCGGCTGGGGGTGGGGGGCTGGGCGACCACGTGCGCAGGGACCCAGCGGCCTGGGGAGGAGGGTGGGGCTGAGTGACCATGTGCTCTGGGTCCCAGAGGCCGGGGGAGGGGGCTGGGCGACCACGTGCGCAGGGACCCAGCGGCCAGGCCACACCGCTGTAGCCTCTGTATGGGGGTGGGGGTCCCTAGGCACAGGAAAAAAAAAAGACTTGATTTTGTTTGGGGGGGGTCGGTGGGAGGGGTCGAGTGGCACCCCAACTGACCCCCCCAGGCCTTGGCACCCTCGGGTCTTGCCAGTTACAAGTTCCGAGTTCCCTCCCCATTCCACGCTGGCGCAGGCCCTGTTGTCCCTTCCCATCCCCCTCCCCAGTCGGACATAGCCCCCCCCCCCCCCCCCCGTGCAGCCAAAGTGGCCAAGTTCTTCCCGGAAGGCACGGGCTGCAGATGCGGGCACCCCCGGGGCCATGGCGGTCTGGGGGTGCCCGCATTGGCGGGGTCCGGCGGCGGGGGCGGGTGGCACGCAGTCAAATACCGGGGGGCGCAGCTCGGGGCGGGCGGGGAGGGGCGCGGCCCCGAGTCCGCCCCGCCGGGGACTCTCGGGAGCGCTGCGGGTGGCAGGTGACAGACGGCGGAGGCAGCCAGGTCTGCAGCTTCGGTGAGCTGGGGGTCAGGGGGAGCCGGAGGACTCAGTCCCAGCCCGGGTGTGTGTGGGGGGTCCGGTCCCAGCGCCTGGTGTCCCAGGCAGACGCAGGTGGAGGTGAGGTTGCAGGTGCGGCCACCGTCCTCGGGCCCCGTTGTCCCCAGGGGGGCAGGGTGAGGTCCCCCTATGGCCGGGCCAGCTCGGCCTGGGCCGCGTGGACACCCCCACCCCACTTCCCGAGCCCCGCAGGCGGACGGGAGGGCGGAGTTTTTCAAAACTGTTTCTCAAAGGGGTGACGGTTGCGGTTTCGGCCCGGGGCAAACCGTCGCCCTACAAAGTGAAACCGGAGCCTGCGGCTTCCCGGAAGCCCCGGTGCCCCCCTCCTCTTCCTCGCCTGAGCCCCTGCACCCGACTACGCCCCCACCCCTGGGCCCCCAGTCCGCCTCCCAGTCTGGGTCCACCGCACCTCCCCCAGTAAAGCCCCCCCCATCCGCACCTCCCCACCCCCATCTCGAGGTCTCTTCCTCCCGAGGTCCCCGAGACCACTCCAGGCTGAGATCCCCGTGTCCCCTCTGCCCACTACCCACTCCAGTCCAGATTCCCCACTTCCTGCCGGGGCCCTCGCACACCCCTTCCAGCCCTTCTCCCCTCCCAGGGGGTGGTCTCCCTTTTGCGCCCCTTAGCACCCCACCCAAGTTTTAGAGGCGCCCTCCAACTTCCTCCCCAGTGAGTCCCCAGCCCTGCCCCGCGAACCCCGCTCTTGAGACCTCAAGCCAAGGTCTCCCCGCCCCCAACAGACCCTCCTACCCCCCCCCTTGCAGAAGCCCCTCCTCCTCTCCCCACCAGAGGCCCTGCACCCCCTCGGACCCACCCACCCCCTCGCCTGCCTTGTCCTGTCCTGTCCCGGGGCCCCGCGCCTCCATTGGAGGACCCCTCCTCCCCCCAAAGGCTCCTCCCCGCTTCCCCACCCCGTCTCCTTCGTCCTCTCCGCTCGCAGGCCTCCAAGTCCCGTCCTGTGTGCCCCCCAGATCTCCAGCCGTTACCAATCCGGAGCCCAGGTTTCTCCCCTGCGCCCCTGCCCGGCCAACCCCCCTCAAGTCCCAGGTCCTACCAGCAGGGACCCCAGGGCCCGTCCCCTGCTGCTCTACCCAACCGGGGCCCCCCAAGTTACAGGCCCTCCCAGTCGGGACCCTAGGGCCTGCCCCCTGCGCCTCAGCCCCGGCGGGGGCCCCCCAGTCCCGGCCCCTTCACTCTCCTTACTGGGAACCCAGGACCTGTCCCCTGAGCCTCAGCCTCCGCCTACCCGAGGCCCCCCAAGTTCAGGTCGTCCCAGCCGGGACTCTAGGACCCGCCCCTGCGCCCCTGCCCCACCTGGGGCCCCCAAGTTGCAGGGCTCGTTCTCTGCGCCCCTGCCCCGCACGTTCCGGCCCCTCTCTCCCTCCTAACCGAGACCCCAGGGCCCGCCCCTGCACTTTTGCACTCTGGGGCCCCCCAAGCCCAGACCCCCGACTCCCTTCCCACTGGGGGTACCCCAGTCTCGGCCTAGTTCGCCTCGCCCCCTCCCCCAAGTTTCCAGCTTCGCCCGCCCAGATCCTACTCCAGCCCCGCCCCTGGCCGCCCGGACCCTCCCCCCCCGTCCCGCCCCGCCCGGGGCCCCCTGTCCCGCCCCGCCCCGCCCCGCCCTGTCCCCGCGGCTCGGGCTGGGCGGTGCCGGCAGCGGGCTCTTAAGCTGCGGCGCGCGGGGAGGCAGTCCTGTCGGTCGGGTCGCAGCTGCAGCGGCCGGTCTCACGCTGCCCCCACCCGCAGGTCCCCTAGGCGCCCCCCTCCGGACAGGACAGGACGACCCCCTGAGCGCCCCGCGCCCCGCACGGACTCAAGATGCCGAAGCCGGTGAGCACCCGTGTCTCTCTCGTTGTGTGGGGGCACCTGAACCAGGTGCAGGGCAGCCCCCCCCCGGAAACCGATCGCAGGGCGGGGGAAGGGTCGTGTCGCCCTTTGTTGGTGGTCGACTATTGGTGGCACGCCCCGGGAGACTTCTGTGGGACGCTTTTAAGTTGGGGACCCCCTCCGCTCCCCCTTAGCTGGGCTCCTTTGTAAAAAAAAAAGTTGAGCTTGCACCCCCACTTTGCGCCGCTGCGTGTGAATGCAAACTTGGTGGCCCCTGGGGAGTTGTCTGAGAAACTTTGCTAAATCTCAAGAGTCAGGTGACTTCCGACGGCACGTACGCGGGGCCCCTGGGGTCCCCGGGGGCTTCCGGAGTTGGGGCACTGTTTTTGAAGGGGGCGGCAGGGACCCCCCCCCCAGCAGTCAAGGGAGGTGGGGTTGAGAGAGACCCCAATCTGATGGCCCGGCGCGGGGGTGGGGGTGCAGGGCTGGGTTCCCGGGAAGGTGGAGACGGCTTACCTGCCTCCCACAGGTGAGCCTTGGAGGGGGAGTCAGAAGGGGGCGAGCTTCAGGGCCCCCCATTCCCCGCCACCCCTGGGTTTTGAACTTCGGGCTTCAAAATTAGATCGGCACGTAGTTCGAGTGGCAGTGGGGAGGGACACAGCGACCCTATTTCGTTTTTTCTCTCCGTCTCTCTCTCTCTCTCTCTCTCTTTTTTTCTTTGCAAACCAGTCAGGTCCCCTGGCGCCCGGAGGTCCCTGCCATTGGTGGCCCTAGTTACTGGGCTAATATGCTAATGAGCATCGGGGGCGGGGCCTCTTCTGGATGACGTCACTCCATGATTCATTCATGATTCAGATCTCTCTGCCCTGCCCTGAATCTTTTTTTTTTTTTTTTTTAAATAACCAGAGCCCTGCTCTGGCTTATGGTGGTGCAGGGGATTGAACCTGGGACCTTTGGTGCCTCAGGCATGAAAGCCTTTTTTTGCAGAACCATTATGCTGTCTCGCCCAGCCCCCCCCCCCCAATCCTTTTTTTCCCCGCGACTTTGCGGGGGAGCCGGCTCTCGGGACACTGTCCTGCCATCACCCCACACACACACCCACTCTGGGCCTCTGGCTGCCTGGGCAAGGCTGTGGGCCGAGGCCCGGCCGCCTGTGGTTTCCTCCCCAGGAAAAAAAGCAACAGTCGAGCTTTTAAGAGCTCTCTCAGGCTGGAGGGGGAAAACAAAAATCAGTGAGCTAGTCTCCAGTTGCGATCTTTGGTCCTGATGGCTGTGATGAACCGTCATTTGCTTGCTTAATCTGATTTTACTATTTAAGTTTTTTCTAATTTTTTTTTTTTTTTTTTTTTTTTTTGCCAGAGCACTACTTAGTTCTAGCTTTTCTGGTGGTGCTAGGCTAGAGCTGAGACCTGGGAACCTCAGGCATGGCAGCCTTTTTGTATAATTTTTATGCTGTCTCCGCAGACCTTGCGATGTGCAGTCTTATTCATTTCTTTGCAATTGTATCTATTTTATTTTTAGATTTATTTTTTCCCTTTTGTTGCCCTTGTTTTTTATTGTTGCTGTAGTTATTGTTATTGATGTCGTCGTTGTTGGATAGGACAGAGAAATGGAGGAGGGGAAGACAGAGAGGAGGAGAGAAAGACAGACACCTGCAGACCTGCTTCACCGCCTGTGAAGCGACTCCCCTACAGGTGGGGAGCCGGGGGATCGAACCAGGATCCTTCTGCCCGTCCTTGCTCTTTGCACTACGTGCGCTTAACCTGCTGCACTACCGCCCGACTCCTGCAATTGTATTTATTTTAAGAGGGGCAGAAAGAATCCTCAGCAGCAAAGCTTCATTCGGTGTGGTGAGATCTGATCTCAAACTTGGGTGGGGGGACTGATTGATTTATTAACACGCGGGAGTCAGGCCATTATTCTAGCCACGGCGCCACCTCCAGGTCATTTTATGAATTGAGTTTTTCCGTTCGTTTTTAATTGTGAAATACAAATACTGTGATTTACAGTTTGGCGCTTATAACTGTTAGAACACTTGGCCAGCTCTGGGACATTCTCTGAACCTCTTCATTCTCCGTGATTGAAACCCGAGCCCCCTCCCGCGCTCTGGCCCAGCCCCCAGCGGCCTCTCTTCTGTTCTGGAGAGGTTCCCCGAGTGATCGGACCCACACAATGTCCTTTTGTCCCTGGCTCCATAGTACTTAGGTCAGCGCTCTCGAGGTGCTCTTCTGTGGGGTGACCCTGCCTTGGAGTCTTCCATTTTTTTTTTTATATTTTACTTATTTATTCCCTTTTTTGCCCCCCTTTTTTTTATTGTTGTTGTTATTGATGTCATCCTTCTTGAATAGGACAGAGAGAAATGGAGAGAGGAGGGGGAAAGAGAGAGACACCCGCAGACCTGCTTCACCATCTGTGAAGCGACCCCCCTACAGGTGGGGAGCCTTAGGCCTGTCCTTGCGCTTTGTGTCACCTGTGCTTAACCCGACCCCCTCCCCCCTTTTTAAAGATGCTATTTTTGTCACTTTGTCTTGAAGGAGAAACTTAGAGGGAAAATTTTTTTTTTCCTGGCGATAGTTGAACTGTTTTGAGGGAGTCTCAGTTATCAGGGTAACATTTTTAAGCCCACCCCCCCATTTTATAGGTCTCCCTAAAAGGACACTTGCTTTTTTTTGGGGGGGGTTTGAGTGGGTGTGGGGCAGCTCATCAGAGGGTCCGAGTAGTTTGGGGACTGTTCTAACTGGGAACTCTTGGATTGGGTTCAGCGAGCCACCGTGTTTGGGGTTGGAGGGTAGGTTTGTCTTAGGTCTCGGTACCAGGGGGTGACTTTCTCAGGAAACAAGTGAAAGACTCCTACTCGGAGCACTAAACACTTCGTCGTCCTGGGGGGGGTGAACCCCAGCCCAGAGGCTTGCTGATGCTGACACAGGAGGGAGAGTACAAGAGGGTGACCCCAGAGGACCAGAGGCTTGGCTCGCTGGAGATGGGGGCCTGGGCGGGTCCACCAAGAAGTGAAGGCCACTTGGCAGCTGGTCGTGCCCGGGAAACTGCCCAGAGGCCGCCTCTGCCAAAGCCTTGAAGATCTGAGATTTCTGAGATCACCTCTCCTCTGGGAAGCCTTAGCCTCTTGCCTTAAATATTTCAGCAGGGAGAAATTTTACCGGGAACCTGCAGATGGGGAATTCTGGGGCCTCCCCATGGGGAGGTGAGAAGAGTCCTGTCTCCGGGTCACTTGGAGATACTACAGTGTTCTTTTACCAGTGATGGCAGTAGGTGGGGGGTGGTAGGCAGGAAGAACCCCCCACCCCCACCCCACCACCACCACCAGGCTGGGACTGAGCTGAGCATTGTGAAGAAGGCAGGGTGTTAACCTCAGGAAAGAGAAACACTGCTAGGGGCAGTGCAAAGGCCCTGGGTTGGGTTCAGGGTGGCGGCACGTACACCACAGAGGCTGAGTTTGTGGGTGTGGAACTAGCACCCCCTGACCTCAACCTTGCAAGGATCAGTTGAGTGGAGGGGAGGGGGTTTCCTTGTGTGGAGCTGGGAGCCCAGTGGGATCCCCCAGCCTCCTTCAGAGGCTGGGAATGGTGCAGAGAGACACCCGGGCGTGAGCCCATGGGTAGAGGGAGGGGGTGGTGGCAGGGCTGGTCTCGGGTTGCAGAAATGCAAAGCCAGCCAAGAATTGCAACCATGTCTTCTAGATGGCAGCTCCTTGAAGGGTTTGCCTTTGTTTGGAAAAGAGGAAAGAAGAAACTGGACTTTTTTTTTTTTTCCTTTCTCTGCAAGAAGAGACCTCATTTCTCTTTTCCTAACTGTCCCAAGTCCCAAGTAGTATCTGATTGCTGACAGAATTCTGACCAATTGGGTTGACACTTGATGGGAAAAAAGATGATGGCACTATTTTTTACTTATTTTACTTATCCACAGTTCTTTCATTTTTCATGCCTGTCTTGACTTGGATTTAAGGCTGTGTCTCGCGGGCTGTTGGGAGATTCTTGGGATGAGTCAGTGGTCGCGCTGTCAGTACAGACAGTCTGGCCCCGACCAGAAGCACTGGAGCTCAGTCAGCTTTCAGAGCCAGGGAGAAAGCCGGGAGCCCTCTCTCATACCTCACTTCACTTCCAGTGCGTTTGGAATTCCCCAGCTGCTCCAGTCAGCCTTCTGAGAGCCTGCCGGGTGTCTGCTAATTAAGCATGGCATACCTCTTCACACTGGCCTCATTCTCCATCTCATAGGCCTCTGTCTGGTGATGTTTAAAGGGGGGGAAGTCCAGGCACTGGGAGAGGTTTTTCTGTAAGAAAGACAACCATTGTGCTCCAGTGACCAGGCTGGGGGGGGCGACTTTTGACTAAGATAAAATGCTGAACTAGACAGTGAGTAGACACAAGTTCTCCGGATTAAGATGCGAAGAGCCCTTCCACAGGCAGCTTCGTTGTTAGCTTCCTAGGAACCCACGCTTTGGCAGAAATCCCCCCTCGCTTCTGCAAACCTCCGTCACCCCGACGTCTGACATGGGAGTTGAGCAAGTGTGGAGGGAAGCCCCAGCGAGCCCCAGTGTGCCTTCAGTGCTGAGTGTTTGATCTGTTCCTCCCAAGCTTCCAAACCCCCCGGGTGGGCAGAGCGTGATGTCAGCCAGACATAGGGTGTCAGTCACTCTGGCGTGGCAGCCGCGCTGAGTCCGAGGCCCGGCCACTTTTCTCCGGGAATCCTGAGGCTTGGTGACCCTGTCTGCCATGCCACTGCCAGTCTGCAGGGGGGTGGGGGCATTGTCTGTACCAGCACTGCTTCTGGGGGTTTACTCGTAAAAGGTGTCAGAAGCGTGTCCACAGATATTCCTAGTTCCCCTTCCTTTTTCTCTTTCTTGCCTCCTGAGTTATTGCTTAGGGCTCAGTGCCAGCACTATGAATCCACTGCTCCTGGTGGCCACTTTTTTTTTCCATTTTGTTGCATAGGACAGAGAGAAATTGAGAGAGGAGGGGGAGACAGAGAGGGAGAGAGATAGACACCTGCAGCCCTGCTTCATCTATTGTGAAGCCTGTGTGTGTGTGTCCCGGGTGGGGAGCCAGGGGCTTGAACCCAGACCCCTGTACTTGGTGCTATGTGCACTTAACAGGGTGTGCCACTGTCCGCCTCCCTGGTACTTGTACAATGAGCCAGGAGGCTCACCTGGTGCAGTTAGGTGGGGTTCAGCCAGTGATCTATGCGGACAGGCAGAGTATTCCTTTCCTGACACCCTCCCTTCCCTCTGCGGCGTTCAGATCTCTGTGTACGCGACACACCACTGTAGTATTTGGGTGAGACTCTTGAAGTGGGATCTGTGTGGGGAGAACAGTCGAGGTTTGTTTGGGGGGCCGCTGTGACAGGACTGTAATGTTCAAAACAACCGTCAGAAGTGTCTTGTGTGGCCGTGGCGAGAAGCTGAGTCGTGGCTAAAGTTTAACTATCAAGGAATTGTTTTCTGACCCACGTTGGTAGGGTAATGGATGTGTAGAGAAGGGAGCGGCCTTGAGGACAGTTCGTTGAAGGTTAGGTGAAAGTCATATTTAATGGGGCGGGAGAGACAGCTCAGTAGTTCCGCAAAGAGGGTCTCACGCCTGAGGCTTTTTTTCAAGTTCCAGGTTCAAGTCCCAGGCATCAGCATCAACCAGAGCTTGAGCAGTGCACTCTGGTAAAATAAAAGAATGAAAAGATAATAAATCTTGCTTTAAAATATTAAAGGGTAGGGGCCAGGTGGTGACACACTTGGTTGAATGCTCATGTTAGAGTTCGCAAGGCCCCAGGTTCGAGCCCCCATCCCCCACCTGCAGGGCAGAAGCTTTGTGAGTGGGTGAAGCAGGGCTATGAGTGTCTCTCTGTCTCTCCCTATCTCCCCCTTCCTCTCAGTTTCTGGCTGTCTCTATCCAATAAATAAATAAAGATAATAACAATTTTAAAAAGTATATTCAAGGGTAGAAAAGAAAGATACCAAAGGGAGAGGGGGCAGGAAGTCCCTGCCCCGGGGAACCAGTCTCCATGCACCTGTGGAGAAGGACACTGTGCTGTTCTAATGGGACGAGTGGGCGATTTAGTCCTGAGAACCATCTCGTCCAGTGATCACGGTTCAGTCCTCATCTCTGGTGCCCTGGGAAGAGACAGAACTGTGTGTTCCCAGCAGTGCCTGCTCCTCCCTCTCTCTCTCTCTCTCTCTCTCTCTCTTCCCATGATATTATTTGGGTGGAGGAGGGGTGCTGTGACCCGAGTACTGGAAACAGGTCATGGTCTCAGCGGCCGTTTTCCTCGGAGTCAGAAAGTGCAGGTGGGCAGAGTCCTGTGGGAGACAGACGCACGGCCACCGAGCCGGGAGGAGGAGTGGGTGTGCTCCAAGCCGGTGTGCTACAGTCTGGCACATTCTGGGCGGGCGTGGAGCCCAGCCCACAGTTAGTCCTTTTGGCTTCCTGTCTGCGGGGAACCTCCATTTCCAGCAAGCTGCTGGTGCCGGAGCGCAGGTGTGGGGCACGGCTAGAAAAGCAGAAATCACATGTCAGAGTTCAGAACTCCAGCGGCTCAGGAGATAAGGAGAAAGCGACCTTGGTCATTTCATTGGGGGGTGGGGAGGGTAAGGAGAAGGGAGATACAAGCACTAAGCTTCTCTTTGATTAATTGATTTTTATTTGTGTGTGTGTATATATATTTTTAATTATTTAATTAATTTATTTATTCCTTTTGTTGCCCTTGTTTTATTGTTGTAGTTATTACTGATGTCATTGTTGTTGGATAGGATAGAGAGAAATGGAGAGAGGAGGGGAAGGCAGAGGGGGAGAGAAAGACAGACACCTGCAGACCTGCTTCACCACCTGGGAAGCGACTCCGCTGCAGGTGGGGAGCCGGGGGCTCGAACCGGGATCCTTCCACTGGACCTTGTGCTTAGCGCCATCTGCACTTAACCCGCTGCGCTACCGCCCGACTCCCATATATATATTTTTTAACCTGAGCCCTGCTCAACTCTGGCTGATGGTGGTGCTGGGGATGGAACCTGGGTCCTCAGAGAGCCTCAGGCAGGAGAGTCTTTTTGCAGAACCATGATGCTGTTTTCAGAAAGATCCAGGGTCAGTTTGCATGCACAGTGGATGTCACTCCAGTACAGGAGAGTCAGAGAAAGGGGCTTAAAAAGCAAACAGTCAGGGGGAACCAGAAAAGCCATTTATCCCCTGCCGCTAGCTAGTAAGAAAAGAACTGCGCTGGGTTGGGAGCGGCAGCACAGGGGGTTGTGCAACAGACTCCTGTGCCTGATGGCTCAGGTTCAATTCCCAGCATCTCCGTCAACAAGAGTTGATCAGGGTTCTGGTTTAAAAGAGGGGCAGGGGATGAAATTTGCAGACTGGGAAGTGGCACAGTGAATGAGAAATGTTGTATTCTCACAGCTGGGATCCTGAGTTCGATCCCCAGCTGTGCATGTGCCAGACTGATTCTCTAGTATGTTCTCCCTCTCAGAGATCGTTTTTACAAAAGACAGAGAAGTGGGGGGTCAGGCGGTGGTGCACCTGGCTAAGGGCACACACTGACTACAGTGCGCAAGGACCTAGGTTCAAGCCTCCAGTCCCCACCCGCAGGGGGAAAGTTTCGCATGTGGTGAAGCAGGGCTGCAGGTGTCTCTCTGTCTCTCTCCCTGTCTCCCCCTTCCCTCTCAATTTCTCTCTGTCTCTATCCAATAATAAATAAGTAAAGTAAAATTTAAGAGAGAAGCTGCTCACTGCCACAGCTCTGGCTGCTTTGTTTGGCCGAGATGTGGAAAGAGGCCTCCCCACCTCAGCTGCCTCCTCCAGAAAGAACAACTGGGCCTTGAACACTCAAGCGGAACCAGCACAGACAGGCAGAGATCACCCCCCCCCCCCCCATCACCACCACCCCAGCTATGGGCCATTCCTCTCTGTGTCCCAAGTTGCCTTGGGCTTGCAGGAAGCTGTCAGGGGTCCAGAAATGGCCCTCTCAGAGGCCAGAGCAGCCACTCAGAAAGAAGAACTTGCGGTTCTGGGGTGTCGCTTTCCTGCTGCTGCGACAAGCAGGTACCCAGGTTACGGAGGCAAAGCCACAGTCATGCACAGTGACCTGGGGAAATAATAATGGCTCCCCTCCTGGCCACCGTTCTCACTGCCTGACTTAAGGTGTTTTATAGCACCCAAAAGGAGACTGAAAATAGGACAGAATGAACACCGCCTTGCGGGGGGAGGGAGGCAGGGTGGCGCAGCAGATAAAGCGCCCGACTCTCCAGCTTGAGGTCCTGAGTTCAGTCCCCAGCATGGCCCGTGCCAGAGTGATGCTCTGGCTCCCTCCCTCCTCCTCTCTCGTAAATAAATGACCCTTTAAGAATAAGTAGCCTACTCGGGCCAGCTGGTGCTGCACCTGGTGGAGCGCAGGCACTGTGCTTAAGGATCTGGGTTCAAGCCCCCGCCCCCATGTTGCAGGAGGAAAGCTTTAGAAGTGGTGAAGCAGGCCTGCAGGTACCTCTCTACCTCCCTCCCCTGGCCCCTCTCAACTTCTCTCTGTCTCTGTCCAAGATAAATAAAATTCAAGAGATCATAACAGAATTGGAGAGACCTGAACCCATTATGCCAGGAGCCCACGCTCGGCCCACCGGTGCCCTCTGTGTGGTGAACTGAGAGCTTCAGTCCACTGCTCCTTTTCAGCCCAACCAGGTGGCCCTGGCATTCCTTAGTGGGGGACACTGGATTCTCTCTAGATGAGTCAGTGCCACCTCCCCAGTGACCTGAGGCTGTCAGGCACCTGCTGTCCCCATTCCAGGCGCCTGTTCTCATCTCCGAAGAAGCAAGGTGCTCGGACCAAACCAAAAGAGAAAACTTACAGCACCCTTAAAATGAGGGTAAAGCATTCTGATCGGGCTCTCCATCTGGAGTTATGGAAATTAGCACCAGGTCGACACTCGTTCAGTGAATGACTCTGCTTATTTGTTGATTTTATTATTATCATCTTTATTTATTTATTGGATATAGGCAGCCAGAAATCAAGAGGGATGGGGGTGATAGACAGGAGAGAGACACCTACAGCACTGCTTCACCACCACTCACAAAACTTTCCCCCTGCGGCTGGGAACCAGGGGTTCAAACCTGGGGCCTTGCCCGTTGTGACACGCGTGCTCAATCAGGTGTGCCAACACCTGGCCCCGATTTATTTTATTTTATTTGTACGCCTTGCTCAACCAGAGTCGGGGATGGCTGGGCTCATAGATTTCAGCAGGTTAATCTAGTTTCTGGGTGGACTCGTTAGATTCACCCTCCCTCCCGTAGCCCCACCTGTTAGGCCGCCAGCGATCCTGGGTGCCTGCTCTGTCGGAAATGACCACCAGACCAGGCTCTGCGATGACTCCAGGTGACCAGAAGGCTGCCTGTCCCCGGTGACTTGGTTGTGCCCAGGTGTGGTCTCCCCCCCGCCCGCCCGCCCAGCCCGTGACTCCTGGGGAGTCCGGGCAGCTCAGCGACCAGCCCTTTGGCCTGTGCAGGGCGGCAGGAGAGTGGTGACACAGGTGCCAGCCACGGCCGGACTCTGCCAGGCCTGCTGTTCCAAAACTTAGTCAAAACGCTGGTCTGCCATTTGCTTTCCATGGATGCCGTGCGTGGGAGTGGCTCTCAGCTGCCTGACCATTTCTCCAGGAATACTTTTTTTTTTCCTGGAAAACCCGGGGAGCAGGATGCCCACTTTTCTTTGGTGCTGGGGAAACTTTTCTACGTCGCGCCATCCTGCCAACTTCTTCACCTCTCTCTGCTTCTTGTTGAATCTTGAAAGAATGTGGTATGCCAGGTCCAGGTGGTGGCGCCCCTGGTTGAGAGCACGTTACAGTGCCCAAGGACTGGGGTTCAAGCCCTCCCACCCCACCTGCAGGGCGAAACATTGCTAGTGGCAAAGCAAATGCTACAGGTGTCTCTCTCCATCTCTATTTCTCCCTACCCTCTCGATTTCTGGCTGTCTCTATCCAATAAATAAAGTTTTTTTTTTTAATTACAAAAGGAAGAATGATATTATAAAAATAATTTGGTATTAAGATGCACAAGAGACAAAGGGGCTTGGAAGGCAGGAATAGCCACGTTTTCCCCTGATTTAATGGCATTACAAAGGCCACTCTCCATTGTTTTGCAGACCAGTCTTGGGGCTGGCTACTTTACTCAGAAAATGTATTTATATAGCTACGTCCCACTTTCTCCAGTGCCTTAAAAAGTCCTGTGGAAATTGTGAGGGCTTAGATGTGTTTCCGGGCTAGTTTTGGAGCCCAGCTTGGCCAGAGGGAGGCATCGCCAGAGCAGTGTCATTGAACCCACCAATGAAAGACCCAAATTCGGGCAGAGGGTAGATAGCATAATGGTTCTGCAACGAGAGACTCCAAAGTGCCAGGTTCAAACCCCCGCATCACCATAAGCCAGAGCTGAGCGGTGCTCTGGTAAAAAAAGAGAAAAAGAAAGGAAGACCCAAATTCCAGAACATTCTCACTTGACTGCTCTACTCACTTGGGTCAGAGTGTTTAGAGCCATGTCTTCCTGTAACCACGTACCAGTTTTATTCCGGCCTCTCTCTAGCTTAAAAAAAAAAAAAGCCTTGGAACAAACATCGTGCTTTCTGGGCTCCCTCCAAGGTTATCTCTGGGGCTCAATGCCAACTCCACAAACCCACTGCTCCCGTGGCCATCTTTTCCCATTTTGTTGGATAGGACAGAGAGAAACTGAGAGAGGAAGGGGAGATAGAGAGGGAGAAAGAGAGACACCTGCAGACCTGCATCACCGCTCATGAAGCGTCCTCCCCCCCCCCCCATTTGCTTATTAGAAAGTGGAATGAGGTCGCACACGGGTGGCAATTGGGTTTTCAGCCGGGGTGCCCACTTTTCCCTAAGCCGTGTGTATGTGTGTGTGTGTGTGTGTGTGTGTGTGTGTGTGTGTGTGTGTGTGTGTTATGTACAAGCATTGTGACAGGGGACCATTGCATACAGACATAACCCAGACAATTTATCTTTCAGTTAGGAACAGAACTCTTTATAATCATAGCCACCGTAGGACACACCCTGGAAGAGGCTGGTGATGTGTGGTCAGAAACCTCTGGCACCCACAAGTTCAGTCCCTGGCCTTGGGGTGGGGTGGGGTGGAGTGAGAGGAGTGTTTTTCTGTGACTGGATTCCTGTGTGGGCTCTTCACACTCAGCCCAGAGAGTGGAGGCTGATGGTTTACAGAGGGAGATGACTCAATAGCTTGCAGCCCTGAGAGGAGCCCTTCCTCTCCCTCTCTCCCTCCCCTCTCCCACCCCATACCCCCGACCCTTCTGGGGCTGACCTGCTGCTTTGCTGGCTCAAGACAAGGAGAAGGAGACCCAGTTTTGTGACAGGGTCTCCCCAGTCCGAGAGGGTGACAATTCCCTGTCAGTTTCCCATCCCGGGTTATAAATAGCCACAACCTGGACATTTTGCACGCTCAGCAGGAAGCCTCCTCTCCCGGACCTGGGTGGCCCCACCTGTGGGCTGGGCGGGGTCCTGCCTCCACTTACGGGCGCCCATCCCAACGCCCATCCCAAACGGGCTGAGTCAGTCTCTGGGCCCAGGGCCCAGGAACTCTCCGTAGGCTCCTCAAGTCTGAGAGCCACCCAGCCCCTGCCAGGATCCCTGAGGATCTTTTTGTGAATCTGGTAGACAAATCTCCTAAACCCCGCCTGGGACTGCCCTGCTTCCTGGTACAGCTGTGACCAGGGCTCCATGCAGAGTGTGTTCGAACCCCAGATGGTCCACACTGTGAATACACTTGGCTGTAGTGTGCTGGCGTGTTGGACTTGAACTTGGACCCACCCACTCACTCAGTCTTACTTACAGTGTCCGGAGAGGGCAAGATGGGGAAGGACACCTCACTTTATAAGCTGTTCCCAGAGAGAATGTTTAAGTATGAGGGAGTGTAGTTTGAGTCCCCAGATAGGCCGTAAAAGTTTCACTGATTCTCTTGAATTTTCTCTCCTATCTCTTTCTTAATCTCCAGGATTATCACTGGGGTTCAGTGCCGGCACTACAAATCCACTGCTCCTGGTGGCCATTTTTGTGTTTTAAAAAAATTTTTTTTTTACTATCTTTATTTATTTATTGAATAGACAGCCAGAAATCAAGAGGGATGGGGGGGATAGAGAGGCAGAGTGACAGAGAGAGACCTGCAGCACTGCTTCACCACTCGTGAAGCTTTCCACCTATAGGTGGGCACTGGGGACTCGAACCTGGGTCCTCATGCACTGTAACATGTGCGCTCAACCATGTGCACCACCACCCGGCCCCCATTTTTTCTTTTTTTATTGGATAGGACAGAGAAATTAAGAGAGGAGGGCTTCACCATGTATGAGACTTGTGCCCAGCAAGTGGGGGACCAGGGGCTCGAACCAGGATCCCTGCACGGGTCCTTGCACTTAAACGGTTAACACCACCAGCCGCCCCCTTTGAAGTCTCCATAGAATAGCCAATAGCCATGCCAGCCGGTGACCGATGGGTCACTGGTCAGGTGCCAGCGGCAGGAGGTGACAGGGCCAACCCTGAGAGCGCGGAAGCCGGTCCCTGAAGCCTCGTGACATGAGCCTTCGTTCACAGGAAATGTCCAGAAAAGGGAAATCTCTGGAAGACCTGAAAATAGATCCTCGGGGCAGGAATAAAGGAAAAACGAATGACTCAGGGTCTGGGGTATCTGGGGGGGGGGTGATGTCATGTTCTAAAAGTAGGCAGGGCTGCTGGTGGCAGAACTGAGAATCTCCTTTAAAAAAAAACAAAAAAACACGGGACCACACCCATTTGAGGGGCCTGGGTCTCCTGTTGGGTAGCTGAAATTTCAGCAAAGCTGTTATTAAAGAAAGTGAAGCTTCCGGCACAGCAACCCCTCCCCCCATTATTCAATTAGGGGAACTGAAACGGCAGCTGAAAAGGCTTTTTGCAGTTGTGTCCTGGGTTGGCTGTGCCTGGTTTTTCCAGGCCTTTCAGCCATACCCGCCCACCAGTCCTGTCACCCGTCCCCGTCCGCATCCCCGTCCCCTCGCCAGTAGGAGGAAAGTTGACAGGCTCAGCTTCCTCCTCTTATCAGATTTTTTTTTTTCTGAGGCTTTGAAAAGTCTAATCCAAATATTTGAGAGCTGCTAGATGTGGCTTGGGTGGCACCTCCAGGAGGGAGCCGGAATGTTGGAAAACAGGGCTGACATTTGCAACGATTAAGAAAGGTCAGACCACCGTGTAATTAAGGTGAGGCCTTGAAATTTAGGCTGGTTCGATAATGTGGGGGATTAAGACGTTATCAGCAGCTGGGAGCTGGGAGTCCGAGGCTGCAATCCAAACATTCCACACGTCAATCGCGCCCCCTCCCTGGATTCAGTAGGTATTTATACACCACCACCACTGCCCCCATCTCCCCGGTTGTCCCCCATGTGAAAAATGAGAAACCCAGCCTGACTTTTAAGAAGAGACTGCCTGTTGGTAAAAGTCTGGAGGAAGTTTTTCCCCTCTCCTTCCTGTTTTGGCCTTTAAAATATGAAACTCCCAGTTTCCCAAAGAATAGCTCCCTTTTGAATGAGATTCTGTAAAAAGCTGTGATTGGGGAGGTAACCTTACACCCTGTCAGGTCTTTTCAGGAGGGAGTGAACAGGCCCCAAAGGCCAGCTAACTAGTATAACTGGATTCACTTACCCAAAGGGGGAGGAGATGAGTGAGGGAAGAGCCGGGAGGGAGGACGAGATGAGGACAACAAGTAAAGTGTCTTCTTATATTTCTCACTCAGTTCAGTATCCTGTTTGTTTGGTTTGGTTTCTTGTCCCTTGCACACTGGAAAAGCCTCCTCCCTCGGGCTATTCCCTGAAGAAAACCCAACAAAAGACACTCAGCCCTTTCTCTGGAGGAAGCAGGAAAGGGCTCCGAGCTCCACCCCAGTCCCCAAGGCCACTCTGTCAAAGATGGCTGCTGACCGGCTCCTCCTCTTATAGTGACTCAGCCACTGGGGGAAAGTGCCACTCAGAGACTAGCATCTTCCGAGCTGCAAGGTCCCGTAGAAAGAATAACTCTCAGTGGCGTATCTTTCTGTCTCTCTTTCTCTCTCCCTGTCTATCTGTCCCTTCCCTCTTGATTTCTCTTTGTCTAGTAAATAAGTGAATTTGTTAATAATGGGGGGCCCGTGAGTGGCATAATGGTTATGCAAAGATTCTCATGCCTGAGACTCCAAAGTCCCAGGTTCACTCCCCCACACCATCATAAACCAGTGCTCTAGTTTAAAAAAAAAGAAAAAGAAAGAAAAGCTTTGGAGCCAGGTAGTGGCACACCTGTTTGAACACACATGTTACAATGTGCCAGGACCCAGGTTTGAGGCCCTGGTTCCCAGCTGCAGGGGGAAAGCTTTGCGAGTGGTAAAGCAGGTCTGCAGGTGTGTCCATGTCTCTCTCTCCCTTCCCTCTGAATTTCTGGATGTAATAATAATTCTCTAGCTTATTGAGCTGGCTGGGACAGCGCCAGGCTTCGGAGCCAGCCAGCCAAGAATGTCCTTCTCCACCCTGTGTTGTGGGACAGCTTAGCAGCTTGGGGGTCTTGGCTCCATTTATCTGGGATTGTAACAAGTGAACCCTGCCTGGGTTCATGCGTTGGGGCGGGGGGGGGGGGGGGGGGGCAGAAACCAAGATTGGGGTGTGACGTCACAGTCTCCTTCCTACTGCTCTGCTTCCTGAGTGTCCAGCTGTGGGGGGCACATGCACTGTTCAGTGAGCATCTAGGTCCATCCCCCCCTCCACCCCTATGGTTCTCCCGCCCCCAACATGTGGTCAGCCTGCGTGAGTAACTGAGGACACAGAAGCAAAGTTAAAACTTTAATCACCACCCACAGACAGAGCAGAATGTTAAGAAGGGATTGGATTAAACACGTGGTGGGCTGGGAGGGGGACAGGACCACCCAAGGCGGCTCTGTGCAGAGACACCACTGCTCCGAGAATTGGGCGTCTGCAAACTGGCCTTAGTTGCTAAGCCAAAGTCCCCAGGTCGGAGTCAGGTCGCTGGACGGGGAGCTGGGGCAAGCCCTGACTGCCTCCTGTTGTATCTCTGGTCTCCTCAGTACCAGAAACTCCCTCCCTTCTAGATTGCTATATCCTCATTCTCCTCCTCCTCCTTCTCTGTTTTATATTTTATTTAATTTTTAAAGGACAGAGACATTGAGAGAGAGGGGAGGACAGAGACAGCTGCAGCCCTGCTTCACCACTCGTGAAGCTTCCCGCCTGCAGGTGGGGATCAGGGACTTGAACCTGGGTCCTTGTGCGTTGTAATATGAGTGCTTAACCAGGTGCGCCACCACCTACCCGGCCCCTCTGTTTCTTCTCCCTTCTTCCTCCTCTTCTTTGTTCCTTCTTATTTTCCCTCCGTCTTTCCTCCTTCATGTTGTTCTCCCTTCTCCTGCTTCTTTCCCTCCTCCTTCTCCCCTTCCCCGCTTCCTCCTCCTACAAGAGGCCAGAGCATGGCTCAAGCGTTGTAAGTACTGGGGATCGAACCCAAAGCCTCACAGGTGCACGTCCCATGAGCTGCCTCCCCCCCCCCCCCCCCCCCCCCCCCGCACGCACCTGCAGTCCTGCCCGCCTGGATGTTGCCATGGTGAGGGCTCAGGGGGAGGTCCTTGGGGAAGCCCACACCTGGGCACCGTGGCTTCTTGGGGCTCAGGCTGGGTCCCCGTGGTGGATATGATCGCGGGGTGGGGGGGTCCTTGTCCACAGGACCCATGTTGCACACCCAGCCTCGCGGCAGCATTCACAGGGGGTGGGGCTCAGAGCCCGGAGGGCCCCTCCTCCCCGTGAGTCCCTGTCCTGGGCGTGTGTCCTCATCCCCTCTCCTCCACTTTAGCTGGGAGAGGGGGTCTGAGGTATCCCTGACACCCTGCTCCTTTGGCTTTGGGAAACAGATCAGTGGGTGGCGAATTGGTCAGGAGAGAAAAAGTGTGTCCTCTCTCTCTCTCTCTCATAAAACAATGATAAAGAGGAAGGTGCGGGAATGGCTACTGAAGTGAGCCCAGAGGGTTCCGCAGAGCTGAGCTTGAGGGCAGGCCTGGACCCTTGCTGCGTCCGCCAATGCCCCCCCCCCCTTCTTTTAAAAATAAAAGTTGAGCTGGAAGGGGGAGACAGACCTGCAGCGCTGCTTCACCTGTCGTGAAGCTCCCCTCCTCCAGGTGGGGACTGGGGTCAAACCCAGATCCTTGTGCAGAGTGACGTGTGCACTCAACTGGGTGCACCACCGCCAGGCCCTTCCGTGTGTCTGTCAGAAAAAGTCATCCCACTGCGGAGGGGGCTTCCTTCTGGATCCTGAGTCTGTCTGTCTGTCTGTCTGTTTTGTCTGTCTGTGTGCTGTGCAGCACCCTTGTCCCATGGCTGTGGGGCGTGTGTGGGGAGGGAGTGACAGCTGAGACAACAAGGGCAGGTGCCCACACTAACGTGTCCCTGTCCCCGCGCCTTGCAGATCAACGTGCGAGTCACCACCATGGACGCGGAGCTGGAGTTTGCCATCCAGCCCAACACCACCGGGAAGCAGCTCTTCGACCAGGTGCGGCTCAGACCTGAGGGCCCTGGTGTGCGTGCGGCGTGTGCGTGGCTTTTCCTTAGTGACAGCCGGGCGCGGTCTCCTGTGCTCACTGTCCCAGCGAAGGGCTGAACACCGCTCAGCTCGCTCACGCGCTTTTATCCGGACTTGTTCTCTGAGCAAGCAGAGAACAGGTTCAGCCTGGCGGGTGGGTGGGGTCTGAGCCGCTCAGGGTCTCCCTACAGAGTCATCATCTTTGGGGGGGGACCCCCAGATCATCCCTGAGTGTGGGTAGGAAGCAAGTGTGACGCCAGGGCGTACCCATCCCTCCTGCCCACGTCCCACCACCCTTATTATATATTTTAGACTTCTTTCCTTTTTGTGTTTATTTATTGGAGACAGCCAGAAATTTAGAGGGAGCGAGCCCTTCCCCCCCCCCCCCAGATGCAGATGCAGATATACAGATCGAGGGCAGTCACACACACCTGCCACCCACACATGTTCCAGCCTGCCCTGGGTGTGCCCACCAGCCCTGAGCACAGCCTGTGCCAGCATGGAGGGGCCCGGGGGTGGGCCCTGACTTGGCGCCTGGACTCACTCATTTTGGGGCCAGGCAGTGGTACACCAGTTACCATGCTCGAGGACCCTGGGTTCAAGCCCTCAGCCTCCACCTTCGGGGGGCGGGGAGGGGAGGCTTCACAAGCGATGGAACAGGTCTGCAGGTGTCTCTGTCTCCCATCCTCTCTCGATTTCTCTCTGTCTTGAGAGGAAAGGAAGGAGTCATTTCACAGCTCTGCAGGGAGGGGCTCCAGGGACCAGGGGATGCTGCTCACCTGTGTGTGTCATGCCCCCTCAGGTGGTGAGGACCATCGGGCTGCGAGAGGTGTGGTACTTTGGCCTGCAGTACGTGGACAACAAGGGCTTCCCTACCTGGCTGAAGCTGGATAAGAAGGTGAGGGAGGTGGGGCCAGCCCAGGACTCTGTCCCTCTGTCCCTGGGGTTTCTGTTGCTGGTCATGGGGTGGGGGGCAAGTGGGACAGTGACCCGCTTAGAGCACCTGGGCGGCTCTCAGCCTCTGCTCTGGCTCCACCTCATTCTCCCGCTCTGGGGAGATCAGGAGTCTTGTTCTGTCCGCCATGAATCATCCTGTTTCTGTGAGGACCCGGCGAGCTCTGTCTGAGCCTGCGCTGAATGATTCTCAGCTAAACACCCATGGGCAACTGTGAAAAGATAAAATAAAAAGAATTGGGGGCCGGGCAGTGGCGCACCGGGTTAAGCACACTTAGTGCAAAGCTCAAGGACCTGCACAAGGGTCCTGGTTCGAGCCCCTAGCTCCCCACCTGCAGGGGGGGTCACTTTGCAAGCAGTGAAGCAGGTCTGCAGGTGTGTTATCTTTCTCTCCCTCTCAGTCTCACCCTCCTCTCTCAGTTTCTCTCTGTCCTACCCAATAAAATGGAAAAAATGGCCTCCAGGAGCAGTGGATTCATAGTGCTGACACTGAGCCCGATTGATAACCCTGGAGGCTAAAATAAAATAAAATGGGCTGGGGATAAAACCCCAGGTTCAATCCCCTGAGCCACCAGAAGCCAGGTCAGGAGAGGGTGGATTTGGGAGTCAGTCTGCAGTCAGTCCCGGCCGGGACCCCCACCTGGACTGGATCCAGACCCCAGGTCACGCAGGATGGTTCCAGATTCAGGTTTTCTGGAATCATCCGAGTTGTGTCTGGAGCCTCAAGCCTATTGATTACCCTCGGCTCAGGGGGCTCAGGGCAGGTGCAGGGGGCCGGCGCTGGGGCCCATGGGAGCATCCTGGGTGCTGACGGCATCGGGCTGGCCCCCTCCCCACAGGTGTCCGCCCAAGAGGTGCGGAAGGAGAGCCCCCTGCAGTTCAAGTTCCGGGCCAAGTTCTACCCTGAGGACGTGTCAGAGGAGCTGATTCAGGACATCACACAGAAGCTCTTCTTCCTGCAAGTCAAGGAGGGCATCCTGAGCGACGAGATCTACTGCCCGCCCGAGACGGCCGTGCTGCTGGGCTCCTACGCCGTGCAGGCCAAGTTTGGGGACTATAACAAGGAGACCCACAAGGCGGGCTACCTGAGCTCCGAGCGCCTCATCCCCCAGAGGTGAGGGCCGTCCTGCTGTGCCCGCCACTACAGTTTGTGCTCCCCGCTTCCTTTTTGTGTGTGTTTTCTTTTGTTTTGTTTTGTTTTTAAGTAGTAGGAACTTCACCACACCAGACCAGCTTTTTCAGATAGAAAGAAAGGGGGGCCGGGAGGTGGCGCACCCAGTTAAGCTCACATAATACAATGTGCAAAGACCAGGGTTCGTGCCCCTGCTCCCCACCTGCAAAGAGGAAGCTTCACAAACAGTGAAGCAGGTCTGCAGGTGTCTCTGTTCTCTCTCCCTCTCTCTCTCCCCCTCCTCTCTCAGTCTCTCTCTGTCCTATCCAATAAAATGGAGAAAAATGGCCTCAGGGAGCAGTGGATTCGTAGTGCCAGCACAGAGCCCCAGCGATAGCCCTGGAGGCAGGGGTCAGGGGTGGGTAACCCCAGAGCACCAGCCTCATTAGGGCTGGCCCCCAGGTGAGCTATTTCTGCCAGACACCCCCCCCCCCCATTCTGGCCCCATCTTTTCAAAACAAAATAGAACAGCAGCAGTCAGAGACTTTGTCAAGAGTGGGATCCTGTTTCCTCCATGACTGTGCCAGCCTCGGGTTCGAAACCTGCCCGGGCTGAGAGGTATCCGGAGTACAAAGCCCAGTGCCGGGTCTGGGTTTGGGGTGGTTTTTTCTGCAGGGTGGGGGCTGTGGGGGTGACTGCCTGTCCCTACCCCCGCCCGCAGAGTCATGGACCAGCACAAGCTCACCCGTGACCAGTGGGAGGACCGCATTCAGGTGTGGCACGCCGAACACCGCGGTATGCTCAAGTGAGTAGCTGCTGACGCTCGAACCCGGAGCCCCGGGCACACCACCCCTCTGGGGGCCGTGGTTGGGAGCTGGGAGTGGTCAGGGGGCACCCAGGGGTGACAACGCTCGATGTGGGACGGGTTGGGGGCTGGGAGTGGGACAGGGGACAGAGGCGTCCCGGAGTCAGAAACCACCAGAACCTGCAGCCCTGGCCCCTCCTCTCTGGGCTCAGCTGCTCCCCGGAGCTCCTTGGGGGGGCCTGGGGTTGGTCCTCAAGTCTCTGTGAAGCTTCTAGAGTCCCCGGGGTGGGGGGGGTGACTTCCCTGACACACCAGCCTGAGAGAGAGAACTCACCCGGCATGAGGCCTGCTTCACTGCATATGCAGATGGGGTTGAAGTCCTGGCATCAAGGGCGGGTGGGTCGGAGGCACCCAGGAAAGCTCGGATGTGCCGTCTGGTCCCCATCCCCCCTCCCTGCGCTGGGCGGTGTGGGAGTGGGCTCCGTGGTGATGCTCCCCGCCCCGCCCCTCCCCGCAGGGACAGCGCCATGCTGGAGTACTTGAAGATCGCCCAGGACCTGGAGATGTATGGCATCAACTACTTCGAGATCAAGAACAAGAAAGGCACTGACCTGTGGCTGGGGGTGGACGCCCTCGGGCTGAACATCTACGAGAAGGATGACAGGTGAGTCCCCCGGCTAGGAGGGGAGGGACAGACCTGGCATCCGGCCAGACCTGAGGGTCATCCAGGCTGGCCTCCGTGACCTCTGGGCAGCCGAAAGTGTTTCTCTTCTCCTTTAATTTGATTATTTTGGGGGGGAGGGGGAGAGAGACGTTGGGATGGAATAGGGAGACAGAGAGAGCGACACCTGCAGCCTGGCTTCACCACTCATAAAGCTCCCCCCACACACACCTGCAGGGAGGGAGGGACTGGGGCTTGAACTCGGTAACATGTGTGCCCTTAACTATGTGCACCAACGCCCAGCCCCCAGTGTTTCTCCAGCCCAGATTGGAGTGTCTGAGAGCAGGGGAGGAGGGCTGAGGGAGGCCCTCTACTACCTCCATTCTCTCTGCAGTGACACCCCCTGCTGCCCCACCCCAGGCAGGGGTGGGGGGCCTCAGGGAGCCTTGAGCTAATCTCACCAGGGAGATTTAGACTCTTCGAGGCTTAAGATCCTACAGACAATGGCCTTTCTGTCCAGACTTGAGCTCAGTCCTTTGAACCCTCTGGTGGCTCCTAATTGCTGCCTCTGCTCCCTGTGGCAGTGGCTCTGGTCACAAGTTTGTTGACTTCCTTCCTTGCCACCGGGGTTACTGCTGTGGTGGGGCAGCCATTCCCAGGCAGCCATTCCCCACCCCACCCCCCACTTTATTTATTTGTTTTTTAGATAGGACAGAGAGATTGAGAGGAGAGAGACAGAGAGACATCTGCATCCCTGCTTCACCACTTGTGAAGCTTCCCCCCTGCGGGTGCATACTGAAGACTTGAACCTGGATCCTTGTGCACTGTAACTTATGCGCTTAACCAGGTGCACCACCCGGGTCCCTGGATTCATACGTCTTCTTTCTAGAAGCCCCAAGGCCAGGTGGGGGGGGTGTGTGAGGGCTTCCCTGTTAACACCTGGCACTGCAGCCTGGGGACAGGAGGCAAAACATCAGGGTGTTTGGATAGGTGGGAGTCAAGATGGTTCCAGCCGGCAAACTCCATTCAGGGAAAGGACTCTGCAGAGGAGCCAGCCAGGACCCTCTTTTCCCTTTGGCTCTTTACTCAGCTATGAAGCGGGTCTTAACTGCATTAGCTGCTGGGGAGGGGCGTGGGTGTCCCCAGCCTGGTGAAATTAACCCCCCGCTGGAGCTATGGTTCCCGGGTTCTGAGATAAGACTGCAGGCGGGAGAACTGGTCCATTTGGGGCACCTCTGAGCCCTTTCCAGGAGGAGAGGGGAGGGCCACTCCTGGCAGGTGATGCTGAGAACCTCACATTCAGGGTATAGAGAAATACAGTGAGGGGACAGAATGCTGAGTTCTGGCCTGTCTACAGACCTGCCATTGAGAGGGGCCTGGACCCACAGTGGAGGGAGACTGGTGGTGGCAGGAGGGAGGGTGACAGCTGCCATCAGAGCTGGTTCAAACTGCTGCTGTGTTCTCTGTCACGCCTGCTGCCTCTGTCCCCTCCCATTGGGCAGGGAGACCTGAGGGGTTCAGGGAGTTCTGTTCTTGGATCTCCCTCTCTGCCTGGTTCTTTTTTTTTTTTTTTTTTTAAGATTTTATTTATTTATTTATTTTCCCTTTTCTTGCCCTTGTTTTATTGTTGCCATTATTGATGTCATTGTTGGATAGGACAGAGAGAAATGGAGAGAGGAGGGGAAAACAGAGAGGAGGAAAGAAAGATAGACACCTGCAGACCTGCTTCACCAACTGTGAAGCGACTCCCCTGCAGGTGGGGAGCTGGGGGGCTCGAACCGGGATCCTTATGCCGGTCCTTGTGCTTTGCGCCGCCACGCGCGCTTAGCCCACTGCGCCACCACCCGGCTCCCTGTCTCTGCCTGGCTCTGACAGGACGCGGGGTAGGACAGACAGTCCCGCGTGCTTTCTCTCAAAGGCCTGGACGGGGCCTCTCTTGAGTCCCCTCTAGCAGCTGGTCTTCTGGCAAGATCCCAAAGGAACCCGTCTAATGTTGGGGTCCTGGGCCTTTCGGGGGGTCGGGGGGGAAGGGACCACTCAGATGGTTATAAAGCTGCAGGCTTCAGCGATGAAGCCCCACTTCCTCTTGGAGAATGAGGAAGCGAGGTACATCCCTTGATAAAGAGGCGAAAAAGCAGGGTTTCTTCATCTTGGGGGGCCCTGTGCTCCCCAGATTAGTAACGTAGCCCCATTTTGCCCTGGCAGAAGACTGCAGAGATGGGGAGAGTGAGAAGGTGTGTGTGTGTGGGGGGGCGGTCCAAGAAAGGTGCTGCCGTCCAACTAGATGCAGAGCCGTGGTTTGGGGGGGCCACACGCCCACATGCCCCCTCCTCACTCTGCTTCAACCCCAGGCTCACCCCGAAGATCGGCTTCCCCTGGAGTGAGATCCGGAACATCTCTTTCAGCGACAAGAAGTTCGTCATCAAGCCCATCGACAAGAAAGCCCCAGTGAGTTGCTCCTGTCCCCACCCCCACCCCCACCCCCGTCACAGGCTTTTCTTTCTTTTCTTTTTTTTTAAAAAAATTTCATTTATTTATTTATTTACTTTTGTTGCCCTTGTTGTTTTATTGTTGTAGTTATTGTTGTCGTCGTTGTTGGATAGGACAGAGAGAAATGGAGAGAGGAGGGGAAGACAGAGGGGGAGAGAGAGATAGACACCTGCAGACCTGCTTCACCACTTGTGAAGCGACTCCCCTGCAGGTGGGGAGCCGGGGGCTCGAAACAAGATCCTTACGGTCCTTGCGCTTTGCGCCACCTGCGTTTAACCCGCTGCGCTACAGCCCAGCTCCCATGGGCTTCTCTTTCTATGTGTCCCATAGTGGGAGACGACAGGGTCCCTCGCCCCCGTGAGAAGAAAGGGACAGTTGTGAGTTTCTGGGCTTCTGCTCGGTGATGAGTGTGGTGTTTCTGAGGCACAGGGCGCTGGCCTGGCACTTGGCTGAGCTAAGGAAGGCCAGCCCTGTACCCCAGCATGGCTGCCCCCAGGTTCACCCTCCAGGCAGCTGTGTCCCCACCTCCTGAGAGGAGGGGTTTCCCCAGAGAGGGGCTTTACAGTCTGGAGGTGGCAGAGTTGTGAGCTGGTGGCAAATTTTGGAAATAAACTAACAATAATTTTCTTTTATTATTATTATTTATTATCATTGCCACCAGAATTATTGCTGATGCCTGGAGCACCAGCTCACCGTTTCTTTTTTCTTGCCCATCCCCCACCCTTTTATTTTTATTTATTTATTTTTTTAATTTTAGTTACTTATTTATGAGAAAGGAGGAGAGAGAAAGAACCAGACAGCACTCTGACACATGTGCTGCCAGGGATCGAACTTGTGGCCTTGTGCTTGAGAGTCCAAAGCTTTATCACTGCTCCACCTCCCAGACCACTTTTTTCTATTTTATTAGATAGGACAGAGAGAATTTTAAGAGTGGAGGGGGAGGGGCGTAGATAGCATAATGGTTATGCAAAGAGACTCTCATGCCTGAGACTCCAAAGTCCCAGGTTCAGTGCCCCTCACCACCCCATAAACCAGAGCTGAGCAGTGCTCTGGTGAAATAAATAAGTAAATAAGCTTATGATCCAGGTTTTAAAAAATAAGAGAGAGGGAGATTCACCTGAAGACTTGCTTCACCACTCATGAAGCTCCCCGCAGGTGGGGAGGCGGGGGCTTGAACCCAGGTCCTTAAGCAGGAAAACGTGTGCGCCACTGCCCAGCCCCTATTCGGGGCGTAAGCCATTTGGCACTGTGGCAGGATAGAGGAGGGGCTCTGCTCTCTGCCCAGAAATCTGGTTCTTAAAAAAGATTGTTTTCCTCCTGAGAACCTGTCCAGACATTTTTTTAAAAACCAAAATCATAGGTTGAAGGGAGAGTCTGTTTTGATGGTTTCCTGGTGACAATGCTGGGATAAGGGGGGCGGGTGGCATCTGGGGTCCAGACATTGGGGCGGCTGGCACCCACAGAGTACTGGGAACACACCCAAGTAACGTCTCCCACACCAGCTCGGTCCCCAAATGTGCAGTCTCCACCTTTATTTATTTATTTGACTGGAAACATAGCTCTGTCTGCTGCCTCGCCCTATTAACACGGAGGGTCCGAGTGCACCCACATCTCCGGGGCAGGGAGTCCCTCTGATCCCTGGATCCCTGGAAAGACATTCTCATTGCTCAGAACGTTTGGCTTCTAAACTTTGACAGGACAGGCTGGAATTCTGGGCTTGACCGTTAGAAAATGGGTACTTTGGGGACAGGCCCTGGGCTCCAGTCGGCAGGTCCCCGGGTATGGCTCTTGGCTAGGGACCATCCCAGGCCCGTGCCTCCATGATGCAGCCCAGATCCCATCTCTGCATCGGACTTGCTAGTCTTATTCCCCACAAGGAACGAAGAAGGAGCCCCCCATTTCAAGGGAAGAGAGAGGAGGCTCCCCTGAAGCTTTGAGATCTGCCTGCCTTAGGGGCTTAGACACCACCCCAGAGGTGTCTCCCAGAACTTGTACTTAAGTCATATTGTCACTGGATCCTGTCTGCCGCACCCCCTCCCCTTCTTGTGTCCCTGTAGTAAACAGGGCCAGCAGGGTTGGTTCAGTGGGTAGAGTTCTGGGTTTGGTTGCTGCTCTGGTCTCTGTTCTTTTTTAAATAACTTTATTTTAAACTTTCCATTTTTATTTCACTGGATAGAGACAGAAGTTGAGAGCTTTGGGGGAGATAGAGCCAGAGAGAGACAAGAGACACTTGCAGCCCTGCTTCACTACTTGTGAAGCTTCTTCCCTACCGGTGGGGGGCCAGAGGCTTGAACCTGAGTCCTTACACATGGTAGTGGGTATGCCACTGTCCCTCCCCCCCCCCCTTTTTAATGCCACCAGGGTTATTGCTGAGGCTGGGCAAATCCACTGCTGCCAGTGTCCATAGAGAGAAACTGAGAGGGTAGGAGGAGACAGAGAGGGTCAGAGAGAAACACCTACACCCCTGCTCCACCGCATTTGAAGCCTCCCCGCACAGGTGGGGGGGACCAGGGTCTCGAACCCCGGCCCAGCAGCATTTGAACCAAGTTTGGGGGTGGGGTGGGTCAGGCCCGGGGGGCGGGGCTCCCTGCTTAGCTCCGCCCCCGCCCCGCCCCCAGGACTTCGTGTTCTACGCACCGCGCCTGCGCGTCAACAAGCGCGTGCTGCAGCTGTGCATGGGCAACCACGAGCTGTACATGCGGCGCCGCAAGCCCGACACCATCGAGGTGCAGCAGATGAAGGCGCAGGCGCGCGAGGAGCGCCACCAGAAGCAGCTGGAGCGGTGAGCTCGGGGGCGGGGCTTCCGGGGGCGGGGCGGGGCTTCCAGGGGCGGGGCTCCCGGGAGCCAGATCAGGGAGCAGACTTCCGGCAAGGACCGGAACTGGTTGCCAGGGCCATGGCGGCGCCCTTTCTACCTGGCCTGGCCTCGTGCCCTACTCTCCTGGGTCGCCGTGTCGTCACGTGAGCCTGTGGCAGCGGCGTGTGATGGAATACCGAAAGCTCCAGCCACTGTTAGGAAGAAGGCCTGGAGCGGGGCAGGGCGCTGGCGCACCCGGGAGAGCACACCTGGCACCAAGCACACAGGCCCCGGTTCGAGCCCCGGCTCCCCACCTGCAGGGGGAAGCTTCACGAGTGGTGGAGCAGGTCTGCAGGTGCCGCTGTCTGTGTCCGTCTTTTTTAATTAATTTATTTTTCCCTTTTGTTGCCCTTGTTTCTTGTTGTTATTGATGTCGTCGCTGTTAGATAGGAGAAAGAGAAATGCAGAGAGGTGGGGGAGAGAAAGACAGACACCTGCAGACCTGCTTCACCGCCTGGGAAGCGACTCCCCTGCAGGTGGGGAGCCGGGGGCTCGAACCCGGATCCTTAAGCCGGCTGTATCCCCTTCTTAATTTCTCTCTATCCTGTCAAATAAGATGGGGGTCCATGTGGCTTCTGGGAGCGGTGTTGGGTCCATATTGCCAGCACCGAGCCCCCGTGATAAGCTTGGACCTGGGTCCTGTTTGCATCAGGCTTGAGGGGCACCAAGGGGCTCCGGGACCCCGTCTTGGGAATAGGACAGGCGAGCGGGGTTGAGGAAGGAGGGTTCCCACCAGTTGCTGTAACCCAGGTCTGCTGCCGCCAGAGAACAGGGGATTCTGGTTGGAAGGGGCGCAGGGAGAGGGCCCCTGCTCACCCCCATTTCCCCAACACACACAGGCAGCAGCTGGAGACGGAGAAGAAGCGGCGGGAGACGGTGGAGCGCGAGAAGGAGCAAATGCTGAGAGAGAAGGAGGAGCTGATGCAGCGGCTGCAGGACTACGAGCAGAAGACCAAGAAGGCCGAGAAAGGTGGGTCCTGCACCCCACTCATGGGAGGGGGGCGACTTCCTCGACGTGTCCCCGCTGCTGTGGGGCATTGGTGTTGGCGCCGGGGATCAGCGGGTGGAGACAGAGACCCAGGCCCAGACCAGCTGCTCCCAGGCACCCAGGTGGGATTGAGGGGGGGCCAGGGGGAAGCCTCCCTTAAACTGAGCAGCTCTCTAGTTGGGGGGCTGCGTCTCCTGCACCCATGGCCTCACTCAGAGTAGCTTCTGTTAGCCGCGGGTGTAGACGCGACGCAAAGGGGGTCGGCCCCATTGAGCAAGGTGGCAGCTCCTGGATCACGGCCCAGAAAAGTGTCAGAGACCCGAGATGACCGGTGGCTCGGTGGAGCCGCACCTGGTAGAGTGCACACTGCCATTGCGGGGACTCGTGTATAAGCCCCCCGTCCCCACCAGCCAGGAGACAGTTCTCAGGTGGCGAAACACGCCTGCAGGTCTCTCTCCATCTCTCTTTCTCTCTCTCTCTTTCTCTCCTTTGTCTCTCCCTTCTGTCTCAGTTTCTGTTTCTATCCAAAATAAAAACAGCAAGATACCTTTAAGTAAAAGGTCCCCTGGGGACAGTTTCTGCAGACACTCAAGTGCACGGTGCTCGTGTCCCAGCACCCCCGTGTGGGTGGGGGACTGTATGTCCCCCCTGCTCTGCTCCTCAGCCCCCCCCCCCCCCACACACACACACCACTCCCCATGTCTCCAGCCCCACTGCCAGGTGGGCAGCCCCGGGCCCTGACCCCCCAGCTGAGCAGCCCTGCCCCCGTCCCCCAGAGCTATCAGACCAGATCCAGCGCGCCCTGCAGCTGGAGGAGGAGCGCAGACGCGCCCAGGAGGAGGCCGAGCGGCTGGAGGCGGACCGGGTAGCCGCCCTGCGCGCCAAGGAGGAGCTGGAGCGCCAGGCCGTGGACCAGATCAAGAGCCAGGAACAGCTGGTAGGATGGGGGCCCCCCCCCCCGCCCAGGCTGCGCTGACCTGTGGGTTGGGGGCACGGCAGACGCAGAGTCCCGGGGAAATGGTGGCATCCACTCCCCGAGGACCCTGGGGTGACCCCCCCCCAAACACCCCTCTCCCCCAGGCTGCAGAGCTGGCCGAGTACACGGCCAAGATCGCCCTGCTGGAGGAGGCGCGGAGACGCAAGGAGGACGAAGTGGAGGAGTGGCAGCACCGGGTGAGGCCGGGGGTCGGTGCGCACGTGTTACTATGCACAAGGACCCGGGTTCAAGCCTCCAGAGCCCACCCGTAGGGGAGAACCTCTTGTCTCGGAGACGCCTGCAGCAAGTGCAGACCCAGTGCGGGAGAGGGGACGAGAGTCTCTGGGGAAGTGCCGAGCTTCCTTTGGCACTGTGGGCAGGAGAGCCCGGGCGCCCTCTCACCTCCCCTTGCACCCCCCAACCCCCCCAGGCCAAAGAAGCGCAGGATGACCTGGTCAAGACGAAGGAGGAGCTGCACCTGGTGATGACGGCCCCCCCGCCTCCACCACCCCCCACCTATGAGCCCGTCAACTACCACGTGCAGGAGGCGCCCCAGGAGGAGGGCCCCGAGTTCACGGACTTCAGCGCCGAGCTGTCGAGCGAGGGCATCCAGGGCGACCGCAACGAGGAGAAGCGCGTCACCGAGGCCGAGAAGAACGAGCTTCTGCAGCGGCAGCTCAGGGTGAGCGCGGGTGGGGGTGCCCCACACAGCAGCGGCATGATGCTGAGCCTGGGGCGGGAGTGGGGTGACACGGAGGGCCCTCGGGGGTTCTGGCCAGATGCCGCTCTGACCCAGCTGCCCGTCGTCGCCGCTGCCCCCGCAGACGCTGTCCAGCGAGCTGTCCCAGGCCCGGGATGAGAACAAGAGGACCCACAACGACATCATCCACAACGAGAACATGCGGCAGGGCCGCGACAAGTACAAGACGCTGCGGCAGATCCGCCAGGGCAACACCAAGCAGCGCATTGACGAGTTCGAGGCCATGTGAGGCCGGGGCCCCGCACCCCCACACCTGCTCCAAGAGCGCCCCGCCTGCCTCCCTGTACCATAGCGGCCCCGGCCCCCCGTCCTGACCCAGTCATTCCACCCGTGCTCAGAGCAGGGCCCCCCGGCAGGCCAGGCCCGTGGGGCTCCTGCGTGCGTGATGAGCTCGTGGACCTGGATCGCTTCTTGATTTCGTGAAGGGTCGTCTCATCTTTGTATATTTATGTGTTTTTTTTTTTTTTTGAGGAGTGAGAATTTTATTTGAAAGCCCAGAGCACCTGCACACTGACCCCCCCCTCCCATGGCAGCCCCGCTGTGATTATTCAGGAGGGACTGAGAGCACTCCTGCCTCTGCCTCTGCCTCTTGTTTCTGTTCCGCTTCAGCAGCTGTAGAGGGCTACCTTGCTGGACTCGCACCGGATTAATGATCAGCTATAGAGAATAGTATTTATATATTATATATATATATAAAGATATAATAGGGGTTTGTAACGTTAGTTTACAAAAGGGAAAAAAAACTTTTGTTCTGTATATTTTGTTACCTTTTACAGAATAATAAATGGATTATGTACGAAAAGCCATGTAACCCAGGGCACTTGGTCTGAGCAGCAAAGCACAGAAATGAAACAGATGAACCACTTGCACCAGAGCTGTCTGTCGCCTGGCGTCTTTTTAACCACCACCGCCCCCCCCCCCACTTGCGTGTTTTGAGACTCTGCAGGGTCTGTCATCTGCTGCCCTCCCCCTCCATACTGTCTGCAGGGACCCAGGCATTCCTGAGGGGAAGGGGAGAACCCCAGAGCTAGCCTGGAGAGAAAGTGGGGCTCCCCGGCACCTCCCGTGACACAGTAGGAGTCCCCCGTGAACGCACACCAGATGACATGCTCCGAGCGACACCCCAGGAGTGTGGCCTTTATTTGCCATGCGGTGGCTCATGTCCAAGCACAGGTCACAGGCCGGAGCTGGTGTCTACAGGTGGTCGATGGATCAGCCCTTGTGAGGCGGGGGCCAAGGCTCTGGGGGGGTGTGAAGTGACATGAATCTGAGCGCCCCCCTAAACTGAGAGACCGCACGGCAGCCGTGGCCTTAGCAAGTGCCATTCACATGGGCATTGGTTTCAGGGCTCCCAGGTGACAGGTGGGAAGTGAGGGGGCCTGTCCCTGGGCCCCCTCAGTGCAGGGCCAGAGTCATGTCGGTCCACAGGTTAGGGCTGGACAGGACTTTCTGCCACTGGACCTTGGATGGGGACCCGGGCTCAAGACTGCCCACTGCATCCTCTGTGGTGAGAGAGGGGGGGTGTTAGTGATGGGGGCTCGGGGCCGCCCAGCCAGCCTCCCCCAACTCCTTCCGGAGACCCCCCTCAAGAGACCACCGAGCACCTTCTCACCTCAGCCCCAGGTGAGTGACGAGACCCCTCAACGCAGCCAGCCCAACCTCAGGAGGCCCCGCCGCCCAAACCTGTTCTCTTTCCTGTTCTTTGAAGGCAAGGAGAGGACAGATTTGGTGGGTGGGTTCTTCTAGAAGTGCACCGCAGTCCACACTGCAGGCGGCCGGGGTGGGGTGGGGGTGTCTCAAGACTTGGGGGGGTGGTTTGCTTATGGGAGAGGAGACGGGGATCTGCGCTTTGGGGAAGTTTTAATGCACATGGAAAGGCCGGGAAGTGGGTGGGGGTAGGCAGCATAATGGTTATGCAAAGAGAGTTACACCTGAGGCTCTAAAGCCCCAGGTTCAGTCCCTGGCACCACCATAAACCAGAGCTGAGCAGGGCTCTGGGTTAAAAAATGGGGGAAGGTGGGGTACAGTGGTCACACAGGACTTGCACACGAGGATGACCAACTCTCAATTGTGGAAGTAAATAAAACTTTGACAACGATCATATCAAGCTGGGGAGACAGCACGGTGGATCTGCAGAAGCCTCTGCCTGAGGCTCTGAGGTCCCAGGTTCAGTCCCCAGCACCACCATCAGCCAGAGCTGAGCAGGCTTGTAGGTGGGAGTCCAGCGGTAGTGCAGCGGGTTAAGCGCAGGTGGCGCAAAGCACAAGGACCAGCGTAAGGATCCAGGTTCAAGAACCCCTCTCCCCAGCTCCCCACCTGCAGGGGGGTTGCTTCACAGGCAGTGGAGTGGTCCTGCAGGTGTCTGTCTTTCCCCATCCCTGTCTTCCCCTCCTCTCTCCATTTCTCTTTGTCCTATCCAACAATGACATCAATAACCACAACAACAAGATAAAACAAGGACAACAAAAGGGAATAAATATTAAAAATAAAAATAGGACTGAGGAGACAGCACAGTGGTTCTGCGAAAGCCTCTCCTGCCTGAGGCTCTGAGATCCCAGGTTCAATTCCCAGCACTACCACCAGACAGATCTGGTTTCTCTGTATGAATGCTGTCTCTACAGGGGCCCTGGGGCAGGGGGGCTGGGAGCAGACACTTGTATTGTCACAGTGTTGGGGGTTACGGGTCAGGTTGGGGAGCACAGCCCCCCTGTCCCCAGTGCTGGTAGCTGCCCTGCCAACCACACAAGGAAACACTGCCCTGAGTCCCTGTGTCTGAGTTAAAAGGAAGGTTTCCTCAGAGGCCCCTGATCCCTGAAGTCTAAGATCCAAGCACCTGGAGGAGCCCAGCTCCCAGAGCGTGGCCTGGCTCCCTTCCCTACACACCCGGCCCAGGGGTCCAGCTTACTTACTGGGTCCCAGCCTGGCCCCTCCCAGCAGGCGTTCGCCCACCCCGAACAGGGCCTGGTCCCACACGGTCAGCTCCAGGCTGGCCAGCCGCAGCTGCGCCGAGCTCACGCCATTGAACACGAAGGAGTGCTTCCACTCGGGGCAGGCCTGCTTCCTGAGCACGGGCGAGCGCAGACGCAGCTTCTGCTGGTCCGGGAGGGTGAGGCAGCTGTGCGGGGAGGAGCGAGCAGGAGATAGACGCTGGCAGGAAGCCCACAGAGACGGAGCCACCACCTTCCCGTTCACTGTATAGTTTCCAAGCTGAGACTGTCTAATCTGAGTCCAGGTTTTAGGCCCCACCAGTAACTACCTTCACTGGGCTTCTTGGAGGTCTCTTTCCTGATTTGGTCTTCCTTTCTCTTTTCTCCTTCCTTTCATTTCCTTCCTACTATCCTTCCTCTCTTTGCTCTCTCCCTCTTTCTTTCTTCCTCCTTCCCTTTCTTCCTCTTTCCTCATTTGTAAAGCAGCACTGCAACCAGGTAGTGGTGCACCCAGCTGAGCACGTGTTACCGTGCACAAGGACCCAGGTTCAAGGCCTCAGCCCCCACCTGCAGGGGAGGGGGAAGCGTCAAGAGCAATGAAGCAGTGCTGCAGGTGCCTCCTTCCCTCTCAGCTTCCCTTTATTCTACCAAATAGAAAGTGAAGGGAAACAAACAAAAAAGGCCACCAGGAGTGGTGCATCTGAAGTGCTGGCACTGAGCCCCAGGAACAACAAAAGAGAAAAACAGGAAGGAAAAATAAACCAGAAAAGAGTACCTGGCAGTGCACTGTTGGCCGGGTTCGAGCCCTGCCTCCACCAACCACGCTGAGTTGAAGGAAGTAAGATTCATAATAGTATTTTGTTTTTTCCCCCCATAGAATTTTGGAAAATGCAATATGAAAAAGGAGACTAGACGCATGGTAAAGTTGGAACTTTAAGCCCTGACTGAGAAGGGGAGTTGCGATGGGCTAAGTTCTGTGCCACCTGGTATTAGGAGCAGCTGACAGTGGAGGGCCGGGCTGTGGCATACCCACGGCACACGTGTCGCCATGCTCAAGGCCCCAAGTTCCTAGCCCTTTGGCCCCACCTGGGCAGGGGAGCATCACAGCCAGTGAAGCAGGTCTGCAGGTGTCTCTCCTCTTCCTTTTTTTTTTTTTTTTTTCAAAAACTTTATTTATTAATGAGAAAGAGCCAGACTCTGGTACATGTGCTGCCGGGGATTGAACTCAGGACCTCATGCTTGAGAGTCTGATGCTTTATCCACTGAGCCACCTCCCGGACCACTTCTAATTACTTTTTTTTTTTTTTTGCCTCCAGAGTTATCACTGGGGCTTGGTTCCTGCACTACAAATCCACTGCTCCTGGCAGCCATCTTTTTTCCATTATCGTAGCTGCTACTTTTGTTGGATAGGACAGAGAGGGGGAGAGAAAGACAGACAGCTGCAGACCTGCTTCACTGCCTATGAAACGACTCCCCTGCAGGTGGGGAGCCGGGGGCTCGAACCGGGATCCTTGTACTTTGCACTCTGTACGCTTAACCAGGTGCACTACCTCCTGGCCCACTCTTCCTTCCTATCTCCCCTGCCTCTCTTGATTTCTCTCTGTCCTAGCCAATAACAGAAAGAAAAGAGAGAGAGAGAGAGAAATGGACTCCAGGAACGTGGATTCATGGCGCTGATACCAAGATCCAATGATAGCCCTATGGTAACAATAAGTAAAGGGAGAGAAGAAGGGAGGGAGGGAAGGAAGGAAAGAAGGAAGGGAGAGAATGAGAGAAGGGGAGGGAGGGTAGCTGGCAGTACACTGCTTTGCCACGTGTGTGTGGCTTGGTTTCAAACCCACCTCCCCCACACTGAAGGAAACTGGCTCTGTGGTCTGTCTCTGCCTCTTATCCAAAGAGTAGCTCGGGGAGGGGCAGCAGAGGACAAGCAACCAGCCCGCCTGCCCCCCAAGAGTGAAGCTCTGGGTATGAGCACCACGGACAGCACAGGCTGTGTGTGTGTGTGTGTGTGTGTGTGTGTGTGTGTGTCTCTGTCTCCCTCCTCAGAGACAGTGCGAGCTGGCCAGGATGGCAGGCATGCAAAGGGCTCTCAGCTTGTTTTCACTGTTCACTTACGGGGACCGTGCCCCGAGTACAATGCCCAAAGCTAGGGCTTCACCTGAACCGGCAGAGTAGCTCAGTGGGCAGTGTACCTGCCATGCTCTGTGTGGTACCAGGTTCGAGCTTGGTCCCCAGTGAACTGGAAAAAGTTTCAGTGCTGTGGTGCGTGTCTCTGTCTCCCATCCATATCACCACCAAGTGGAGCCATGCTTACGTCTCTGTCTTTTTTTATTCATTCTTTTGATTTAAAAATATTTTATTTGGGGGCCAGGCAGTGGTGCACCTGGTTAAGCGCACACATTACAGTGTGCAAGGACCCAGGTTTAAGACCCTGGTCCCCACCTGCAGGGGGAAAGCTTCACCCTTGCAGGTGGGGAACAGGGTCTTGAACCTGGGTCTGTGCACATTATAACATGTGCTCTCAATCAGGTAAGCCACCACCACCCCTTTCTCTCATGGAAATAGACTCTTTCACCCTTTCTGTCTCTCATTCCTTTTCAATTTCTCTCTGTCCTATCAACTAAAAATTAAATTTAAATAAAATGGGGGGCTGGGTGGTGGCACACCTGGTCAAGCACACACATTACAGTGCACAAGGACCCAGGTTCAAGCCCCTGGTCCCCACCTGCAGGGAGAAAGCCTCATAAGCGGTGAAGCAGTGCTGCAGGTGTCTCTCTGTCTCTCCCTCTCTTCCCCCTTCCTCTCAGTGTGTCTGGCTGTCTTTATCCAAGAAATAAATAAAAATAATAAAAAGTTAAAAAGAAATAGATGTATTTGAATTAATAAATAAAAAGGGCTGGGGGGTAGAGAAGGTATATCAGAGACCCCAGGTCCAAACCCTGGCACACCTGTCATCTCTCTGGAGTATCTCTGTTTCTATCTCTCATAAATAATAAAGGGGGGAATAAGGACCTTATAGGATCAACATCTAGTGCCCCACCCAGCTCAGCATGCCCCCAAAACCCCACCACCCCATGACTCTGGCCTTTAGGGCCAGAAAGTCACTCAGCAGCAGAAGGGGCTTAAGGAAGCACGGTGCCCCATTCTCAGTCCCTGGCACCCGCCTACTGCCCGGGAGGACACGCACACGTGACCTCAGGGTGAGAGCACACGCCTACCCCTTCACGAAGGAGTTCAAGGTGCCGTCTGAGCGGACGGGCAGGTTCCTGGCTCCCAGAACCACCAGGCAGAGCTGACCATCACAGGACGGTGACAACTGGCCCGTCTCTGTGAAAAGAAAAGGGCCAGAGGCCCGGCAGGAGTGTCCCCAGAGCCTGGGAGGTACAGGCGCCAAGGCCCAGGGCTGGGAAGACAGGAGGGCAGAGAGTTGGGGGCACTGGGTTCAATCCCCAGCACCACCAACAGCCAGGGCTGAGTGGTGCTCACATTAGGGGGAGCCAGTGGGCTTGGGGAAAGGGCCCCCAAGATCTGTGTGTCCTGGAGCTCAGCGAGGAGCCAGGGTCACCCCAGGAGCTCGGACGGCAGAAACTCTTACAGTCAAGGAGGAAGCTAAGAAAATACATAATAGGGGTGTGGGTGGGAGATCTCTAGCTTCCACAGCCCCAAGTGGTGGATGATAATTCATTCCCTCTTTTTTTTTTTACAGGAAGTATTTTTTTTAATATTTATTTATTTGAACAAAGAGAGATCGAGAGGGAAGGAGGAGTTTGAGAGAGAGACACCTGCTGCCCGGCTTTACCACCTGTGAAGCTTCCCCCTGTGGGCGGGACGGGAGCTTGTAGCAGGTGGGCGCTATATGGCAGCATGTGCACCACCGCTTGACCCCTCAACCCCCTTCTAGGTCCTCACCTCTCTTGCAGCCTCTGGTTGGGCTGGGAAAGGGGACACGAGGAGGGGGTGTCACAGGTGTAGGCCTTTTTGGAAGTGGTGGTCACCGCTCCAGGAAGACTCTCATAGCCAGTCTCTAGGTGAGGAGAGTGGCTAGGGTCCTAAAAGCCCCCACCCCGGCCCTGGACTGGCTAGTTGGCCTTTGGCTCCAGTACCCCTCTCCCAGCTCAGGGAGATTCCTGAGGGCGGTGGAAAATGCTAGAAAGAGCAGCTTGCCCCTCAGCTCAGCCAGCCGGCTGCTCCAGGCCTTGGGGTTCACCACACTGGGAAGGACAGACATCCCTGGAGCTTGGGGAGGGGAGGGCACCTACCTTCTGGGGCATCCTGGAACTTTCTGGAAGCTCCAGGGAGGACCAGCTTGGCCCGAACTGCAAGCTCTCCGTTGTTGGGAGGAGTAGGGTTGCTGTCTTCAGACTTCTCGGCCTGGGGTCCGAGAGGACAGACTCAGGCAGGGATGCCCCCCTCTCCAGGGCCACCCCAGGGGGACTCAACCCCATTCCTGCAGGGCTCAGGGTTACCCTGTAGACTGAGACACTCGGACCCTGGGCTGACAGAAGCCCCTCTGGAGAGCCCCCTGACTCTGAGCCTCCCATCTGGGGGACGACAGTTGGAATGTCCCAGCAGGTGAGAGGAGACAGAGGGGGGGGAGAGAAGAGAGACGGAAAAGGGAGAGGGGAAGAGAAAGAGGAGACAGAGATGAGAAAGGGAGAGGAGAGAGAGGGAGGAAGGGAGAGAGAGAAAGGAAGGAGGGGACAGAGGAGAGAGAGATGAGAGGGGAGACAGAAGAAAGAGGAGAGAGAAGGGAGACAGACACACAGAGAGGACACAGAGAGAGAAGGGAGAGGTCAGAGAGAGGAGAGAGACATGACTTGTCACCTTGGCCCGCAGCGGGTACCAGCGGAACGAGTGCGAGTCATGGTCCCGGAAGTCCCAGGCAGCCAGGGGCAGGAGCACCTCCCCCAGGAAGACCCTGCGGGCCAGCGCCCCCACATGCCACACGGACACCTGCAGCCTCCGCGTACCCAGCTGGTCCGGCTCCACCTGGTACTGGGGGAGGGGAGAGGGGCGGGTGTCAGCCAGATCCAGGGGCCCAGACCTCACCAGGGCCTGGCGGGATAGCCCAGTGGGCACTGCGCCTGCCCCACATCTTCCCACTCAACCTCTCTGCCTCTATCCAAAATAAATAAGTAGAATAGGGGCTGGGGGGGAGTTGGGCTGTAGCGCAGCGGGTTAAGCGCAGGTGGCGCAAAGCACAAGGACCGGCATAAGGATCCCGGTTCGAACCCGGCTCCCCACCTGCAGGGGAGTCGCTTCACAGGCGGTGAAGCAGGTCTGCAGGTGTCTGTCTTTCTCTCCCCCTCTCTGTCTTCCCCTCCTCTCTCCATTTCTCTCTGTCCTACCCAACAACGACAACAGCAATAATAACTACAACAATAAAACAACAAGGGCAACAAAAGGGAATAAATAAATAAAATAAATATTAAAAGAAAAGAATAGGGGCTGGGTGGCGGCCCACCTGGTTAAACTCAGACATTACCCCTACTCCCCACCTGCAGGGAGGAAGCTTCATGAGCACTAAAGCAGGGCTGCAGGTGTCTCTCTGTCTCTCTCTCTCGGTCTCTCCCTCTCCTCTCCGTTTCTCTCTGTCCTAGCCAATAAATGAATAAAGAAAGAAAGAAGCCAATCGATGAAGGTTATGTCACCGTGTGTCATCAAGTAGGGTTACTTGGATTTTCAGGAACCCTTTAGCAGAGCTGGGCTAAGACAACCTGAAAGCCAGTCTTCAGTGACCTCTCCCCACCCCCAGTAAAGGGTCTGAGAAATTAGACCCACACCCACTTGCTGAGTTAGGAGCTGCTACTTTTTTTTAAAAAAAAATTTATATTTATTTTCCCTTTTGTTGCCCTTGTTGTTTTTCATCGTTGTTGTAGTTATTATTGTTGTTATTGATGTCGTTATTGTTGGATAGGACAGAGAGAAATGGAGAGAGGAAGGGAAGACAGAGAGGGGGAGAGAAAGATAGACACCTGCAGACCTGCTTCACCACCTGTGAAGCGACTCCCCTGCAGGTGGGGAGCCGGGGGCTTGAACCGGGATTCTTCGCAGGTCCTTGTGCTTTGCACCACGTGCGCTTAACCAGCTGTGCTGCCGCCCAACTCCTAAAGAGACTGCTACTTCTTTTTTCTTCCGAGCTCAGACCTCAGGCAA
Source organism: Erinaceus europaeus (assembly GCF_950295315.1). Lineage (NCBI taxonomy): Eukaryota > Metazoa > Chordata > Mammalia > Eulipotyphla > Erinaceidae > Erinaceus > Erinaceus europaeus. Next base: position 6,119,246 of record NC_080174.1, read on the forward strand.
GTACAATTTCACCTCTCTGGGCCTTTTTCTTTTTTCTTTTTTTCTTTTTTTCCCCCCCATTCAGGTAAAGACAGAGACAGAGCAAGAGACACCCACATCCAGAGCTTCCCCTGGTGCTTGGGTGTGGGTACTCCTCTGTGGTGCTGGGGCTCAGTCCTGGTTCACACCTAGCTGGGCAGGCGTCCTACCCAGTGAGCCATTTCTCTGCTTCTGTGATGCCCTTGGGGGGTCTCTGGACACACACACACATCTTGAGGATTGCAGTGGACAGTGGGCCAGAGCTCGGTTACTTAACAAGTGGGGCCCAGACTGGGAGGCTACATCTGCACCCCAAAGTCAAGCCGGACCTGGGACTTAGGACTCTGGACTGCCCAGCCTTGCCTGGGGACAGTTCCAAGAAGCCAGACTGTCCTCTAAGAAGAGGAGAGGGGCCCCACAGTCAGTGACATGCATGGCCAGCCCCCTGGCTCCCTTCCAGCCCCCCTCAGGCCCCAGCCCAGAGCAACAGCCCCCCCACCTCCCCCGTCAGCCTCAAATCACTACTCTTTTAAATGTATTTATGTATTTTTCTTTTTGTTGCCCTTGTTTTTTTATTGTTGTTATAGTTATTATTGTTGTTGTTATTGATGTTGTTATTGTTAGACAGGACAGAGAGAAATGGAGAGAGGAAGGGAAGACAGAGAAGGGGAGAGAAAGACAGACACCTGCAGACCTGCTTCACCTCCTGTGAAGCAACTCCTCTGCAGGTGGGGAGCCAGGGGCTCGAACTGGGATCCTTACGCCAGTCCTTGAGCTTTGTGCCACATGCACTTAACCCGCTGCGCTACCGCCCGACTCCCAAGTCACTACTCTTAGATGTCACATGAAGTAAGTCACATCTCTGTATCAGGGGTGGGTGGCTCAGTGGAAGGGCACAGGACTTGCAGGCATAAGGTCCTGAGTTCAGTTCCCCACATATACCAGAGTGATCTCCCTCTTCCTCTCCCTGTCTGTCCCATAAATCAATCTCTATCAGAGCAGAGTGGTGGCACACCCAGTTAAGCACACATGTCACCATGCACAAGGACCCTGGTTCAAGCTCCCAGTCCCCACCTCCCCTGCAGGGGAAGCCTCACAACTAGTGGAGCAGAGCTCCAGGTGTCTCTGTCTCTCTCCTTCTCTCCCTCACCCTCCCCTCTTGACTTCTCTCTGTCTCTAGCCAATCAATCAATCGACTTCTTTTAGAAGGAAAGTGAAGGGCTGGGAACACAGCATAGTAGTTCTGCAAAGGCCTTTCCTGCCTGAGGCTCTGAAGTCCCAGGTTCACTCCCCAGCACCACCATCAGCCACAGCTGAATGAGACTCTAGTCTTTGCCTTTGTCTCATTCAAGTAAATTAATACAATAAAAAATAAAAAAAAGAATGTGAAGCCTGGAGGCAAGCAAGGCTTCACTTCTGAAGACAAAAGGAGGGATCGACTTCTTAGTTGAAGAGGCAAAACTCAGCTGGCGGCCACCATCCCTTCCTCCCAGCACACACAGGGCTTCCTCCTGCTGTCACCCAGTGGCCCAGGAGTCTGCTGACCACCCAGACAAGGTGTACTCTCTGCACACACAAAAGAAACAGCCCCGGTGGGGGTATAGCATCATGGTTATGCAAAGAGACTTTCATGACTGAGGGTCTCAAGTCCCAGGTTCAATCCCCCACATCGCCATAAGCTCTGGTAAAAAAAAAAAAAAAAAAAAAAAAAAAAGAAGGAGAAGAAGGAGAAGAAGAAGAAGGAGGAGGAGGAGGAGGAGGAGGAGGAGGAGGAGAAGAAGAAGAAGAAGAAGAAGAAGAAGAAGAAGAAGAAGAAGAAGAAGAAGAAGAAGAAGAAGAAGAAATAGTCCCCTTTGCAGCTGGCGGCTGTGAGTGACCATGGGAAGGTGGTCACTGTATAAGGGCAGTGCCATGGTACCCGGGGCCCCATCTCCTATGGGCATGGGTCCAGCTGGGTCTGCTGGCAGCACAGACACAGCTTCCTGCATCCAAGCCTGGGGGGGGGGGGTCCTGTCTCTCTGCCTGAGAACCCCATAGAAGCCACGCAATCCCTCCCATCAAAGCTGGGGGTGAGAGCTGCCCCGTGGGTGGGGGTCTGGGAGCACAGCCAGGCCCCGAGGGACAGCCTGTGTACCCCTAGGAATCATTAACCCCAGCCTCACTCACCCGGCCACGCTGCACTCTCGGGTCCAAAGGCTGCATGTCCCACCCAGCGGGCAGGGCAAGACAGCACCCAAGGGTTGGGGGGGGGAGGTACTGTGACTGGCAGCTTGGGGTGACTGAGCACTGGACTCTGATACCTTCAGTGTCTCGTGGAAGGCGGGGTCCACCGTGTTCTTGTGCACAGCCGTCTTGCGTTTGCCCTGGCAGGACCGGTCAGGCAGCAGATAGGTCTTTACATATCTGGTGGGCAGAGAGATGAGGAGCAGCTCAGAGGGGACCTGACGGCCAGCATGTGGGTAGGGAGGGCGCAGTGGCCTCCCGTTGGCAGAGAACAGTGGCCCAGCTGTGGTGAAGGGGGAGCTTTGGCTGGCGAGGACTTTGACCCCCCCCCCCATCTTCTAGAAGGTGCAAGGAGGGCCAACCCCCCAGCTTCCTTTGCCTCCTCTTGGAGTCTCTATGGCTTTGTCATCTCCTTTGGGTGACAATCATGGAGACACGGACTCTGAGGTCCCATGGGGCAGAGGGCAGAAGTTCCCTGAAGGTGGAAACTTGTCCTCACCTCCACCTACCCGCTCCCAACCCCTCCACAGATGGGGGCAGCGAGTGCCAGCCTCTGGCTGGGGCTCCCCCTGGGGCTCCTGCTTCCTGTTAAGCTGAGCCAGTACTGGTGAGCAGAGTCGGTGCTGACCACCAGGAGGGGCTGGGGTTGGGGAAACCAGACTCTCCTGCCTGAGGCTCTGAGGCCCCACATTCAGCCCTCAGCACCACCATCTGTCAGAGTTTAGCAGGGCTCTAGAGTCAGTCTTCCTCTTTCTCCATCTCTTTCCCTCTTTCTGAAATAGATACATAAAATCTGTTTTATTTTAAGAGTGGAACACCTTGCAGAGCACAGAAACTTCCCGAGGCCCATGTGGGACATGTCTGTGGAGATACACCCACCTGTAAGAAAGAGGAGGCTCTCTCGTGGCTTACAGGAGAGATGGGGACTTCATTCTCTCTCCTCTGCCTCCAGGAAGTCCTCCTGGCCTACAGGGACCTCCATGTACGCCCACCCAGGAACCCTACCACTTCCAACTCCAGCTTGGGACCGTGAGCTGCTCTGCCACATGGGAAACCTAATCCCCAACCCGGCCCCACTGCTCTGAAGGATGTGCTGGTGCTCTGGTCTCTCTCTCTCTCCCTCTCTCTCTCTTTCCTTTCCTCCCTCCTTCCCTCCCTCTGAAAACGTCAAACTGAAAAGATAAAGCCCCAGAGATGGGGAGAGAGAAAGAAAAGAAAGAATGGGAGAGAGAAGGAGAGGAAGATAGAAAGAAAAGAAAGAAAGAAAGAAAGAAAGAAAGAAAGAAAGAAAGGATAAAGAGAAAGACGTGGGCAAGGAGTGGCCCATGTAGTTGAACTTATACACAAGGACCCAAGTTTGAGGCCCCGCTCCCCACCTGCAGGGGGGAATCTTCACAAGAAAGAGCATCTGTCCTTCTCTCCCACTCTTAACCCCCCTTCAATTTCTCTCTGTCCTGCCAAATAAAATAGTAAGAAAGAAGAAGAAGAAAAAGAAGGAGGAGGAGGAGGAGAAGGAGAAAAAGGAGGAGGAGGAGAAGAAGGAGAAGGAGAAGGAGAAGGAGAAGGAGAAGGAGAAGAAGAAGAAGAAGAAGAAGAAGAAGAAGAAGAAGAAGAAGAAGAAGAAGAAGAAGAAGAGGCTGCTAGGAGTGGTAGATTCGTAATGCCGGCATCAAGCCTTAGTGATTACCCTGGTGACAATTAAAAAATAAATACATAGAGGGCCAGGCTGTGGTGCACCTGATTAAGCGCAAACATCACAGTGCACAAGGACCCAGGTTCAAGCCCCTGGTCCCCACCTGCAGGGGGAAAGCTTCACAAGTGGTGAAGCAGGGCTGCAGGTCTCTCTCCCTCTCTATCTCCCCTTCCCTCTCAATTTCTCTCTGTCTGTATCCAAGAACAAGTAAATAAAAAGACATTTAAAAATTAAATAAATAAATAGATCTCTGGAGGCGGTCAGGCGGTAGCGCAATGGGTTAAGCACACATGGCTCGAAGCACAAAGACCGGCATAAGGATCCGGGTTCGATCCCCCGGCTCCCCACCTGCAGGGGGGAGTCACTTCACAAGTGGTAAAGCAGGTCTGCAGGTGTCTGTCTTTCTCTCCCCCCTCTGTCTTCCCGTCCTCTCTCGATTTTTTCTCTGTCTTATCCAGCAACAACAACAATAATAATAATAATAACAACAACAGTGATAAACAACAAGGGCAACAAAAAGGGGAAAAATAGCCTCCAGGAACAGTTGATTCGTAGTACAGGCACCGAGCCCCAGCAATAACCCTGGAGGCAAAATAAATAAATAAATACAACTCTGGGGGGAAAAAAGAAAAAGGAAAGAACAAATGAGAGAAAGGGAGAAAGAGAAAGAAAGGAAGGAATTTAAAGTGAGTGATCTGTGGACCTGGGAAGTAGCTCAGCTGATGGAGTGCAAGACTTGAGTCCCAGAGGGTCCTGGTTCAATCTCCAATGCTGTGTGTAGCAGTGACACTCAGGCTTCTTACTCCCCATGGCCCCACCCGTGTGTGTGTGTGTGTGTGTGTGTGTGTGTGTGTAGTGTTATTAAATAAATAAAATATTTTTGAAAGAGTTAAGGGGCTGGGAGGCATCGCTGAGTGTTGGCACACCCAGTGGAGTGTACAGGATGCCATGTGCTAGGGTCTGGGTTCCAGCCTCTGGTCCCCACCTGCAGGAGGAAAACTTCACAGGAGGTGAAGCAGGGCTTGAAGTGTCTCTTTGCCTCTGTCTCTCTCTCTCTCTTCTCAATGTCTGTCTCTATCCAAATAAATACATAAATAATATTTTCAAAAACGACAGGGGAAGGGGTGATAGAGAGACAGAGAGACACCTGCAGCCCTGCTTCACCACTCATAAAGCTTCCCCCTACAGGTGGGGACTAGGGGCTCGAACCCAGGTCCTTGCAAATTGCAGTAGACTGTCCTGCTAGGTGCACCACCACCCAACCCCTATAATTCTTTTTAAAAGTATTTTATTTATTTTATTTTTGAGAGAGATGCAGAGAGAGAAATATCAGAGCACTGAACAGCTCTGGTTTACTGTGGTGCAGGGGATTGAACCTGTGACCTGGGAGCCTCAGGCATGAGAGTCTCTGCATAACCATTATGCTGTCTACCCCTGCCCCAGCCCCTATAATTCTTCAGTTGTATGCCTTTCATTTTTATCATCATCATCATCATTATCATCATCATCATCATCATCACCATCATCGTTTTTATATCTTTTAACCATGGTCTTGCTTATCCTCAAGTTTCTGGTGATGATCTCGGCACAGCCACGCCCGCCCGCCAGTGTCACCTCCAGAGGGGACTCACGGATTGCACCTCCTCTTGCGCTCCTCCCCGAAGGCCAGGCCCCGGCAGGCCCCGATGCAGACCTCTAGGGTCCCGCTGTCCTGCTGGTAGCGGAGGGCCAGCTCGATGTCCCCGGCGACGCTGGCCTTGTCGAAGCCTCCCGCCTCGGTGCAGGTGCTGCTGATGCTGACCAGGCTGCCCTGCCAGAGGGGGGACAGAAGGAGTTGGGGGTCGCCAGGGTGAGGAGCCTCCAGGGGCTCAGGCTGGCTGTCATCAGCCCATCAGCTCAGCACAGTCTGGGCTGCAACACTAAGTCAGCCATAGCAAAAGCAAAGAGACAGTTTGAGGAAGGCACATGGGGAGTGCAGGCCACCTGCTGCAGCCATCTTGTAGACCTCCTCGGAGCTATAGCCCAGGAGATGGGGCAGTGGGCAAAGTACAGGACTCTCAAGTGTGAGGTCCTGAGTTCAGTCCCCAGCATCACATCTGGCAATGATGCTCTGGTTCTCTCTCCTCCTCCTCTCTCATTAATGAATAATGGACACACAGAGATACACAATAACCCTGGGGAGAGGGTGGTGGGTGGCACACCTGGTTAATCACACCTGTTACCAAGTGTGAGAACCCAGGTTCAAGCCCCAGCTCCCCACCTGCTGGGGGAAAGCTTCATGAGTGGTGAAGCAGGTCTGCAGGTGTCTCTCTTTCTATTTACTTATTTGAAAGGTAAAAGGAGAGAGAGATAAAACCAGAAATCACTCTGGTACATATGCTGTCGAGGATCGAACTCAGGACCTCATGCCTGAGAGTCCAGTGCTTTATCTACTGCACTACTTCCCGGACCTTTCTCTCTTCTCTGTTTCCCCCTCCTCTCTCAATTTCTCGCTGTCCTGTGCAATTAAAAAGAAGGAGAAAAAGGAGAAGGAGAAGAAAAAAGGAAAGACTGGCCTCTGGGAGGGGTGGATTCATAGTGGCAGCACTGACCCCCAGCAATAACTGTGATAGCAATAAAAATTTTTAATATCAGTCAGAAACAGAAGGATGAATATGGGATGATGTCACTCACAGGCAGAAGCTGAACAACAAGACCAGAAGAGAAAACACTCAGCAGAACCTGAACTAGAGTTGGTGCACTGCACCAAAGTCAAAGGCTGGGGAGCAGGGGTGGGGGGGAGGGTCCAGGTCCTGGAAAAGGATGGCAGAGGACCTAGTGGGGGTTGTACTGTTATGTGGAAAACTGGGAAATGTTATGTATGTACAAACTATTTTATTTACTGGCAACTGTAAAACATTTATCCCCCAATAAAGGGGAAAATGTTTTTAAAAGGGGGGGACAAGAAAAAAAGAATGGAAAAAAATTTTCAAGTAGCCCTGGGAACAAACTAGCACAGATTGTTTCTGCAAACCTTCCCTGCTCTCTGAGAGCACCTGGGACAGTGGCTGAGTGGCAGAGCACAGGACTTGCAGCTTGAGGCCCCAAGTTCAATATCTGGCGACGTCTGTGCCAGAGCTGAGTGAGGCTCTGGGCTCTCTCCCAGGAAAACAAATAAACCTGTGGCCCAGGAGGTGGCACAGTGGTTACTATGCTGGATTCTCAGGCATAAGGTCCTGAGTTCAATCCCCAGCATTATGTGTGTACATGATTACTACGCCAGGCCCTCTGCATTGCTTAAGGCTGTGGTCTATTTACATAATCATTGTTTTGTCTGAGACCCGCCCTGCCTGCAGGGCATTGGTTTAATCCCCACTGGTTAGATGGAAGCTTTCCTTCTCTCCACCCACTCTCCTATGTATATCCTTTTCCCACCTACCACATAGTCAATGACTGCCACCTCTCCAGATTCAAAGGAGGTCTCGAAACTTTACATCAGGCTCAACCTGACGCTGTTGACTGGCTACGGAAGAAGGGCAAACGCTAGAAGAAGAAGAACCTACCACATCCGCCTCGGAAGATATAAATGCAGATGAATAAAGCCAGCACTGGATTGCGTTCCCACTCAGCCATGAGTTCCTGGTCATCTCTCTCCCGCCCATGAAGCTAGCCCGGCAATGTGGGCCAGAGTGACACTCCAGTTTCCCTTCTCTCTCTCTCTCTATCTATCTATCTCTATCTCTCTCTCTCTTTTTCTCTCTCTCATAAAATGAATTTTCTATATATAGTGGTCTTTAATTCCTCATTAAAGTACTTGGGAGCTTAACTGTTTCTTCCTATTCATGGTCCATTTACATTTCTCCTTGGCTATTTTGTTTCTGTTGAGTTATCGCTGGGGCTCCATGCCAACACTACAAATCCACTGCTCCTGCCAGACATTTTTTCCATTTTATTGGATAGGACAGAGAGAAATTGAGAGAGAACGAGGAGACAGAAAGGGAGAGAGAAAGAGAGACACCTGCAGGCCTGCTTCACCGCTTGTGAAGCAACCCCCCCTGGAGGTGAGGATTGGAGCCTCAAACCCGGATCCCTGCGTAAGTCCTTGTGCTTCATACTATCTGTGCTTAACCAGGAGGACTGCCCAGCCCCTTGTTGACAATTTTTAAAATTACTCATTTTTTTTTTTTGCCACCAAGGTTATTGCTGGGCTTGGTGGCCAGCATGTGTATGTCCATCCTGAGACCCGTTTATTTCCCAGTAAGGGTATCTGAAGTTGATCTCTCAACCCTGAGATGCAACAGAGCTTAGGGTCCTAGGCTCTGCAGGTCTCTCTCTCTCCATCTCTCTCTCTCTCTTTCTCTCCCCCTCCCTCTCTCCCTTCATCCCTCCCTATCTCTCTCCCTAGCCTCTGGCCCCCATAATACCCTCTCTCATAACAAGTAAACAAGTATTCAAACAGAAAGAAACAAAACAGGGGCCAGGCAGTGGCGCACCTGGTTGAGCGCACATGTTACAATGCACAAGGACCCAGGTTTGAGCCCCAGGATCCCCACCTGCAGGGGGAAAGCTTTGCAAGTAGTGAAGCAGGGCTGCAGGTCTCTCTCTCTCTCTGTCTCTCTCTCTCCCTCTCTCTCTCCCTCTGATGCCCCCTACCCTCTTGATTTCTGGCTGTCTCTATCCAATAATTAAAGAGAATGAAAAGAAGTAAAGGCAAGAACTACCACCACCTAAGAGCCACCTTTGACTCAGACTCCCAGCCCTGCAGACGTGCAGCAGGTCACCCACAGATGGACCCAGCCCACCCTCAGGTGCCACCCACTGGGGTCCAAAGCACTGGAGAGACTCACATGTCTCAAGGCTGTGGAGAGCAGAGAGCTGGACAGACTGGACGGGACATCCTCTTGCTTCGAAACGGGGCTTGCAGGGCGCTGGGGGCTCTCCTGCACGTGGGGTTTTAGGATGTCGGGAGCACTGGTCTTCTAAAAACCAGAGGATGCGATGGTCAGAGATGCTCAGCCTTCCTCTACCTGGGAGGCCTGTGGGGCCACTGCTGGGGTCGGTTCCTGTGTCTGTGACCTGGCGGCCCTTCAGATCCCTCTCACAGGGCTAAGTAAGAGAGTATTTTCACACACACACACACACACACACACACACACACACACACACACACACACACACACACAACTGTACCACCAGACCTGGGGACACCCGTGACAATGGCTTCCTTACGAATCAGTCAGTGTCCTAAAGAAACTGATGTCTTGGGAGTTGGGCGGTAGCGCAGCGGGTTAAGCGCACGTGGCACAAAGCACAAGAACCGGCATAAGGATCCCGGCTCCCCACCTGCAGGGGAGTCGCTTCGCAGGCGGTGAAGCAGGTCTACAGGTGTCTATCTTTCTCTCTCCCCCTGTCTTCCCCTCCTCTCTCCACTTCTCTCTGTCCTATCCAACAACAACAACAATAAAAAAAAAAAAAACAAGTGCAACAAAAAGGAAAATAAATAAATAAATATTTAAAAAAAAAAGAAAGAAACTGATGTCTGCATTTCTTTTTTTTCTTTTTTGCCTCCAGGGTTATCACTGGGGCTCAGTGCCTGCACCACAAATCCACTGTTCCTGGAGACCATTTTCCCCATTTTGTTGCCCTTGTTGTTGTTGTTGTTGGACAGAGAGAAGTGGAGAGAGATGGGGAAGACAGAGAGGGAGAGAGAAAGATAGACACCTGCAGACCTACTTCACTGCTTGCCAAGCGGCCCCCCTGCAGGTGGGGAGCCGGGGCTCAAACGGGGATCCTTACACTGGTCCTTGCGCTTTGTGCCATGGGCACTTAACCCGCTGCGCTACCGCCCAGCCCCGAGATGTCTGCATTTCTATCTTTCTAGGATCCTGGCACTTGAGTACAGTTAATCAGATGGGGAGAGTTCTAGCTAGAATGTGCACGTGAAGAAATGAAACTATAGAGGTCCTGGTGGGTGGGCAGTATAGTTGACTGAGCACATAGGATGCCATGCTCAAAGAGCTAGGTTCAAGCCCCAGGATCCACACCTTCAGTGGGGGAAGCTTTGGTGAGTGGTGAAGCAGGGATGCAGGTGCCTTTCTCTATCTATCTATCTATCTATCTATCTATCTATCTATCTCTATCTCTCTGTCCCTATCTCTCCCATTCCAGCTCAGTTTCTGTCTCTAGTCAATAAATGAATAACTTTTTGAAATTTATAACAGGATAGAGCAGAAATTTTTGAAGGGAGCAGAGACAGAAAAAGAGACAGAGACACCTGCAGCCCTGCCTCACCACTCATGAAGTTCTCCCCCTGCAGGTGGGGGCCGGGGGCTTGAACCTGGGTCTTTGTGCACTATAATGTGAGCATTTAACCAAAAGTGCCACCACCTGGCCCCTTAAATGAATAAATAAATACAAAAAAATTTTTTTAAAAAAACATTTACGTATGGGGGCCGGGCGGTGGCACACCGGATAATCCACACAAAATATGAAGTTCAAGAGCCTTGCAAGGATCCCAGTTTTAGTCCCCGGCTCCCCACCTGGGGGGGTGCTTCATGAGCTCTTTCTCCTACTCTTCTCTCAATTTCTCTCTGTCCTAACTAATACAATGGAAAATATGTCTGTCAGAAGCAGTGGGTTCATAGTCAGCACCAAGACAAGACCCAGTAATAACTTTGGAGGCAAAAAAAAAAAAAAAACCTCACATTTTTTTAAATAAATAAAAACCTGTGTGACCTTCACTTCAGAACATGCTGTTGCTAAGAAATGAGTGGTGTGTGTGTGTGTCCATCTGTCTGTCTGTCTGTCTGATAAGCCAGAGGCTTTTGCAGACGGGAAGCAGAGAGCAGATTAAGAAATGTCCCTGGTCCCCACCTGCAGGGGGAAAGCTTTGCAAGTGGTAAAGCAGGGCTGCAGGTGTGGCTCTCTCTCACTCACTCTATCTGCCCCTTCCCTCTCAATTTCTGGTTGTCTCTATCCAATAAATAAAGATAATAAATTTTTTTTTTAAAAAAATTCCCTGGAAAAAATGCTCCAAGTCTCTGATTGTCAGAGAAATGCAAATAAAGACAACAATGAGATATCACTTCACTCCTGTGAGAATGTCACACATCAGAAAAGGGAACAGCAGCAAATGCTGGAGAGGGTGTGGGGTCAAAGGAACCCTCCTGCACTGCTGGTGGGAATGTCAATGGGTCCAACCTCTGTGGAGAGCAGTCTGGAGAACTCTCAGAAGGCTAGAAATGGACCTACCCCATGATCCTGCAATTCCTCTCCTGGGGATATATCCTAAGGAACCCAACACACCCATCCAAAAAGATCTGTGTGCACATATGTTCTTAGCAGCACAATTTGTAATAGCCAAAACCTGCAAGCAACCCAGGTGTCCAACAACAGATGAGTGGCTGAGCAAGTTGTGGTCTATATACACAATGGAATACTACTCAGCTGTAAAAAATGGTGACTTCACTGTTTTCAGCCGATCTTGGATGGACCTTGAAAAATTCATGTAGGGAGTCAGGCTGTAGCGCAGCGGGTTAAGCGCAGGTGGCGCAAAGCACAAGGACCGGCATAAGGATCCCGGTTCGAACCCCGGCTCCCCACCTGTAGGGGAGTCGCTTCACAGGCGGTGAAGCAGGTCTGCAGGTGTCTATCTTTCTCTCCCCCTCTGTCTTCCCCTCCTCTCTCCATTTCTCTCTGTCTTATCCAACAACGACAACAACAATAATAACTACAACAATAAACAAGGGCAACAAAAGGGAATAAATAAATAAAATAAATATTTTTAAAAAAAGAAAGAAAAATTCATGTTGAGTGAAATAAGACAGAAACAGAAGGATGAATATGGGATGACCTCACTCTCAGGCAGAAGTTGAAAAACAAGATCAGAAGAGAAAACACAAGTAGAACCTGAACTGGAATTGGTGTATTGCACCAAAGTAAAAGACTCTGGGGTGTGTGTGTGGGAGAATACAGGTCCAAAAAGGATGACAGATGACCTATTGTGGGTTGTATTGTTATATGGAAAACTGAGAAATATTATGCATGTACAAACTAATGTATTTACTCTTGAATGTAAAACACTATTTCCCCAATAAAGAAATTTAAAAAAAAGAAAAAGAAAATATTTCTAGCTGAACCATCTTCATTCTAGTAAAAAAAAAAAAAAAAGAAAGAAAGAAAGAAAGAAAGAAAGGAGAGAAATGTCCTCACCAATGTGTCCTGGAACCTCCTCTCCCCAGAGCCCTGGTCCACTAGGCTGGGAGGATGGATCCACCTGCCAACGCCTACGTCCAGTGGAGAAGCACTTACAGAAGCCAGACCTCCCACCTTTTGTACACCCCCCCACACACAAAAAAAAACTAGTGGGAGACAGATACCACTGAAATGGGGCCACTGACTGGTCAAGCCTGGGGGAAAGAGGAGAACTTTTGCTGAATGTGGGATGAAGAGGGCAGGGAGAAGATTTGTTTTATTCCCAGAGCTCTGCTCAGCTCTGGCTGGTGGTGGTGCTGGGGACTGAGCCTGGGACCTTGGTGCATCAGGCAGGAAATTGTGCATATGTGTGGGTTTTTTTTCTTTTTGTTTTTGCATAACTATGATGTGATCTCCCCAACTCTCAAGAGAGGATCTTAATTTAATTAATTTCTGGAGATGGTGCAGTGGGTAAGACACTGGACTCTCAAACATGAGAGTCTGAATCCAATTTTTAGCATCCCGTGTGCTAGTGATTCTCTGGTTCGTGTTTTTTTTTTCTCTCTCTCTGACTATAACACTGAGACCAGAAGCAGCTGTTCCCAGGGCTGTTGGGAAGTGGGATGTTGCCCACTCAGGGGTAAGCGGGTTCTGCAGGTCAGCTCTTTGCTGGACCTTGAGGCCAGCGAGGAGCTTGAAGGTAGGGCACTTGGGATCCCCAGGGGCTGGAATGAGAACTCGGACCCCACACTCCAACCCTCCCCAGACTCCCAGCTTGTGACACTGGCTTTGCTGTGAGCTGAAAGGAGTGGGGGCCATGGGAGAGGCGAGGCTGGCAGCCTGGGGTACCCTGGCGGTGGTGACGTTGATGGCGGTGTCAGACAGGCTTCGTCTTTCTGACCGGGCCGCGCGCCGCCTGGGCCCAGAGGTTCGGAGCTGCTTGTCCGAGGTCATGTCATTCTGGGACTTGGAGAGTTCTAGGAAACAAAAACAAGAGGTGACAGGCGGGGAAGCACCCCACTTGGGGGAGAGCATCATGGGGTTCCCTGCCACCCCACAGAACACCCCACCCCCGGGCCCCAGAAGGGCAGGTAGGCAGAGGGGCTGGGACAGCACATGTAGTGCAGAGCTCCAGGGCCCACGGTGGGAGAGGGGTGACCCTGAGTGATGGTGCTAACTTTCCCAGAGGAGACTGGGGCCACCACTGAGGATGACGGAGCCACTGGCTCCTCACCCCCCACCCCACCCCCGCCATCAGTCTGCTCTGTGTCCCAGGCCCCAAGTGTGACCCTGTGCAAACACAGGGCAGGCAGGTGACAAGTCACCCCCTTTGCAGACACTGGAACTCTGGGTCCTTACTTGTGCAAGTCCTGTGCTCTAACACGCTGAGATATCTTCCTGACCTGGGGGACAGGGGTCTTTTCACCCCCCACCATCCTTTTCTCTGAGAACAGAGAAAGAAGGGCTTGGGGGTTCCTTATAACCTCTTTTCTCCTCCTCTTTTTTTTTTTCTTCCTTTCTTCCCTTCTTTTTTTTTTTAAGTTGCATTTTAATTTTTTTAATTGAATAGGACAGAGAGAAATGGAGAGAGGAGGGGGAGACAGGGAGGGAGAGAGAATGATAGACACCTGCAGACCTGCTTCACCACCGGTGAAGCGTCCCCCCTGCAGGTGGGGAGCCGGGGGCTCGAACCTGGGTCATGTGTGCACTTAACCAGGTGAGCCGCCACTCAGCCCCAAGTTGTAAACAGTAAGGTTAGTTTTGACCTTCAAGAATAAGTTTCTCCCAATAGTAGTTAAGAACTGGGACTGCGATGATATATTTTGCCTGTAGAGTTCCTTTCTTTCTTTCTCCCTTTCTTTCTTTCTTTCTTTCTCTCTCACTTCCTTTCTCTTTCTTCTCTTATTTTAACCAGAGCCCTGATCAGCTCTGGATGATGGTGGTGCTAGGAACTGAACCTGGGACCTTGGAACCTCAGGCATGGAAACTCGTTTGCATAACCCGTGTGCTGTCTCCCTGGTCCTTACCCACTTTCTCAAGTCCTGAAAAAGGTGCTTAGAATTTTCTCTTGCTGTCCTTGCAAGGGACAGTGACCTGGACTGAGAGGACTGAATGAGGGAGGAAGGGATCTTGCCAGAAAAGCAGGAGGACTCCCTCAAAGCTGGTGCTATCCTCTGAACAAACTCTCCTCCTTCCTCTCTCTCTCTGCCTCTCTCTCTCTCTCTCTCTCTCTGCCTCTCTCTCTCTCTCTCCCATTTCATCCCCCTAGCCCCCTGCCATCCCATCTGCTGGGCTATTCGTTATATTATTTGATCTGAGGCTATTATAGTTCTTTGTTACCTATCTTATTTTATCTGTATAATCTGTGACTTTAATTTTATTACTACTTTTTTTTTTTTCCACCAGGGTTATCACTGGGGCTTGGTGTGTAAATGACAATCCGACACTCCTGGCAGCCATTTTACTCGCCTCCTTTCTTTTTTATTAGATAGAACAGAGAGAAATTCAAAGGGGAGAGGGAGAGACAGAGACAGACAGAGAGAGAGAGATACCTGCAGCCCTGCTTCACCACTTGTGAAGTTTTCCCCCTGTAGTCAGGGAGCTGGGGCTCAAACTGAGGTCTTCATGCGCCATAACAGGTGCGCCACTAGCCGACTACCTGTCTAAATTTTCAAAGCTAGTAGCTCACAGGTAGCAGGAAATCAGGCCACCTGATTTCCTTCAAAGCAGAGGGGATGCTGTCCCATGGGGTGGTCATTTCTAAGCTGTGTGAGCTCTGTCGACAACGGATAAGATTTGGGGTGGGGTGGGGGGATCCAAGGGCTCAGCACATTCAAATTACCAGACTGTCTTAGAGCAGTGGACCTGAGTGAGAACAAGGTCTCTGTAACACGCAGACAGATCCAAAGGCCAAGGGAGACTCAGAGAGAGAGAGAGAAAGGGCCCTGGCCCCAGGTCCCAGCCCCAACCATCAATGGAGGCAGGAGATGGGGCTGTTCCAGCCTGTTTAATGATAGACAGGAAACAGCCCAATTGTTGTGGGATAAACAGGAAGGGGTATTGCAGGGGGGCAGGTGCCCAAGGTGTCTGCAAGTGGCCTGACTAAGAAAGAGGCAGACAGTAAACTCCAGGCCAGTGTCAGCCACACAGCCAAAGGGGTTGAGTCACTGGACCAATCAGTGGTGTGAGACCTGCCCGCTGGTGCTGGGGAACAGCAGGGAGAAGCAGGAGCACTGGCGCAGGGCCACCCGTGTCTGCACTCACAGGACACGGGGCTGGTGCACAAGGATGCTGCTCATATGGGAAGCGGGAACTTGAGCACAAAAATGGGAGGAGGTGGGAGTTGGGCAGTAGCGCATCGGGTTAAGCACACATGGCAAAGCACAAGGACCAGCCTAAGGATCCCGGTTCGAGCCCCGGCTCCCCACCTGCAGGGGAGTCCCTTCACAGGCGGTGAAGCAGGTCTGCAGGTGTGTCTGTCTTTCTCTCCCCCTCTCTGTCTTCCCCTCCTCTCTCCATTTCTCTCTGTCCTACCCAACAACGACATCAATAACAACAGCAATAACTACAACAAGGGCAACAAAAGGGAATAAATAAATAAATATATTTAATAAAAAAATGGGAGGAGGTGTGGGAAGGTCACCACACCTGGCGATTACAGCTGGCCAGTGGGAAAGCTGGCCCAGGTGTGATGCAGATGGATGGATGGGTGGGTGGGTGGATGCATGGATGGTTGATGGGTGGGTGGTTAGTTGGGTGGATGGTGGGATAGATGGGTAGGTGGGTAGATGGATAGACAGATAGATGGGTAGATGATGGATGGGTAGATAGATAAGATAGATAGATGAATGGATGGATAGATGGGTGGGTAGTTGGGTGGGTGAATGGATGGATGCTGAGTGAATAATGGATGGATGGATGCTGGCTGGATGATGGATGGATGGATGATGGGGTGGATGTAGGATGGATGTGTGGATGGATGGGTGGATAGCTAGTTGGATGGATGGTGTAATAGATGGGTAGGTAGATAAAAGGATGGATAATTGGATAGATGGCTGATGGCTAGACAGTTGGATAAACAGATGATTGCATGGATGTATGGATGGGTAGACAGAGTTTTTAAATCTTTATTGATTTATAGGATAGAGACAGGCAGAAATTGAGAGGACTAGAGAGACTGAGGAGAGAGACAGAGAGACACCTGCATCCTTGCTTCACCACTTGTGAAGCTTTCCCTCTGCGGGTGGGGACTGGGGGCTCGAACCTGGGTCCTTGGCCATGGTAACATGTGTGCTCAACCAGGTGCGCCACCACCCCGCTCCCTAAGATTTTTTTTATTATTCTTTTTTTAATATAGAGACAAAGAAATTGAGAGGGAAGAAGGAGAGGAGTGGAGGAAGAGAGAAAGAGAGAGACACCTGCAGCTCTGCTTCACCACTCGTGAAGCTTCTCCCCTGCAGGTGGGGGCCAGGAGCTGGACCGGGTCCTTGTGCACTGTAACTAACCAGGTGTGCCAGCTCCCGGCCCACATACAGAGTTTAAGAGGAGGGGACATTTACAGAGAGACCTTCTGGAATCTTCCCAGGCCCTCAGGGACCCTCTCCTCTGAGCCTTCTGATCAATCTAACGCCACGCCTGTACTATGTCTAGTTCCTAACTCAATAAAAGAAGGCTGAACCCGCATGCCAATCACAGGTATTTTCTTGCATTTCTCTCAAGGGGTTCACATGACCAGCCCAAGTGGAAGGGAGCTGGGGACGGCCCCAGATAACCTCTCCCCTGCCCCAACGTGCCCACTTCCTTCCAGAGACTCGAGCTGGAGCAGGTTGGGAGACAGTGGGCCCTTCCCGGCCTGGCCCCAGTGGTGGGGGGGAGCTTGTTTGACCCGCCCCAGTGCTCATGGAGGGGCAGACCTGGGAGAAGCCAGCACTTACTTTTCATGTGGGTGGTAACAGACAGAAACAAATTTTCCACGGACTTATTAAATCCTTTAAACTGACCAAGTTCCTGTAACTAAAACAGAGACAGAAGGAGCAAGGGTGAGGGTCTTGTTTGCAAAGCGTGTTTGCCTAAGCAGTTCCAAGCCAGCACGCCCGATCACCAGTCAGTGGGTAAGGGTGTATGTGTTTGGTATGCAGGGGTGGGGGGTGGAGGGGAACCACCTTCCCAAAAGGTAGGGGTCCCCTTTACTCAGCCTTTTCCCTCTGGGTCTTGACTGGCAAGGGGGCAGCCCTAATGGATGGCTACAAGTACCACATAGAAAATCATTATGGAGGGCAGAGGGCTGGGTGGTAGCACAGCTGGGTAAGCGCACGTGGCGCAAAGTGCAGGGACCAGTGTAAAGATCCAGTTCAAGCCCCTGGCTCCCCACCTGAGGGGGAGTCACTTCACAAGCAGTGAAGCAGGTCTGCAGGTGTCTATTTTTCTCTTCCCGTCTTCCCTTCCTCTCTCGATATCTCTCTCTCCTTTCCAACAACAATAACAGCAATAACAGCAACAACAAAATGGGGGGAAATGGACTTCAGGAGCAGTGGTTTCATAGTACAGGCACTGAGCCCCAGTGATAACCCTTGAGGCAAAATAAAATCATCACAGACAGGCAGGGGTAGATAGCATAATGGTTATGCAAAGAGACTCCCAGATTCAATCTCCCCGTACCACCATAAGCCAGAGCTGATAAATGCTCTGGTAAAAAGAAAGAAAGAGAGAGAGAGAGAGAGAGAGAGAGAGAGAGAGAGAAGAAAATCATCACAGACAGGCAGGGGTAGATAGCATAATGGTTATGCAAAGAGACTTCCAGATTCAATCTCCCCGTACCACCATAAGCCAGAGCTGATAAATGCTCTGGTAAAAAAAAAAAAAAAAAAAGAAAGAAAGAAAGAAAGAGAGAGAGAGAAAGAGAGAAAGAAAGAAGGAAAGAAAAAAGAAAATCATCACAGGCATTGCATTAACTGGCGCTGCCCCCAAGTGGGCTACTTCTGTAGTCTCCTTTCTCACAGGACCACACCCTCCTCCAGCAGCCGGGAAGCCACCCAAGCAGAGCCAGGACACAGAGGGGGGACAGCTGGGAGCCAAGGGCTAGTTCACCTCCCAGAGCAGAAAAGGGAAGAAAAAGGTAATAGCAGAAAAGAGACAACTGCCCTCAGCAAATCTGACCATCCATCCACCTACCCATCATCCATCCATCCATTCATCTATCCATCCATCTATCCATTGACCCACTCATCCAATCATCCATTATTCATCCATCCACCCACCCACCCATCTATAATCCTTCTACCATCGATCATTGATCCACCCATCCACTCATCCATCTAACCATCTATGCTTCCAATTATTCAATCATCTGTCCACTTGTTCAATCCGTACATCCATCTATTCAACCACCCACCCATTCACTCATCTATCCATCCATCACCCATCCACCTGTTCATTATCTATTTGTCCATCCATCCATCCATCCATCCATCCATCCATCCATTCATCCATCCATCCATCCAATCGTCTACCCATCTGTCCAAACACACACTCATACATCCAACTGTCCATCCATCCATTCACCCATTGAACTATTAAGTCACCCATCCATTTGTCCAAACGCATACCCATCCATCCATCCACCCACCCACCCATTAGTAGACATGATTTGAGTACATGACCACTAGAACAACTGGAGAATTCCAGATCTCAAGGTGAGGGGCTGGGCTCTGAAGGTTGTATTAATGAGTGATCCGACTGCTGGTGACCCAGCCCCAAGCCCCCTGCACACCACATGAGGGCACCACAGCACCAGGGGAGTCTCTACACATCTAGAGCTCTACCTCCCCAGATCCCATGCACACACATACTTGAACACACATACACACACGGGCTGGAATCAGTCCCCAGTCCCCAACACTTGGTGGAAGCACAGAGAGGAGGGGTCTTAGCTATTCCTGACCCCCGAGGGGCCCTCACTCTGTCTGGCTGGGTGGCCCAGCCTGCAGCCCCTGCTCTCCCCAGGCACTCCCCCCTTCCTGGGAACACAGCGAATTGACACTTACCCGGCCTGAGATGCCACTGCACTGGCTCTCGAGGACGGGCGGCGGGGTGGGAGGCACCACAGAGATGTTGCTGCTAAGAAGGGGGGTAAGGTGTTTGTGAGCTGGTCCTCCCCCACCCCCAATAATGTGACTCTTCTCTTCTTACTGTCGCTTCCCCTCTTTCCAGAGAGCTTCAGCCAGCCAGGCTGTGTTCCTCCTCCTCCTCCCCCTCCTCCACTCAGATGCCACCTGGTCCCTGAAGGAGGGTCCAGCACACCTGCTGCCCCCCCCCCTGGGCACTGCACCTGCCAGAATGTTCTAGACCACACAGGTGGGTACCAGTGCCACCAGAGTTGCCAAGGGCCTGGCCCCCTTACTTACTCAGTTTATTGGATACAACAGAAAAGGATTAAGAGGAGGCAGGGAGACAAGAGCACCTATAGCATTGATTCACCATTCATGAAGCTTCTCCCCCTGCAGGTGGGGGCTAGGGGCTTGAACCCTGCTCCTTCCACAAGGTAACAGGTGTGCTCCAGCACCACATGGTCCAACCCCTTTCAGATACAGGAAAAACCAGGAGTTGGGCAGTAGTGAAGTGAATTAAGAGCATGTGGCGCAAAGCACAAGGACCGGCGGGAGGATCCCGGTTCGAGCCCCCGGCTCCCCACCTGCAGGGGAGTCGCTTCACAGGCGGTGAAGCAGGTCTGCAGGTGTGTCTGTCTTTCTCTCCCCCTCTCTGTCTTCCCCTCCTCTCTCCATTTCTCTCTGTCCTATCCAGCAATGATGACATCAATAACAACAACAACAATAACTACAACAATAAAACAACAAGGGCAACAAAAGGGAAAATAAATAAATAAATAATTTTAAAGTTTTTAAAAGAAAGGGGAAAGCCCCGCATTCCGGGGCAGTGGCCTGGCTGCTGAGGACCCAGTCCTGGACACCCACTCACCTCAGCCTCTGATAAGACTGCAGGAGCCTGGCCCCGGCCGTCTCGTGCTTGCCTGTAAGAGAGAGAGAGAGTGAAGCAATAAAGGGCTGTGTGACAGAGACAGACCTGTGTTCAGGGAGTGGTGACTCAGGGTGGTTCTGTCCCTGGCCAGCCTCCTCAGAGGAGAAAACAAAGAGGCCATTTGGAGGGGACAGAGGACAGACTGCAGCCATGGCTGGCACAGGAACAGACGCCAAATCAGTCAACTGTCTCTAGGTGTTTCTTGATTTAACTTAATTATTATTACTGTGTTGGTTGTTGCTGGGGTTTCACTGGTCCAGGCTGAGTATTTCAGACAGGAAGTCAGAGACTGGGGCTGGCAGTGGTTTACCCAGTAGAGTGCACATGTCACCATGCACACGGACCCAGGTTCAAGCCCTCGGTCTCCACCTAGAGGGGGAAGCTTCATGAGCAGTGAAGCAGGGCTGTAGGTGTCCTGGTCTCTCTCTCTGTCGACTTCTCTTCCTCTCCTCAATTTCTCACTATCTCTATCCTAAATAATTTTTTAAAAAAATCAGAAGAAAAACTGAGAGACAGAAGGACAGACTTCAGAGTCCTAAAGTTTCACCGGGGCCAATGCTGAAAAGTTGTCTCCAAAGTCAGAAACTGGCGGGTTTCACGTCTTCTAAGTTCGATCCCACCCAAGCAGCTGTGACACACACACACACACTGACTAGGGAGTGGATACTTCTATTACAATTCAGCACGGCTTTAGCAGTCCTAAATCTGAACACTTGGGAGAATAAAAACCAACAACACTTCCCACGTCCAAGTTTCCTTGGGAGACATTTCACAACAGAAGGAACTGTGTTCCTTGAAACACAGCCCGGTCCCTGAGATGAGAAGATGACTTTACTCCTCTTCTTCTTCTAGCATTTGCCCTTCTTCCGTAGCCAGTCAACAGCGTCAGGTTGAGCCTGATGTCAAGTTTCGAGACCTCCTTTGAATCTGGAGAGGTGGCAGTCGTTGACTATGTGGGTCATAGTCTGTCTGGAGCCGCAGGGGCAGTTCGGGTCGTCTCTGGCTCCCCAGCGATGGAACATAGCAGCGTACCGGCCATGGCCTGTTCGATAGCGATGGAGGAGGGCCCGATCATAACGTGCTAGGTCAAAGCCGGGTTGACGCTTGCAGGGGTCTGTGATGAGGTGTTTGTTCTTGACCTCAGCTGACTGCCAACTCTGTTTCCAAGAGACTGGAACAGAGAAGTTCAGTGTAGGCGTAGGGGACCAGATTGGGTGACGAGACGTCAAGCGTTGGACAGGGTGGGCGAAGATATCCGCGTATATTGGCAGGTCCGGTCGAGCGTAGACGTGGGAAATGAACTTAGATGATGCCGCATCCCGACGAATATCTGGCGGGGCGATGTTGCTAAGAACTGGCAGCCATGGAACCGGTATGGAATGGATGGTTCCAGAAATTATCCTCATGGAGGAATATAATTTGGAGTCAACCAAGTGGACATGGGGGCTACGGAACCATACTGGGGCACAGTATTCTGCAGTGGAATAGCATAATGCCAGAGATGATGATCGTAGTGTGGAAGCGCTCGCGCCCCATGAGGAGCTGGCCAGTCTTGCAATGATGTTATTCCTCGCGCCCACCTTTGTTACTCCTCTGAAAACTGCCAGCTACTCCTTTCTGCCTAGGGCAGCTCACAGCATCCCAAGTGAGCCTTTGCAGCTGACTCAGAGCTCTTTCTGTTTCCAGCGGAAGGGGGCTTTCTACAGTATCCACACTCCCCAAAAGGGTTGGAGAGACGGTTCAGCAGGGAGAGTGCACGCCTGGCATGAGGTCCCGGGTTTGATTTGATTTCTCTGGTCTTTGCTGGGTGCTCAGTTCTACCTTAAACTGCTGCCCAGGACTGAGCCTGCTGCAGAATGTCTTCCTGAGTGGGGCGTTTGCTTAGCTCACAGCCCAAAGAGCAAAAGTGCAGTCTCCTGGTTACTGGGAGCCCTTGGTCACCCACCCAGGCCGTGGCCCACCCCCAAGGGAGGGCTTTTTAAAATTTTATTTTATTTATGAGAAAGATAGGAGGAGAGAGAAAGAGCCAGACATCACTCTGGCACATGTGCTGCCAGGGATCGAACTCGGGACCTCATGCTTGAGAGTCCAAAGCTTTATCACTGCGCCACCTCCCAGACCATGGGAGGGCTTTCTTTATCTCCATGTGAGATAAAGCAGAAAGAGGACAGCCCCCCACCACCCCCCCTCTCTCATATTTATTTATAAAAAGGAAACACTGACAAAACCATAGGATAAGAGGGGTACAACTCCACACAATTCCCATCACCAGAGTTCCGTATCCCGTCCCCTCCCGATAGCTTTCCTATTCTTTAACCCTCTGGGAGTATGGACCCAAGGTCATTGTGGGATGCAGAAGGTGGAAGGTCTGGCTTCTGTAACTGCTTCCCCACTGAACATGGGTGTTGACAGGTGGATCCAGAGGACAGCTCTCGTCATGAACTCCCCCAGAAGAATGCAGCCCCCCCAATAAAAGTCATAGGACTAAAGCCTAACCCTGCCCAACACCTGGGGATGGCTGGTCCTTTGCTGGGGAGAGAGTGTGTGCTCTCTCTTCTCTACTTAAAAAAAAAATTTTTTTTTTGCCTCCAGGGTTATCACTGGGGCTTATTGCCTGCACTACAAATCCACTGCTCCTGGAGGCCATTTTTCCCTTTTGTTGCCCTTGTTGCTTATCGTTGCTGTTGTTATTATTATTCTTGTTGCCATTATTGCTGTCCTCGTTGTTGGATAGGACAGAGAAATGGAGAGAGAAGGGGAAGACAGGGGAAGAGAAAGACAGACACCTGCAGACCTGCTTCACCTCCTGTGAAGCGACTCCCCTGCAGGTGGGGAGCCAGGGGCTTGAACCGGGATCCTTATGCCGGTCCTTGTGCTTTGTGCCATGTGCACTTTATCCCGCTGCACGACCACTCAGCCCCCCCTCCCCCAGTGAATCATTTTTAAGAGACCTCCAGGGCTGGAGAAATACCCCACTTGGATAGTCACTGCTTTATCGTGTGCACGATTCAGGTTCAAGCCTAGCCCCCACCACCCTAGAGGAAGCTCAGTGCTGTGGTCTCTGTCTCTCTGCCTCTCTGTAGCTGAAACAAAGTCACCTTAGAGTGATGATTGAAACTAAAAATAAATAAACCGTAGGCAGGCTGTGGTGCTCTCCATTGAGCACACAACATACCATGTACAAGGTCCTGGGTTCAAGACCCCAGTCCCCACTTGCAGGGGGCAGGGTTGAGTATCACAAGGGATGAAACAGGACCACAGGTGTCTCTGTTTTTTTTCTTCCTATCTCCCCTTCCCTTCCAATGTCTCTCGTCTATCTGCTTAAGAAAGAATATTTACATTTTTTTATTATTTTTATTTATTGGATAGAGACAGCCAGAAATCAAGAGGGAAGGGGGTGATAGAGAGAGAGATAGAGAGACACCCGCAGCACTGTTTCACCACTTGTAAAGTTTTCCCCCTGCAGGTGGGGACCGGGGACTCAAACCTAGGTCCTTTAGCATTGTAACATGTGCACTCAACCAGGTGCGACACCACCCGGCCCCAGAAGAATAAATATTTGAAAATAAAAAGGCCCCACAGAACATCCTGGCTTTATGCACAGAGAGAGGCCTGTCCAGCCCAGATGCCTTCTGCTAGGGAATGGGGCTGGGGACAGCCCCCTACACGGGGGACATACAAGCCAGAGCCAAGCCCCACAATGCTGGGTGCCAGCCCAGCTCTACGTGTGTGTGTGTGTGTGTGTGTGTGTGTGTGTGTGTGTCACCAGGGAGGCAACATATGTTTGTGCCAGCGATTGAACTGAGGTATATGGTGTACAAGCCTAATACACTCACCACCTCTGCTCCATCTCCCTGTCCTTAGCATTTAATTCAAATGCATCTATTTCCACAGAGGGGAAGGGTAGCTCAACTGATGGAGAGCACACGTTATGTGTGCAAGGACCCGAGTTCAAGCCCCTGCTTTCCACCTGCGGGGATGGGAAGCTTCCTGAGTGGTGAAGCAGGGCTGCAGGTGTCTCTGTTTCTCCCGCCTCTCAATTCCTCTCTGTCCTCTCAACGAAAATTATTTGTTTTAATAAAAAGAATGCATGTAAGGGGAGTCGGGCAGTAGTGCAGCGGGTTAAGCACATGTGGCGCAAAGCGCAAGAACCAGAGTAAGGATCCTGGTTCGAGCCTGCAGGCGCCCCTCCAGCAGGAAGAGCCTGCACAATGGGGCCTTTCTAGATGGAGGGAGAACCCACAAACCCAGCCAAACCCAGCTCTTCTAGCCCACAGCTGCGGGGCCTGGAACCCACCCCCACCCCCACCCCCACCCCCACCCCCAGCCAGGGAGCCACCGGCAGAGAGGACAATGAGGCCTTGTTCCTGCAGAGCTGGAGCTGGGGGGCCGTGACCTTAAGGACAGCTGCCCCCTGACCCCTCCCTGCGCCCTCAGCCCCACGTGGAGAGGCTGGCCAGGCGCCCCTGGGTGGGGGTGGGGGTGCAGCCTCATTCCCACGCCCCCGCAGGCCTCGCCCTGCCCCCCACTCCCTGTGGCCTGAGGGCCTGGCTGTCCCCCTCCTCGCATTCCAGAAGCCCTTCCCCGGCCCGGATTGTGGACAGCGGCTGCTCCCTGGGCTTGGGGACCTTGTCCAGTGGCCTCACCATCCTGCCCCCCCATCTCTAGATTGATTTTTGCTTTTAATTAATGAATATGTTTATTTTAGATAGAGAGGGAAGAGGAGAGAGGGAGGGAGAGATGGAGAGAGAGAAAGAGAGAGCTGCAGCCTTCACTGTGAAGCTTTCCCCCTGCAGGTGGGGACCAGGGGCTTCAACTGGGGTCCTTTTGCGCTGTATTGTGAGCGTTGAACCAGGTACACCACCGCAGGCCCCCACCTCTGCATTCTATAGGTTCAGAAAGAGAGAAGGGGGGCACACATCCCCTGACCCCACCTCCGCAGAACCCTGCCCCACCAGGGAAAGATAGAAACAGGCTGGGGGTATGGATCCATCTGCCAACACCCATGTCCAGAACTCCCACCCTCTGCAGCCCATAAAGAATTTGGGTCCATGCTCCCAGAGGGGAGAAATGTCAGGGGAAGATGACCAGAGGGCTCTGAACCCCAACTCCATCAGGACCCAGGGAGAGAAGAGGAAAAGAAGAAGGACTTTTGGAAGTAGTAACAGGTGTAGGTGTGACTTAGGAAGAGAAGGCAGGACCCTAGGAAAAATAAAGTAAATACAGTTATATTAATAATAGTCAACCCGTATCTGTGACCTCGGGAGAACCACTGCAGTTTCCAGTGGAGGGACTGGGGACACAGAACTCTGGTGGGGGGAGTGGAGAGGAATTCTACCCGATATCTTATAATTTTGTAAATCAATATTAAATCATTAATAAATAAATAAAATATTTTTTTAAAAGAAGAAGATGGGAGTCAGGTGGCAGCACAGTGGGTTAAGCGCAGGTGGCACAAAGCACAAGGACCGGCGTAAGGATCCCTGTTCGAGCCCCCGGCTCCCCACCTGCAGGGGAGTCACTTCACAGGCGGTGAAGCAGGTCTGCAGGTGTCTATCTTTCTCTCCCCTTCTCTGTCTTCCCCTCCTCTCTCCATTTCTCTCGGTCCTATCCAACAACGATGACAGCAGTAACATCAATAACTACAACAACAATAAACAAGAGCAACAAAAGGGAAAATAAATAAATTTTTAAATATTAAAAAAAGACACCCCACCCCACCATCCATCAGCTCCTGGGGTGACATAAAAGACACCCCCATCAGGCGTGTGCCCACACACTACATAGAGCCCAGAGGCCGGGGCTACTCACCAGGCAGGGGGCCTGCCATGCTGTGCACACAGCCCTGCACCACGGGGCAGGTAGGGGTGTGCTGGCACCCGAGGAGAGCCCAGTGCTCTAGGGTCTCTCCCTCCCTCTCTCTCTCTACTTCTGAGTGGAAGTCTGCCCCACCCTACAAAAGTCTTTTGCAGAACCATTATGCTATTTCTCTGTCCCCAAAGTAATTAATTTTTTAAAAAATATTTATTTATTTATTCCCTTTTGGTGCCCTTGTTGTAGTTATTATTGTTGTTATTGATGTTGTTGTTGTTGGATAGGACAGAGAGGAATGGAGAGAGGAGGGGAAGACAGAGAGGAGGAGAGAAAGACAGACACCTGCAGACCTGCTTCACCGCCTGTGAAGCGACTCCCCTGCAGGTGGGGAGCCAGGGGCTCGAACCAGGATCCTTGTGCTTTGTGCCATGTGTGCTTAAGTCGCTGCGCTACCACCCAAGTCTCCAAAACAATTATTTTTAAAAAATATATATATCTTTTACTCATTATTCGACAGACAGAGAGATTGAGAGGGGATGGGGAGAGAGACAGAGACACCTGCAGCCCTGCTTCACTGCTCGTAAAGCTTTCCCCTTACAAGTGGGACTAGGGGCTTGAATCTGGGTCCTTGTGCACTGTAATGTGTGTTTAACCAGGTGCACCACCACCTGGTCAATAGTTACTAGTTTAAAACTTTTTAATGACCTTTATTTATTTGATAGAGACAGACAGCTATTGAGAGCAAAGGGATGGCAGAGAGGGAGAAAATCAGAGAGACACCTACAACACAAAGCTCTTCCCCTGCAGGTGGGGAGCTGGGGCTCGAACCTGGGTCCTTGCACATTGTAACATGTGCGCTCCACCAGATGCACCACCACCCGGCCCCTAATAATTTGTAGACAGAACCAAAACAACTGCCTGTCCAGAGAGTGAATTCCCAGAACCGCCACAATAACCAAGACACAGAGGCTGCCACACCGCCCTCTGGTGGGCAGGTGAATCAACACAAGGCGGTGAGCACAGGCTTGAGCCAGGGGGCGCCCTCTGGTGGGCATGTGGGTCAACACAAGGCGATGAGCACAGGCTTGAACCAGGGGGCGCCCTCTGCTGGGCATGTGGGTCAACACAAGGCGGTGAGCACAGGCTTGAACCAGGGGGCGCCCTCTGCTGGGCATGTGAGTCAACACAAGGTGGTGAGCACAGGCTTGAACCAAGGGGCTTTCTCCCTGCAGGTGGGGACCATGGGCTTGAACCTGCGGGCAGAGACCTTCAAAACGTTCTTAAGGCCTGTGGAGACAGCAACATGGCTCTGCAAAAAACTCTCATGCCTCAGTCTCTGAGGTCTCAGGTTCAAGTCCCAGGACTACCATCAGCCAGAGTTAAGCATGGCTCTGGTCTCCCTGAATCTCTTACTCATGAAATAAATTAATAGCAGAGGCCAAGCTGTGGCACACCTGGTTGAGCGCGTACGTGTTATAGTGTGAAAGGACCCGAGTTCAAGCCCCTGGTCCCCACCTGCAGGGGGAAAGCTTCACAACTGGTGAAGCAGGGCTGCAGGTGTCTGTCTCTCTCCTTCCCTATCCCCCTCTTCTCTTGATTTCTGTCTCTTTCCAATAATAAATAAAC
Source organism: Erinaceus europaeus (assembly GCF_950295315.1). Taxonomy (NCBI): domain Eukaryota; kingdom Metazoa; phylum Chordata; class Mammalia; order Eulipotyphla; family Erinaceidae; genus Erinaceus; species Erinaceus europaeus. The sequence continues at coordinate 6,146,826 of NC_080174.1, forward strand.
ATATTTTTTTAAATAATAAAACAATAGCATGAAAGCAAGGAACTTTGGGGTTTAAGGAGGAGGGAGAGGAAGAGAACTTTGGAGGCCTGCTATGTAATGAAATTATATCCGTGTATAATGACTGCACTATAAAGCACTAATCCTCTCAGTAAAAATTAATTAAATATCTTTTAAAAAATAGAAAGTTCTTGAGGTGGGGAAAGCTGCCTGACCAAGTGAGTGTAATAAATGCTACCGGACTGCAAACCCACAATGGTGTACTTAGGGTGCCTCACTGATGTCTTTTTGACTTATTCAGTTTTCTTCTCTAAATTTTATACTTATTTATTTATGATTCCCTTTTGTTGCCCTTGTTGTTTTATTGTTGAGTTATTATTGATGTCATTGTTGTTGGATAGGACTGAGAGAAATGGAGAGAGGAGGGGAAGACGGGGAGAGAAAGACAGACACCTGCAGACCTGCTTCACTGCCATTAAAGCGACTCCCCTGCAGGTGGGGAGCTGCAGACTCAAACTGGGATCCTTACGCCAGTCCTAGCACTTTGCGCCATGTGTGCTTAACCCGATGCGCTACCACTGGGCCCCTAAATTTAGAATTCTTAAACACAGAATGATTTTTTAGCTTACTGAAATATATAAATGTCTTTCAAAAAGATATTCACAAAGTGGCTTAAGAGGCTTCACAGTGGGTAGAACCCTGTACCAGCAAGAATGAAACCAGGGGAGTCGGGCGGTAGCGCAGCGGGTTAAGCGCATGTGGTGCGAAGCGCAAGGACCGGCATAAGGATCCCAGTTGGAGTCCCCGGCTTCCCACCTGCAGGGGAGTCGCTTCACAGGCGGTGAAGCAGGTCTGCAGGTGTCTGTCTTTCTCTCCCCCTCTGTCTTCCCCTCCTCTCCCCATTTCTCTCTGTCCTATCCAACAATGACAAGAATAACAATAACTATAATAAAACAAGGGCAACAAAAGGGAAAATAAGTAAATAAATAAAATATTCTTTAAAAAGAATGAATTCAAGGGCCCAGGGGGTGGCACACCTGGTTGAGCACACATATTACAGTGCACAAGGACCCCGGTTCAAGCCCCTGGTCCCCACCTGCACAGAAATCTTCACAAATGGTGAAGCTGTGCTGCAGATGTCTGTCTCTCTCTCCCCTCCCCTCTCAATTTTCTTTGTCTCTATCCAAGAAATAAAAAAGATAAATGATAATAAATTAAATAAATAAAAATGATATTTTTTTTAAAAAGAGAGAATTAAGATACCAAGGAGCCAGGGCCAGGCAGTGGTGCACCTGGTTGAGTTTACATATTACAATGCACAGGGACCCAGGTTCAAACCCCCACTCCCCATCTGCAAGGGGGAAGTTTTATGAGTGTTGAAGCAGGTAGATCTACATGCATCTGTCTTTCTTTTCCTCTCTCGAGCTCCCTCACTTCTCAATTTCTCTCTTTCCTGATCTCCCCCAAAAAATAGAAAGAAAGGGGAAAAAAAGGGGAAAAAATGACAGCCAGGATCAGCGGCCGCCATAGTGTCCATGATAACTCTGGTGGCAATTAAACAAGACGAGACACAGAGCTATTCCATCACCCGTGGAGCTTCCCCTGGGCTATGCAGATGCTCCCATGTGGTGCCTGGTCTGAACCCTGGTCCTCAAGCATGCTATGGCATGTGTCCTGCTGAGTGAGCTAGTGCCCAGCCCCTGAACTGACTGACTTTCCTTGTTTCACAGGACACAGTCTCACATGAGACAGCAAGGAAATCCAGAGCACCACTCCCACTCCAGGGCAGGGGGTGAACCAGGGAGCTCTGGGGTTAGCAAGTCTTGGGCGCTACCAGCTGCACGAACAACCCAGACAAGTCTTTCTGCTCCCGAACCGAGCGCCTCGGGCCCACACAGGTGACTTGAGGGCCTCCCAAGATCAGATGGGCCTCAGTATCTGCTCTCAGGTCACATCAACAGCTCAGTCTCTCTCTCTCTCCCTCTCTCCCTCTCTCCTTCTCTCCCTCTCTCCCTCTCTCCCTCTCTCTGTCTTTTTACTTTTTTATTTTTGGTATTTTTAAAAATATATTTATTTATTTATTCTCTTCTGTTGCCCTTGTTGTTTTTTATTGTTGTGGTTATTATTGTTGTTGTTATTGTTGGGTAGGACAGAGAGAAATGGAGAGAGGAGGGGAAGACAGAGAGGGGAAGAGAAAGACAGACACCTGCAGACCTGCTTTACCACCTGTGAAGCGACCCCCCTGCAGGTGGGGAGCCAGAGGCTCGAACCAGGATCCTTACACCTGTCCTTGTGCTTTGCGCCATGTGGGCTTAACCTGCTGCACCACCACCACCTGGCTCCCAACTTTTCTCTGTCTTATCTATCTAATGAGAGAGAGAGAGAGAGAGAGAAAGACAGACACCTGCAGACCTGCTTCACCACCTGTGAAGCAACCTCCCTGCAGGTGGGGATTTTTTAATATTTATTTATTCCCTTTGTTGTTTATTGTTATAGTTATTAGTATTGTCGTCGTTGCTGGATAGGACAGAGAGAAATGGAAAGAGGAGAGGAAGACAGAGAGGGGGAGAGAAAGACAGACACCTGCAGACCTGCTTCACCACCTGTGAAGTGACTCCCCTGTAGGTGGGAAGCCGGGGGCTCGAACCGGGATCCTCATGCTGGTCCTTGTGCTTCACGTCATGTGCACTTAACCCGCTGCGCTACCAGATTCCCCAGAGGTGTTTATTTTATTATTGTAAATAGTATGGGAGGAAATGGGAGAGGGACCAGAGCACCACTCTTGCACAGGTGACTTTGTGACCTCAGGGGTCACGTCCTGCGTTCTATCCACGAAGCCCCCCGAGTCACAAAGAAAAAAAAAACATTAGTTTTAAAGGATGCAGTGTCTGAAACACTTCTCAGTGCCATCCCCTGCAAAATCATGAATGTAGACTGGCTTCCAAATATTTTCAGTGTTTAAGAAATGAGCACAGCAGGGCAGGGTGGTGACGCACCTGATTGAGTGCACTTATTACAATGTGTGAGGACCCGGGTTCGAGCCCCTGGTCCCCACCTGCCGGGGGACAGCTTTGCGAGTAATGAGTCAGTGCTGCAGATGTCTCTGTCTCTCTCCTTCTCATATAACCCCCTTCCCTCTTGACTTCTGACTATTTCTACCCAATAAATAAAGATAAAAAACTTTTAAAAATTAAAAATTAAAAAAAGAAATGAGCACAGCAAGCTACTAAAATTAATATAGAACCCCCCCCCACTAACTTTTTAAGCACAGCCCTGCTCATCTTGGGCTGACGGTGGTGCTGAAGATCAAACCTGGAACCTCAGAGCCTCAGACATGAGAGTTATTTGCAGAACCATCATGCTGTCTCCCCAGCCCATTATCTATTCTTCTAAATTGGACCATTTACTTTCCAGGAAACTTGAGAGCATTTATCTGAACTAGCCTGTCTCTACCAGGACCATTAGGACAGAGAGGAAGAAGTAAAAGCATGTGGAAAGAAAATTAGGTGGCAGAAGGCATCATGATTCCTGGAATTATTCCAACTGGACATTAAATTGGGTTTCTGGATGCCAAAAAGGAAAAGCACCCTTTTCTCTGCCTGTCTCTCTCTCTCCCTCCCTTCCTTTTATAGATTTATTTTTATTAATGAGTGAAACCCAGAGCATCTCTCTGGTATATGTGGTGTGGAGAGTCAGACTCCAGACCATACACACACAAGTCCTATGCTTCACTCACCCACCTTCAGGGCTGCGAGAACTCTGGCCTCACCCCCCTAGGTGCCTACCAAGCACTGATTGATGACAGACCCTGTCGCCACATGTCACGTCACTTTGACTCCCAGACAATCCAGTGTGTGCTTTGTGCTGGGTCCAATACATGTGGTCTTAATGGCAGGGGCGAGTTTGTGCTAAGTCGAACTGTAGAAAAGCAAAGTCGAGGCTCATGGGATAGGTTTTAAAAGCTGATGTCTGCAGAATAATTCTAGTCTACCTCTACATTAGCTGTCACACTCTAGCAAAGATTATGAAAGTCACGGGCCCCCAGAAACATACCTAAATAACAGTCATGCTAGCTTCTTTCCACTGTAAGATCCCTATTCTCATCTGCTCTGTTCCTACTTTCTGGCTCCTGTTTATTAAACAATTTGTCTTGCTTCATATCTTACCACCTTTCAGCCACCAACTTGCAGATGCTACTGCGATTCCATCCTGACTCCTCCCGGCAGACGACCTCACCAAAGTGTCCCAGAATCTCCCCTCCCCAGAGCCCTGCCCCACTAGGGAAAGACAGAGACAGGCTGGGGGTGTGGGGATCCACCTGCCAACACCCATGTCCAGTGGAGAAGCAATTACAGAAGCCAGAACTCCCACCTTCTGCTCCCCATAAGGAATTCTGGTCCATCCTCCCAGGGGTGGAAACATTAGGGGAAGATGACCAGAGGCCTCTAAAGCCTAGTTCCATTGGGACCAGGGATGTTTGTGACCAGGAGCCTTTGTTTTTGTACCACCACTGAGAGGGAAGAAATTCTGGAGAACAGTTGAGGAAGTCAGATGCTGTTTCTCTTATCTGAGAGGGAAGATAGAAAAGATGAGATGGTTTCATTTATAAGTGGAATATAGAGAATTAAAACTCATAAACTTGAATAAAAGGAAAAATATACATCTATATATAATCACCCATTTCATGCCATTTCAAGTTTTTTTACCAGAACACTGTTTGGCTCTGGCTTATGACGGTGTGGGGGACTGAACCTGGGACTTGGGAGCCGCAGGCAGGAGAATCTCTTTGCATCACCATTATGCTGTCTCCCTCCACCCCCATTTCACTTCTTTAGTGAAAAGCATTAAGAGAGCATACCTTCAGCTGGGAATTTCTTGGCTCGCTCCTCGAAGAACCATTCTCCAGTCTTTATTTTCACATTCCTGAAAAAAGAAAGAAAGAAAGAAAATCTTCACAAGATGCTTCAGACAGAGGTGCTAGAGCGAATTCTTCCAGAAAGGTATCGAGAATGCCCTCAGGCTCAAAGAACCTCAGAAAGGTGAATTCTGTGTCTTCAAAATTGCACTGTATTTATTGAGAGAGAGACCCCAGAACACTGCTATGCTACACATGCAGTGCTGGGGCTTGAACCTTGGGCCTCACCACAAGGTAACCCTGTACTCTACCTGCTGAGAGATTGTGTTAGGGGCCAGGTAGGGAAAGCACCCCTCCACCTGCATCCTAGCGGGGAGAAGTGGCCCGCAGCTGCCAGAGGCACCACCTGCTCCGAGCACTCCCTTCCTGCCTGACTCCCAGGGCCATAAAATGCAGATGTGAGGGCCCGGTGGCACACCTGGTTAAGTGCTCATATTACAGTGTGCGAGGTCCCGGGTTCAAGCCCCTGGTTCCCATCTGCAGGGGAAAGCTTCATAGGTGCTGAAGCACGGCTGCAGCGTCACACTGGCAAAGCTGTCCCCTGCACGTGGGACAGGAGCGCTGGTTTTGTTATTCCCACTAGGAATATCACGAGGGCTTGGTGCTGGCACCATGAAGCCACTGCTCCTGGCAGCCATTTTCCCTTTTTTCTTTATCCTTTCTATTTTTATTTGATAGGACAGAGAGAAACTTACAGTGGAGGAAGAGAAGAGAGAGAGAAAGAAAGATAGACACTTGCAGACCTACTTCATCCATCATAAAACATTTCCCCTGCAGGTGGGGAGAGGGGGTTCGAACCCAAGTTCTTTCTCATGGTAATATGTACACTTAACTGGGTGTGCCACCTCCCTGGCCCTCGTCTGCCTTTCTTACCAGAGCCCCGGTCAGCTCTGGCTGGTGGTGATGCCGGGAATTAAACCGAGGACCCAAGAACCTCAGTCATGAAATTCTGGTGCACAACCACTGTCTCCCCAGCCCCTGCCCCTTCTGTCCTCATCAAAGCTAGGCCAGGGCCTTAGAGGAGAGATTGGGGGCACCACGCAAGCCCCCCCTCTTCTTTCCCCAGCTGACTAAGGTGCTGGGCTTCCTGACTTTTTTTAATTAAGATTTTATTTATTTATTAATGAGAAAGATAAGAGGAGAGGGAGAAAGAGCCAGACATCACTCTGGTACATGTGCTGCCGAGGACTGAGTTCGGGACCTCACGCTTGAGAGTCCAGTGCTTTATCCACTGGGCCACCTTCTGGACTGCTGTTCTCTTTTTTGCTGGTGGCGACTATCTCAGCTAATCTCCTCTCTCCATTGCTGCCTGTGTGAAGGAATGCCGATGGCGTCACACAAAAACAGGGCAGAGACCAGAGCACGGACGTCAGCAGAGAACCCCACCAGGCACCCACAGTGGCTGAGCAAGCCAGCAGGCGCCCCAGGGAACAGACACACATAAGGAGAGAGATTCCTGAGCAAACCAACATCGCTGATTATCTTCCTTTTTAAATTTTTCATATATATACATTTTTAAATATTTATTTATTTATTCCCTTTTGTTGCCCTTGTTGTTTTATTGTTGTAGTTATTGGTGTTATTGATGTTGACTAGGACAGAGAGAAATGGAGAGAGGAAGGGAAGACAGAGAGGGTGAGAGGAAGATAGACACCTGCAGACCTGCTTCACCGCCTGTGAAGCGACTCCCCTGCAGGTGGGGAGCCGGGGGCTCGAACCAGGATCCTTACACTGGTCCTTGGGCTTTGTGCCACCAGCGCTTAACCTGCTGCGCTACCGCCCGACTCCCTTTTTCATATATTTTTAATATTTATTTTCCCTTTTGTTGCCCTTGTTATTGTTGTAATTACTATTGATGTCATTGTTGTTGGATAGGACAGAGAGAAATGGAGAGAGGAGGGGAAGACAGAGAGGAGGAGAGAAAGACAGACACCTGCAGACCTGCTTCACCGCTCGTGAAACTTCCCCCCTGCAGGTGGGGACCAGGGGCTTGAACCCGGGTCTTTGTGCGCTCTATCAGGTGTGCCACAGCCAAGCCCCTGCCCAGCATTTTTCTAGCATTTATTTCTGGCAGCACACCCAGTGGAATGCTCGTACTACTATGCATAAGGCCCCGGGTTCAAGCCCCTGCTTGAGCGGTGAAGCAGGTCTGCAGGTAAGTCTCTCTCTCTCATTATCTTTATTTATTGAGTAGAGACAGCTAGAAATTGAAAAAGGGGGGAAGACAGAGAGGGAGAGAGACAGAGACACCTGCAGCCCTGCTTCACCAGTCACAAAATTTCTCCTCTGCATGTGGGGACCGAGGGCTCGAACCCGGGTTCCTTGCACACTATAACATGTACGCTCAACCAGGTGCACCACCACCTGGCCCCTCTCTCTCTCTCTCTCTCTCTCACCTCTTCCCCTCTCCACTTCTCTCTGTGCTATCAAATTTATTAGAAAAGAAAAAAAGGCTGCCAGAGCAGAGGATCACTGGTGCTGGCACTGAGCCCCAGCGATAACCCTGGTGGCAATTAAATACGCATATTTAATTTCTCTCTCTATTCCTCCTCTCTCATTCTCTCTGTCTCTCTCTCTCTCTCACACACACACATACAAGACAAATCTTGTGAAAAAGAACATTATGAGGGGCCGAGTGGTGACATGCCTGGTTGAACACATGTTACATGGTGACGCTCAAGGACCCAGGTTCAAACCCCCACTCCCCACCTGCAGGAGGAAGCCTCCGGGCAGTAAAGTAGGGATGCAGGTGCTTCTCTGTCTATCTCCCTCTCTGTTTTTCCCTTTCTTCTCAATGTCTCTATCCAAAAGGAAGGGAGGAAGGAAGGAAGGAAGGAAGGAAGACAGGGAGGAGGAAAGAAGTATAAAGAAAAGGATGGGAGTCAGGCTGTAGCACAGCGGGTTAAGCGCAGGTGGCGCAAAGCACAAGGACCGGCATAAGGATCCCGGTTCGAACCCCGGCTCCCCACCTGCAGGGGAGTCGCTTCACAGGCGGTGAAGCAGGTCTGCAGGTGTCTGTCTTTCTCTCCTCCTCTCTGTCTTCCCCTCCTCTCTCCATTTCTCTCTGTCCTAGCCAACAATGACGATATCAATAATAACTACAACAATAATAACTACAACAATAAAACAACCAGGGCAACTAAAGGGAATAAATAAAATAAATATTTAAATAAATAAATAAATATTTAGAAAAGGAACATTGTCGACTTGTGATCATGCCGGCTCTAACTGGGGTTTGAATGACAAAACAAGAGCAAGTTTTTTTTTTTTTCATTTTGTTTTGTTTTATCCTCCAGCTCAGTTGATTCAATTTCAACAGCCTCCAGGAAGAGACTGATTATTGAGATTAAATCCTTGGTGACCTGAGGAAGCTCCAGAGGAAGATAAGAAATGATCATATCAGGCATAGCAGGCCGTTTCTTGCAAAACAGCCAGGGCTCCTTGTGACTTCTGTGACAAGGTGGCTTCCCCGTGACCCGGAGAAGTCACAGCCCCAGTGAGCAAGGCGCTGACTGCTGGGGCCTGGGGGTGGGGAGGTGCTGGGGATGGTTTTCCTTCCCTGGGGGCAGTGGCGGGGTGGTGGGAGAACCCAGCTGAAGCTGGTGCTGGTCAAGACCCTCAGAGCACCCAGCAGGGGGAGAGGGTGCTGTTAGGACCCCACTAAAAAGAAAAGAGACATTTACTTATTTTTTATTTTTTTAATATTTATTTTCCCTTTTGTTGCCTTTATTGTTTTTTGTTGTTGTAGTTATTATTGTTGTCCTTATTGTTGTTGTTGGATAGGACAGAGAGAAATGAGAGAGGAGGGGAAGACAGAGAGGGGGAGAGAAAGACAGACACCTGCAGACCTGCTTCACCGCCTGTGAAGGGACTCCCCTGCAGGTGGGGAGCCGGGGCTTGAACGGGGGGCTCGAACCAGGATCCTTACGCAGGTCCTTGTGCTTTGCGCCACGTGCGCCTAACCCACTGCGCTACCGCCTGACTCCCTTAGAGATTTCTTTATTAATGACACAGAGAGAGAGAGAGAGAAAGAGAGAGAGAGGCACCTGCAGACCTGCTTCACTGCTCGTGAAGCATCCCCCCGCAGATGGAGGCCCAGGGGCTGGAACCCAGATCCTCGTGTGGGTTTTTGCGCGCTTAACTGGGTGCTCCGGTGGTCTGAATTGAGCTCAAGCCAGTCCCTCCCCCGCAGGCCACTCTGGCTGTGATCAGTGGGAGCCCAGCTCTCTCCCCACATGCCCTCCTGCGGCAGCCACACACCCACCCTGTGCCTGGATCCCGGTGTGTTATGAAAGACGCCCTTATTTCAACAGAAGGAAGCTGAGGTTTCAGAAATCACACTGTGTGCTTGGGTGAGGTAGGGGGGTGAGTACCCAGGGAGGGGGATTGCCACACAGACAGCTTCCGGGGAGGTGGCCACAGCACCTGCCCCCCGGGTTTGATTTTCAGCCAGGCATGAACTGTCAGGCGAGGACTGAACAGCTCTGACCCTCAGGGCCTATGTGCAGACTCACTGGCAGGAGAGAGCTCACCAGGCGGGGCACATGCCTGGCCATGCATATGGGCTCGGCTCAAACTCAGGCACCATGTGGGAGATGCTATGGTACCAGAGGAAGCTCCGGGGCTGTGGGCTCTCTACCACTCTGCCTCTGTCTTCCTTGGAAGGGAAAGCATGCATAGGGGAGCCAGGCGGTAAATCGCAGGTTAAGCGCAGGTGGCACAAAGCCCAGGGACCGGCATAAGGATCCTGGTTCGAGCCCCCGGCTCCCCACCTGCAGGAGAGTCGCTTCACAGGCAGTGAAGCAGGTCTGCAGGTGTCTGTCTTTCTCTCCCCATCTCTGTCTTCCCCTCCTCTCTCCATTTCTCTCTGTCCTATCCAACAACGACAGCAATAACACCATTAATAACAACAACAACGATGACGATGAACAAAGGCAACAAAAAAAAGGGAAAAAAAAGTAAATAAAAAAAAAGAAAAGCATATATGTATAGGGAAGGGCTCAGCTACACACACACACACACACACACAGAGAAAATGTTTATTCATATGGTTGTGCCAATTCTCTCTCTCTCTCTCAAATGTGTAAGCTTTTTATTTTTATCAGTTCCACATTTTAAAATTTTTTATTAGTGATTTAATAATGATTTACAAAACTGTAATAGAAATAAATATTTTTTAAAAATATAGCTTATTTGTTTTATTTATTTTAAGACTTTCTTTTTTAAAATTTTAAAAAATATTTATTTCCTTTTGTTGCCTTTGTTGTTTTATTATTGTTGTTATTGATGTCATTGTTGTTGGATAGGACAGAGAGAAGTGGAGAGAGGAGGGGAAGACAGAGAGGGGGAGAGAAAGATAGACACCTGCAGACCTGCTTTACCACCTGTGAAGCGACCCCCCTGCAGGTGGGGAGCCGAGGGCTCGAACCGGGGTCTTTACACCCATCCTTGCACTTCGCGCCACGTGCACTTGACTCACTGCGCTACCGCCCAACTCCCCTATTTGTTTTATTTTAACAAGAAAGAGATAGATAGACCAGAGCCCTGCTCAGCTCTGGCATATGATAGTGCTGCGGACTGAACCTGAGACTTTGGAGCCTCAGGCATAACAACCTTTTTGCATAACCACTATGCTACCCGCCTCCCCCCCACCCCCGCCAGCTAAATAAATCTTTTTTAAAAAAATACCTATTTAAAATGCATGTTTGACATTACAATACCCAGAAGTCAACGTAGATTTTTGTCTTCCACTGATAGAAAGCATAAACACTTCTTTATATATATAGTAAAGAAATATTTATTTTTTATTTTATTTATTTATTGCCTCCAGGGTTATTGCTGGGGCTCAGTGCCTGCACTATGAATCCACTGCTCCTGGAGGCCATTTTTTCCCATTTTTGTTGCCCTTGTTGTTGCTATTATTGTCATTGCTGTTGTTGTTGGATAGGACAGAGAGAAATGGGGAAAGGAGGGGAAGACAGAGAGGAGAGAGAAAGATAGACACCTGCAGACCTGCTTCACCAGCTGTGAAGCGACTCCCCTGCAGGTGGGGAGCCGGGGGCTCGAATTGGCATCCTTCCGCAGGTCCTTGCGCTTTGCGCCACGGATGCTCAACCTGCTGCGCTACCGCTCAGCCCCCACATAAACACTGCTTTATTCAAATATTAAGTACATCAGACAAGTGCTTAGTATCCAGGAATTGCAAAGAACACACACAACTCTACAATAACAAGAACAACAACAAATGCCAATCAAAAATGGGCAGAGGAGCTGAAGAGACTCCCCTCCAAAGACTCACAAGTGGCCAATAGAACCTCCCCTCCCCAGAGCCCTGCCCCACTAGGGAGAGACAGAGACAGGCTGGGGGTGTGAATCCATCCAGCACCCATGTCCAGCGGAGAAGCAATGACAGCAGCCAGAACTCCCGCCTTATGCTCCGCACAATAATTTTGGTCTATGCTCCCAGAGGGATAAAAAATAGGGAAGCTTCCAATGGAGGGGCTGGGACACAGAACTCTGGTGGTGGGAACTGTGTGGAATTGTACCCCTCTTGTCCCACAATCTTGTCAATCATTATCATATCACTAATAATAATAGTAAAATTATCTGCCAATCCTGAAAATTATTCAATAAAAAACAAAACGGGGGAGTCGGGCAGTAGTGCAGTGGGTTAAGCGTAGGTGGCGCAAAGCACAAGGACCGGCATAAGGATCCCGGTTCGAATCCCAGGCTCCCCACCTGCAGGGGAGTCGCTTCACAAGTGGTGAAGCAGGTCTGCAGGTGTCTATCTCTCTCTCCCCTTCTCTGTCTTCCCCTCCTCTCTCCATTTCTCTCTGTCCTATCCAACAACAATGACATCAATAATAACTACAACAATAAAACAACAAGGGCAATAAAAGGGAATAAATAAAGAAATATTTAAAAAAAAAAAAAAAAAGGACCCAACCCCGCCTGGGGAGACAGCCCCCAGGGGAGGAGCCTCTCACCTGTCCTCAAAACACACAGTGCACTTCCAGGCCCCGGTCCGACGCAGGAACACGCGGCAGTCGGAGCAGACACGGTGGCTGCAGCCCCGACAGACGGCGCCCCGGTTGAGCAGGCGGCCGAGGCCCCGCTGGCAGCGGGCACAGCGCTGCTCCGGGCACCCCTGGCCTGCACTCTTCGCCCCCTTCCAACGCAGCTGCTGCAGACGCGCCTTCAGCTTCCTGGGGCCCAGAGTCCAGGGTGAGACGGGCCTCATGGGAAGGACAGACACCAGGCATCACCCCACCTCCCACCCGGGCCAGGACCCCGTGGCATAGCCCCCACCCTCCCCCTGCAGGAGAGCAGGGCCTGGGCTCAGCACACTTGGGTGTCAGCTGGGCTGTGGGGCCTGGGGCGCTGACTCCACCTGTCAGGACAGAGGCTTCTCAGCCTTGAGAGCTAGCCCAGGAAGCCCTTATAAAGCCCAGAGAAGAGAGGCTTTATAATGAACGGTAAGCAGAAACCGTAAGAGAGCAAGCGAGACACAGAGGACGGCATTAACACCGACATGACATGCGAGGCACAGAAAACTCTAGAAACATGGCGTCTGGAGATGGTGCACCTGATTGAAAGCACACACGTGACCTTGAGCAAGGGCCCAGGGTCAAGCGGCTAGTTCTCAACTGCAGGAGTGGAGGGGGGGGCTGCAGGATCCTCTCTCTCTGTCTCAATTTCTTCTCCCCCTCTCAATTTCTCTCTGTTTTATCAAATAAAAGAAAAGGGTGAAGATGGCCATCTCCCACCTGCAGGGGAGTCGCTTCCCAGGCGGTGAAGCAGGTCTGCAGGTGTCTGTCTTTCTCTCCCCCTCTCTGTCTTCCCCTCCTCTCTCCATTTCTCTCTGTCCTAGCCAACAACAACAACAATAACTACAACAACAATAAAAAAAAAAAAAACAAGGGCAACAAAAGTGAAAATAAATAAATAAACTTTTAAAAATTCTTTAAAAAAAGAAAGAAAAGGAAGGGATTTTAAAATATATATCTAGAAATGCATAGCACACATGCCAGCTTTTGCCAATAAAATTGTTACAGCTTTGCTTGTTTGTTCACCAGACCCTGCTCAGCTCTGGCCTATGACTATGCTGGGGACTGAACCTGTGACCTTGGAGCCTCGAGCATTAAGGTCATTTTTAGCATAGCCATCATGATATCTCTCCAGCAATGGCTGTTCTTTGTGTCTGGTAAGCGTAGTTTAGCCCTGCTGGTCTCCAGTACAAAAGGACATTATACAGTAGCCTCCAAAAACTGTCTGTATATAATGTCTGTTTTGTTTGTTTGCCAGAACTCTGCTCGGCTTTGGCTTAAGCCCGTGGTACCTCAGGCAGGAGAGTCTCTTTGCAGAACCATTGTGCTGTCTCCCCTACCTTCCAGGTGTCTCCTTTTAGAAGACGGATGCGGATTCCAAACAGACCCCTCCGGACTGTGTTTACCGGGGACAAAATGCCCTTCCCACAGGCTCCCTGCAGTGAAGCTTTGTTTTAATTCATGCTTGAGTCATGAATCATCAAAAATAGTTGAGTCCTGCATCATATATACTGGTTTCAAGTGGAAGGAAGTGAAGAAGGGCATTTGGAGAACGTGGGCAAGCAGGGGACTAGAAACAGAGCATTGTTCTTTTCTAGTCGACCGGAAATTTTACCTCACTGCTTCCTTCCACTGTTTGCTTGTCCTGACTTTGATTTCATCTGAGTGTTGGCCTTGGCAGACGCTGAAAGGGCTCCACCACTCCAGATGAAGCAAGACCAGGTGGCCTGATCCGTGTGCTTCTTCCTCACCCCTCAGCTCCAGCAGGAACGTGTGTGTGGTGGGGGGAGGGAGGGTGGGGCTAGACAGCCTCTGGGGGTCACTGCTGTCACACAGCCAGCTCTGTCCATTGTCACCTCATGTCACACAGCCAGGTGTGGACAAATCTCAGGGAACAAGACAGGTCCAGAGTTTCTGCTCCCCCTTTCCCCACGATGCCAAAAAGAAAAAAAGAAAAAAGGATACTCACCCCCCCACCCCACCTGCAACGGGAAAGCTTCATGAGCAGTGAAGTGGGGCTGCAGGTGTCACTCTGTCTCTCTCCCTCTCTATCCCCCCTCTCCTCTCAATTTCTCTCTGACCTATCCAATAAGATGGAAAAGCAAAAAGAAAAGAAAGAAAGGACAAGTACTGAGCCGGTAGGAATTGCCATTTGCTAAGTGGCTTTCTCTACTCCTTCAGTTACCACTGAAATAAATAAATAACCAACCAACTCAGAACCGTCCCCCGCCCCGAGTGGAGCTCTTTCCTTAGAATGTTCCCTGCAGTCAGCCAGTGGAGAGAGCATGCAAGGTTTCAAAGGAAGAACCAGAGAAGCCCCTCTGCTACTGCTGATTTTTGGAGCTTACACCAATCTCAAGCAAGAAGCTGAGAGCAGGCAGCAAGCAGGATAGAAACAAACAACAAAAAAAGCCCCAAACCCCCCAGGAACTCCACCCATGTGGGGGCAGCTCACCGGACCCTCTCCTCCTCCACATTCTGAACGGCCTGGTCCCGGTACAGCACCTGCAACACGGCCTCGCGTTCTAGCTCCTGGAGGGAGTTCAGGTGGACTTCTTGGGCCATTTCCACTCTTCTCTTGGACTCAAGTTCAAGTTTCAGTGAGTGAGCACCTGCTCCCGTGGGGGGGGAGCGCTCCCCTCGTGACGTGATGTCTGCAATCTTATGTCCTGTGGCTTTTTTTCTTTCCCTTTGTCCTTCTCTGTCGTCCGAGTCGCAGACCAGAATCTAGCTGCCTCTCTGCTTCCTTGTCAAAGCAAAAGCCTATCTTCTTTCCTGAGACTTGGCTAGAGAGTGCGACAAGTCATGCCTGGTACCGAGCTGATGGTGTCTGCAAAGCAGAAGTCATCCCCGAGCTGAGGGAAGTTACAGAGAGCCGTGAGGAGAGGCCAGGGAAGTCCTCTGGGCAGCTAATCTTCCCCTCCGAAGGCTGGTCTGCAGGAAGAGCCCAGCCCTCTGGTCCCTGCAGAGACAACACGACAGAATCACCTTCCTGCCCCGCAGTCCTGCCAGCCTTCTCCCGGAGCCTTTCTCTGCAAGATGGGAAGACTCTCTGGAATATACTCTTGCCATGTGTCTAAAAGCCTCAGCCTCCCAAACTGGAATTTCTCTAATGAGTTTTGCATCTCTGGTGCTGAGAGGTCTAATTAAGAAAACATTCGAGGCAGGATGCTTTCAATGATTTTTTTTTTAACAATTAACTTCAAAAGTCAGAGAGAAAAAGGACAGAGAGAAATGGAGAGGGGAGGGGGAAAACAGAGAGGGGGAGAGAAAGATAGACACCTGCAGACCTGTTTCACCGCTTGTGAAGTGACACCCCTGCAGGTGGGGAGCCAGGGCTTGAACCAGGATCCTTATGCCGGTCAATACAATTGACCATAACAATTAGTCATAAGTTAGGAGGAAGCTCTCCTATCTCACTTCATCAATAATTTATAGTCTCTGATATTCACTTTGTATAGAGACTGAAGTTGAGAGGGGAGGGGAGATAAAGAGAGATAGAAATAGAAATAGAGATAGAGAGAGAGACCTGCCTCTTGCTTCTGTTTAATGCTGACTGGAAGCTTCTACATACAATCTGACTACCTTCTTCTCTCTCTCTCTCTCCTTCTCTCACTCTCTCTCCCTTCACCAGCGACGTGAGACACACCCCACCTTCTGTCTGTTTCTCCTCCAGGCAAGAAGATAATATTGACTTCATGGAACATGAGGTAAAGACGCAGCAAGACACGAAAGTTGTATATGGAGGAAAACCAACACAGACGCTCCAGGAAATGCAGTCAGCGTCCTCTAATGTCATTATTGTCATCATCAAATCTTCATGAATCCCTCGGTAATGAGTCTCCCTAGAATATGTTTCAGAGGCAAAAATGCTCCTGGCTGGGCTTCAGCAGAAGCCTGCAGCACGGTCACTCACGACCCTCACTGATCACTCAGTCAGAGGTTAGCAGGGTCCAGAGGGACTAATTTTCAAAGCAGAGGAGTTTATCCAACCCCCCCTTTTTTTCTCTCAATCTCTGGAAGAATGATAAAGTCTGTATTTGAGGACAGAAAATAAAATGCATTGGATTACAGAGGAAGTGGGTTTGAGTTTAACATCTATATTGTGTGTGTTCATGGATATGAGGGATCTAACATCCACTGTGAATGCAAAGTACAAGGCCCTGAGCAGTAGCGCGCCTGGTTAAACGCACACAGTACAGTGCCCAAGGACCCTGGTTCAAGCCCTGCTCCCCACCTGCAGAGAAGTTTCACGAGTGGCGAAGCAAGGCTACAGGTCTCTCTCTCTCTCTCCCTCTCTATCTACCCGTCTCCTCCTTCCCTCTCAACTTCTGTCTCTATACAAGTCATAGGCCTGCTCACTGTCCTCGGGTTCAGCCCCATATTCGCGAGGGGAGGCGAGGTTGACTTTCAATGACAGGTTAATGAAAATAGAGATGGGATTTTTAAACAATTATTTATTTATTTGTTATTGGATAGAGACAGAGATGAATTGAGAGGAGGGAGGAGATAGAGACAGAGAGACACCTGCAGCCCTGCTTCACCACTTGTGAAGCTTCCCCCCACCCCCCGCAGGTGGGGACTAGGGGCTTGAACCAGGGTCCTTAAGCACTGTAGTTGTGTGTGCTTAACCAGGTGTGCCACCGCCTGGCCCCTCTTTTATTTTTTCCTTTCACAGTCATGCATGTGGAGGTTAAGGCCCCTGATTTTTGAGAGTCTATATATGTCAGTTTCTCTGTGGTGACATAACATTAAGACATATCAGCTTACTTCAATTTTTATTCCTTTTTATTTGTTAGGATAAAGAGAAACTGGTGGAGGAGATAGCATAACGGTTATGCAAAGAGATTCTCATGCCTGAGGATCAAAGGCTCTGGTTCAATCCCCCATAGCACCATAAGCCAGAGCTGAGCAGTGTACTGGTTTTAAAAAAGGATAAAGAGAAATTAAGCTGAGGGAGTCGGGTGATAGCACAGCGGATTAAGCTCAGGTGGCGCAAAGCACAAGGACCAGTATAAGGATCCCGGTTCAAGCCCCAGCTCCCCACCTGCAGGGGAGTCGCTTTACAGGCAGTGAAGCAGGTCTGCAGGTGTCTGTCTTTCTCTCCCCCTCTCTGTCTTCCCCTCCTCTCTCCATTTCTCTCTGTCCTATCCAACAATGACGACATCAATAACAACAACAATAATAATAACTACAACAATAATAAAACAAGGGCAACAGAAAGGAAATAAATAAATATTAAAGAAAAAAGAAAAGAAATTGAGCTGCAAAGGGGAGATAGGGAGAGGAAGAGAGAGAGAGAGAGAGAAAGAGAGAGAGAGACCTGCTCTACTGTTCATGAAGCTTCCTCCCACCCCCGCTGCAGGTGGGGACCGGGGACTTGAACCAGGGGCCTTATGTGTGGCAATGCCTGACCCCCACGTCGCTTTAGTTTACTCTTTTATTATTATTAGTTTTTACTATATAATGCAGTGACAGAGAGTGAAGCCCAGGCGATTAGGATTTCAGACGCATAGCATTCAGTCCGCACTCACAGGCAGGGCTGAGCTGTTTGGTGGGTCAGGCTCTTGGCTCTGCTGTGGGATGACCCTACGCGCGGTGAGTAAGAGCTCTCGCCCCCTAGTGGCCATTCATGCTCAGTGAGGAAATAGAGCTTCTTTTCTGCAGTCAACTGACCACCCATGTGTCCACCCACCCACCATCTCTCCCTCGCGGCGGGGAGATGGCACAGTGGGTAAAGCTTTAGACTCACAGGCATGAAGTGCCAGGTTTGAACCCCGGTGCCAGAGCGATGCTCTGCTTCTCCTTTGCCCCTCCCCCCACAAATAGACTTGGGTTCAAACCCCAGCTCCCCACAAGCAGTGAGTGACTGCAGGTCTGCAGGTGTCTCTCTTTCTCGCTCCCTCCCTATCTCCTCTTTGCCTCTCGATTTCCTTCTGAACTGTCAAATAAAATAAAAAGAAAAAGAATTGGAGAAAATGGCCCCCAGGAACAATAACCTGGTGGCAAAATAATAATAAATGAATAAATAAATAAAGGGGCTGGATGGTGTCACACTTGGTTAAGTGCAGGTATTACCAAGCACAAGGACCCAGGTTCGAGCCGCCAGTCCTCGCCAGCAGGAAGCAAGCTTCACAATGGGTGAAGCAGATCCGCAGGTGTCTTTCTGCCTCTCCTCTCCCTTCTCTCAATGTTTCTCTGTCAAGTAAAATAAAGTCTTGCAACAATTTTACAACAATAACAATGGTGAATATAAATCGCCTTTGGAAGCATATGCACCGGACAGCTGCGAAGTCCCTGCCCCTCCACAGACACTTAGAACACAGGGCCCGAATGAGATCAGTCTGATGGGGAAGGACAAAACTCACAGCAAAAGCACAGAGAGAGTGGTGCAAAGCACAAGGACCGGCATAAGGATCCCGGTTCGAGCCCCCGGCTCCCCACCTGCAGGGGAGTCGCTTCCCAGGCGGTGAAGCAGGTCTGCAGGTGTCTGTCTTTCTCTCCCCCTCTCTGTCTTCCCCGCCTCTCTCTATTTCTCTCTGTCCTACCCAACAACGACGACATCAATAACAACAATAATAACTGCAACAACAATAAAAAAACAAGAAGGGCAACAAAAAGGAAAATAAATAAATATAAGAAAAAATTTAAAAACAAACAACAACAACAGCACAGAAAGGCGGAGTAAGACTTAAGCCACTCGTTTACCAGAGAGAGCGCCACAGTACTGCTCCACCACACACAATGCTGGGGATCAAACTGGGGGCCTCCTACTTCAGGGCCCAACCCTGTCTCCACTGTGCCACCTCCCAGGGTCAGAAGGACGGTGCAAGTCAGAGAGATGGCAGCCTGGGAGCTGCTGTGCAGAAGTCCTGGTGTTCCCGAATTCAATGCTCTATGAGCCACCCGGCTGCCCAAGGGAAGGAAACAAACACGTAAGACCAAGAGAGTATTTTTCACTTGTTAGTATTATTAGTTTTACCAGAGCACTACTCAGCTCTGCTTTATAGTGGTAGGGGCTGGGGTGGGGGTGGGGGTGGGGGTGAGGGGGTGGGGGGGAATGAACCTGGGACTTCAGAGTCTCAGGCTTGAGAGTCTCTTTGCCTAACCGTTATGCTATCTGCCCCCACTCCTTTACTTATTATTATTATTTTTTATCAATAGTGGGCTACAAGACTGTAAGCTGACAGGGCAGATAGAGTTCCACACTGCACTGCCCACCACAGTTTTGTGACCCACCCCCCAAATATATATGGTTCTGGGGAGCAGGAGGCTGCTCCGCGTGGGTGCCGTGTGGACCTCTGCTCTGTAGTCCTGCAAGCTGGTGACCTGCTATTGCTACCAGTCAATAAATAAGAAGAAAGCAGTCGAGGGAGTCGGGCGGTAGCAGGTTAAACGCACATGGTGCAAAGCACAAGGACCAGCGTAAGGATCCCGGTTCGACTCCCTACCTTCAGGGGCAGTCGCTTCACAAGCAGTGAAGCAGGTCTGCAAGTGTCTGTCTTTCTCTCCTCCTCTCTGTCTTTCCCTCCTCTCTCCATTTCTCTCTGTCCTATCCAACAACGACAACAACAATAATAACTACAACAATGAAACAAGGCAACAAAGGGAATAAATAAATAAACAAAATTTTTTTAAAAAGAGAGAGAAGAAAGCAGTTGAGAATGACCTCCTGTCCTTAATGAGAAATTTTATTTATTTATTAATTTATTTTTACTTTTTTTGTCTTACTGATAATGGGTTATGACTTGTGAGATAGCATCTAGTCCCACACTATTACCCAGTTCTGTGTCCTCACCCTCCCACCTCCCAAAGATCACCACCAGAGTTCTCACAAGGCTTAAAAACAGTTTGCTTGGGGGTCAGGTGGTGGCACATCCGGTTAAGTGCACACATTACAGTGTGCAAGTACCCAGGTTCAAGCCCCTGGTCCCCACCTGCAGGAGGAAAGCTTCATGAGTGGCGAAGCAGGGCTGCAGGTGTCTCTCTGTCTCTCTCCCTCTCTATCTCCCTCTCCCTTCTCAATTTCACTGTCTCTATGAAATAATAAATAAATATAAAAATTAAAAAAAAAAACAATTTGCTTGCTTCTGGGTGTGTTTGCTTGTTTTTCAAGTTCATGTGAATCAGAACTCCAGATTTTACACATGAGTTGTTTTTATCTCTTTACTTACTTCACTAAGCATCATCACCTCTAGTTCTACCCAGTCTGTCCCAAAGGACACACTACCATCTTTTTAATGGCAGAGTAGTATTCCATGGAGTATGTATATCCCATAACTTCTTTATCCAGTCACCTGTGGATGGGCATCTAGGCTGCTTCCACTCGTTGGCTATTGCGAATAACACAGCTATGAACACAAGGGTGTATACATTCCATCGAATTCATGTTTGAGTGTCCACTGGGTAAATGCTTAAGAGTGGGATTGCTAAATGAAATATGGGGAACCAGAAGAAGGTGGGACCATTCAGTGTCCACCCTACTGTGCATTTTCCGCTGACACTCAGATCAAACATGTGGAGTCAGGCGTCTCTGAAGCTCTGGCCACTCAAGCACACGGCTGGAATCTAGAGCAGCAAAGCTTGTGCTGCAAGACCGAAATGCACTTTCCACTCTTAACTCTGATGGTCCTGCTCCAGATCTCTGTGGGGCAAGCCAGCCCCTCTGCTCCATCCTGCATTGCTGATACTATGGCCTATTTACATAATCATTGTTTTGCCTGAAAGATCCCCACCCATTGATCTATCTTCTTTCTACCTCGAGACTTGCCCTGCCTGCACGGTAACATTAATCCCACCAGCTAAAACCTTCACAACAGTTGCTAAGGAACCTTCCACCTTCCCAGCATGCCTTTTGCCTTTCTCCACCCCCTTTCCTAGCCATTTCTGTTTCCAACTTGCCACTTCCGGTTCTATCCTATAAAAGCCACTTCTGTTTCTGGTTTCTCTCTCTTCTGCGTCCTGGCCTAGAGGAGGGCAGGAGTGCAGGGGGAGGCGAACTCCGGTTTTAGGCTCCATGTGGCTTAACCTGCTGCACTCACGCCTGACTCTGGGGCTCCCACATGAATAAAGATTTGTATTGCTACCGCCACAAGCTTGGTTCCTGGATCATCTCTCCTGCCTGTGACGCTAGCCTGGCACTTTGAAAAGATGACTTTTCAAAATGATGCTGTTGGGTGAGCTGGGTGGTGGCACACCTGGTTGAGCACACAACATTACTATGTGCAATGAATGACCCGGGTTCAAGCCCCACACCCCACCTGTGGGGGGCAGGTGCTTCACAAGTGGTGAAGCAGGGCTACACGTATCTTTCTTTCTTTTCAAACTTTATTTATTTATTTATTTGCTACAACAGAAAGAAATTGAGATGGGAAGGGGGAAGTGGAGAGAAAGAGAGAGAGAGACACCTGCAGACCTGCTTCACCACTAGTGAAGCTTCCTTCCTACCAGTGGGGACGGAGGGGCTTGAACCTGGGTCCTTGTGCACTGTAACATGTACACTCAACCCAGCCCCCTCACCCTCAGTTGTTTTTCTCCTTCCCTCTCTACTTTCCCATAGCTTTATTTCTCTCTCTGTCAAATTAATTAATTGATTGGGAAAAAAGGGGGCTGGGTTGAGTGTAACCTACCCACAGTTAAGTGGAACACACAGTTAAGCACACATAGTACAAAGCACAAGAACCTGCACAAGGATCCCAGTTCGAGCCCCCAGCTTCCCACCTATGGGGTTGGGGGGAACACTTTGAAAGCATGAAGCAGGTCTGCAGGTGTCTCTCTTTCCCTCTATCTCCTCTTCCTCTCTCAATTGCTCTCTGTCCTGTCCAATAAAATGGAAACGATGGCCTCCAGGAGCAATGGATTCGTCGTAGGGCAGGCACCGAGCCCCAGCGATAACCCTGGAGGCAAAAACAAAAACAAAGAAAATATGGCACCCCACAGGAGCACTTCAAACACTTTCAGTTCTCTCGAGGAGATGCAGGGGGTTGCGTCCAGGGCTGTACCCCAGGTTCATCCACATCCTCACCTATCAGGATGCTCAGACTCTGTTTCCTCTTTCACGTGCAGCGTGCTCCTGGGGTCACTTGGCTTGGAGGCTCAGTCACCCCAGTTAGCACACGTGACTCATGGCTACTTGGTCACTGGGCCTCTTCAGAATTTTCACCGTGCAGATGAATGAGAACACTCTGATATTAGAAGGTGAAGTTTCACAACAAGGGCAACAAAAGGGAATAAATAAATAAAATAAAATAAAATAAAATTAAATTAAATTAAATTAAAAAAAGGTGAAGTTTTGGGGGGTCTGGGGAGAGAATTTGGCTGTCATAGCACAGTGTCAAAGAATTGTCTTGTAGGGAGTCGGGCGGTAGCGCAGCGGGTTAAGCACACGTGGCGCAAAGCGCAAGGACCGGCATAAGGATCCCGGTTCGAGCCCCCGGCTCCCCACCTGCAGGGGAGTCGCTTCACAGGTGGTGAAGCAGGTCTGCAGGTGTCTATCTTTCTCTCCCCCTCTCTGTCTTCCCCTCCTCTCTCCATTTCTCTCTGTTCTATCTAACAATGACGACATCATCAACAACAATAATAACTACTACAACAATGAAAAAACAAGGGCAACAAAAGAGAAAATAAATAAATTTTTTTAAAAAAAGAATTTTCTTGCATTCCCACACCGCTGCTCCATGTCCTATCAGCCAACTCAGTGGGGGAGAGGGTGGGAGGAATCTTATCAGAGATTTTAACTCTTAGATCAACACAAAATCTCCTTGACAGGGTTTTGTTTGACTTTATTTTATTCTTCAATGTTTTATTTATTTTTAAATGTTTTCTTAAATTACTTGTAAATATTTTTATATATCTATTTGCTAACAGTGAGAAATTGAGAGGGGAAGAGAGCTAGAGAGGGAGAGAGACAGAGAGACATCTGCAACCCCTGTTTCACCACTTATGAAGTTTCACCCCTGCAGGTGAGGAGAGGGGGCTTGAACCCAGGTCCCTGCATCTTGTAATATGTGTGCTCTACCACTTGAATTTGGCAGAATTTTATTTTAGTTTTTATTTGTGAGAGTCTAAGGCGACAGAGTCTAGTTCCACATTACAAGCACCACCAAAGCTCTATAGCCCCCACCCTCTCACCTCTCAGCCATAGCCACCAGAGTTCTCACAAGTCTTAGAAACAATTTGTTTCATTTTGGTTTTGTTTGGCAAGTTCACCTGTATCAGATCTCTGGAGTCCACATATGAGTGAAGCCATCCAGGAGTTGTCTTAATAGCCTGGGTTTTCCCGGAGTGAAAGTATTCTGGAAGCTGGAGGAACCCAGGACTTGGGTTCACAGAGCACTTGAGCGTCTGGCTTCAGAAAATGGCATCACCTAGGGCCAAATGCTTGTGGCATTTGGATGGCTCATGCCACAGGGTGGCAACTCTGCCTCTGTAAGACATCCAGCTGGAGGTGGCTCCCTTTCTGCAAATATCGGTCAACTTCTCTGTCTCTCCCACTAGTGTGTTATTCTAACTCAGTTTGTTTTTCCTTTTATCCTGCACCATCACCATCAATCAGTGTAGACAGGCTATATTACATGTTGATTCTATTTGCAGATACTGAAAGGTGTACTACAAAACACTGCCTGCCGAGACTGAGTCTGGGCTACACAAGGACCCCAGTATGAGCCCCGGCTCCCCACCTGCAGGGGGGTCACTTCACAAGCGGTGAAGCTGGTCTGCAGATGTCTTTCTCTCTTCCTCTCTTTCTCCCCCTTCTCTCTCAACTTCTCTCTGTCCTATCCAGTAAAATGGGAAAATGGCCACCAAGAGCAGTGGATTCATAGTGCTGGCACCGAGCCCCAGCGATAACCCTGGAGACAAAAATAAATAAATAAATAAATAAATAAATAAATAAATAAATAAATAAAGCCTGGGACCTTGGGAGCTAAAGAACCACTGAATTCTCAGATTAAACTGTGTGGATCTTGTTTGTTCCTCAGCATAGATATCATTAGGCTGTAGGAGGATGGACTGGGCGGGTAGGCAGCTCGCCGGTTGTTGTTTGTGATCCCGGGGCTTTTGGTGAGGGTCCCCCCACTCTGGTTGTGAGCTGTTGGCTGACGCAAATGCAGGTCTGATTTCCAGGTTAGAGCTGAGAACTTAGCAAGTCCTCCTTAAACAGCAATGACCCAAACCATTCCCACCGCCTTGTTTCAATTCTCTCGAGCGAAACCAGTGCTCTCTGCGTGTCAGCCCCACCAGGCTGGCCTTCCACAACCTTGTAGGTCTTGTACCAACTGCTGACTTGGAGAACGGTCTCTCTAAGACAGCACCTTCCATGAAGCTTCCTCCCTGCAGGTGGGGACTGGGGACTCGAACCCTGGTCCTACCAGGGTGTGTCACACCCAGCTCCTTGATCTCCTCCGTTTATAAATACGTATTTATCTACCAGTGAGAGACAACAGAGAGAACCAGAGCATCACTGTGGCTTATACGATGCCTCAGATGGAACTCAGGACCTCACGCTTGCCAGTCTGTTACTCCAGCTGCTGTGCCACCCACCCCCAACTGCTTGCCGTCCACGGGCCTGTTATCTCTGAGCAGCCTGTGAGCAGATTCAAGGAAATGGTGCCCCCTCATCACTGATGGCAGGACAAGGACGTTGGGGAGATGAGGCTGAGTCACAACTCCCAGCTTTCAAGGGAAACTCCACTTCTCAGCAGCCGCCTGCCCTCCCGGAAGCCCAGCGCCCCACCAGCCACCACTGGGGCTCAGAGCCGCCCCTCTGAGCTGGGCTGAGTGACCACAGCCATTTCCTGGAGTGGCTCAGAGTTCCCGGCAGGCCTCCTGCCCCCACTGTGTGTGGGGGGTGTATACCAGGGATGGGGTCCTGGAAGTTTGACAGCCAAAGGTGTCTTTCCGGAAATTTGAAGACTGCAAAGAACACGGAGAGGAGAGGAGAGGAGAGGAGAGGAGAGGAGAGGAGAGGAGAGGAGAGGAGAGGAGAGGAGAGGAGAGGAAGGAGGAGGGTATAAAGGGGAGGGGGAGAGGAGAGGAGCAAAGAAGGGGAAGGGAGGGTGGGAGGGGAAAGGAGAGAAGATGAAAGGGGAGAGGAGAAGCAGATAGCAGTCCTGTCCTTGTGTCTTCCCAGGCCAAACCCACACTCACAGCTCCACCAAATAACCCAGGAGAGAGAGAGAGAAGGAAGAGAGGACAGACATCACTCTGGTACATGTGATACCAGGATGAGACTTAGGACCTCATGCTTTGAAGTTCAACACTAGCCACTGCACCCTTCCCAGGGAAAGGTCTATAAAGAGATCTATAACTATGCAAACTTCAGGGCCTCAACATTCCGCCCAAATCTGTTATCTGTGTCGGCTTCTATCTAGAAAACTGCAAGCCAAGGAGAGGGCGGGGGTAGATAGCATAACAGTGATGCAAAGAGACTCTCTGGCCCGAGGCTCCATAGTCCCAGGTTCAGTCCCCCACACACCATAAACCAGAGCTGAGCAGTGCTCTGGTGAAAAGAAAAGAAAAGAGAAAGGAGAAGAGAAAAGAGAAGAGAAGAAAAGAAAGCGGGGGAGTTAGCGCAGCGGGCTCAGAGCAGGAGGCTCAAAGCACAAGGACCGGCATAAGGATCCCAGTTCGAGACCCCGGCTCCCCACCTGCAGGGGAGTCGCTTCACAGGCAGTGAAGCAGGTCTGCAAGTGTCTATCTTTCTCTCCCCCCTCTGTCTTCCCCTCCTCTCTCCATTTCTCTCTGTCCTATCCAACGACGACGACAACAATAATAACTACAATAATAAAACAAGGGCAACAAAAGGGAATAAATAAATGTTTAAAAAAAGAAAGGAAGAAAGAAAGAATGAATAGATTAATGAATGAAAAATTGCAAGCCAACAGGAGAATGTGGACAGGCCGCTTCTTCCTGAACGTTCACCACAATCCACCTGACTCGATGTGAGTTCTTCTCAATCAGACAGCAAAAACAGCTACTTGAGAATCAGCAAAACTTTGACCCAGAAGCCCATGGTTCTCCCCACTGTCAAACTGAACTCTTTGTAGAAGAATAAAGAGATGGGAATTGCAGCCCGGGACATGGTGCAGTGGCTAGGGCCCAGGACTCTCAAGCATGAGGTCCTGACTTCAATCCCTGGCAGAGTACGTGCCACAGTGAAGCTCTAGTTCTCTTTCTCCCTTTCATAAATAAATGGATCTTTAAAGGAGAAAGATGAGACCTGGGCCCTTGAAGCCCCAGCCAGGAGAATCTTTTGCAGAGCCATGCTGCTGTCCAACCCTACACCACTTTCAAAAAAACAACCCTAAACCACTTTCAAAAAAACCTTCATACTTTTTTTTTTCCTCCAGGGTTATCAACGGGGTGTGGTGCCAGCACTATGAATCTACTGTTCCTGGAGGCCATTTTTGCCATTTTATTAGATAGGAAAGAGAGAAATTGGGAGGGAAGGGGAGACAGAAAGGGAGGGAGAAAGAGAGACACCTGCAGACCTGCTTCACCGCTTGTGAAGCGACCCCCCTGCAGGTGGGGAGCTGGGGGCTCAAACCCAGATCCATATATATATGTATGTATTTGCACTTAGTACTATGTGCACTTAACTGGGTGTGCCACCACCCAACCCCTATATAGCTTTTGGATAATATTTCTTCTTTTGGCCTTTCTTCCAAACCATTTAAATCATCACCACCTTCCATTTTCAGTCTATTCCAGTTCATAAAACTCCAGGTCACCCTTTATCTAACTTGTTCCATCTCCCACAACCACAAGTGAAAATGTCCTCCGGTTAAGAAAAATTAGGAGAACTAGCATCTCTGCCCTTGCCCCTCCACCCCAGCAATCTTCCCAGCCTCCCCACCTACTTTTCCACCTGCTTCCAGGGAAGAGTTTGGAGCAGCTGGTTCCGAAGAGAAAGTAGTTGACCTGCCTTTGTGGCAGACAATTGATCTCTCTCCTTCCTTCCTTCCTTCCTTCCTTCCCTCCTTCCTGCCGGTGTCTGGCTGAGGCAGTACACACACCCCGTTTCTATGTGGCCACCACCCCCATCACTCAGGATCCTGGGAAGCAAAGCCACCCCCAAAACCACACCCAGAGGCTCTGGTGTATCAGCAGTTTATATTCTGAGTTGGCAGAAAGAGTGAGCAGAGGCTGCTCAAGTCTGTCTGTCTCTCTCTCTCTCTCTCTCTCACACACACACACACACACACACACACACACACACACAGGAAATAGAGACCAAAGGCACTGGGTGTCCACATGTGCTCACACCTGCAAGGATCTGCACACCGACCCCAGGTACCCTCCCAGAACTCACTCAGCCTAGAAGAACAGCTGCGAACTCAAGAGCCACCACACAGCACAGTGGCAACAAATGCTCAGAATGGGACTTGAGAGCATGACCACAGCCCTTGTCAGGAAATGAAACTGAGCCGCCTCCCAGATGCCCCCTCAGACAGCCTTGAGGCTCCTGCCTCCCCTCCCCGCCAAAGACATCTCTTCCTCCCAGCTGCTGACACCAGAGCCTGGGGTGTGGCTCAGATGTGCTCTGGGCCCAGAGGTGAGCCAGGCTTTCCTCTCCAACACTGGCCCCCACCCATGTGGCTCCCCCTGCAGGGCTGTGGTCCAGCTGTGATCTCCACCTGGCTCCAGAGTTAGGAACATCTTGGGAAGGGTCTGAGGGATGTGAGGAGGCTGCTTCACTCATCAGGATGCTCTCCTCACCATGCATGAGGCCGTGGATTCAAGCCCCACATCAAGGGACACCAGGCACAGCACCATGGGCAGAACCTGGGGGAATCCCCATAGAGGGTAGGGCAGGGCTGTGGGGTCTCTCCTCTCTCAGCACCATGCACAGCACCCAGGGAGCCCCATGGAGGGTGGGCAGGGCTGTGTGGTCTCTCCTCTCTCAGCACCATGGACAGCACCCAGGGAGCCCCATGGAGGGTGGGCAGGGCTGTGGGGTCTCTCCTCTCTCAGCACCATGCACAGCACCCAGGGAGCCCCATGGAGGGTGGGCAGGGCTGTGGGGGGGGTCTCTCCTCTCTCAGCACCATGGACAGCACCCAGGGAGCCCCATGGAGGGTGGGGCAGGGCTGTAATGTCTCTCATCTCTCTCTCTTTTTAATTAGTGATTCAATATTGATTTACAAAATTACATGTCAACAGAGGTATAATTCCACATCATTCCTACTACCAGAGTTCTGAATCCCAGTTCCCTTCATTGCAAACCACCACAGTTCTCCCAAGGTTGAAGACACGGGTTAACTGTCATCTCTACAACTATCTGTCTATATTTGTACATAATTGCCCCTTTTTTTTCTTCCATGTCCATTCCTCTCTTCCCCTCCATGCGATACATAACCCTATTACTATGTCCAGATAGCGCTCTCCTTTTCTTA
Organism: Erinaceus europaeus; assembly: GCF_950295315.1. Taxonomy (NCBI): domain Eukaryota; kingdom Metazoa; phylum Chordata; class Mammalia; order Eulipotyphla; family Erinaceidae; genus Erinaceus; species Erinaceus europaeus. The sequence continues at coordinate 6,175,178 of NC_080174.1, forward strand.
CTCTCTCTCTGGGACCTGACGGAGCTGGAGTTCAGAGCCCTCTTGTCCTCTTCCTCCTCACTTCTCCCCAGCTAGGAGTATGGATCAAAGTTGTTTTGGGGGTGCAGAAGGTAGGAGTTCTGGTTTCTGTAATTGTTTCTCTGTTGAGTTTGGGTGTTGTTAAAATTTGTAGGCTCTAGCCGGCCGGTTTAGCTTCACGGGCAGGTAACAGGGACGCGGAGACAACGGCTGGGCAGGGCAGCTGTATTTCTTTATTCAGGAACAACGATTCACGAACTAAGACAAACTAATCACCAAACAGAACTCGGCTGTCTCTTTGTGGTGGCACAAGCACTCCCTCTTACTCTGTAACTCGGGAACTCTCCAACTCTGGAACTCTGGAACTGTCGTACTGGGGAACCCTCTGAAACTCTGGCACTCTCGAACTCAGGAACCCTCTCTCGGGGTTCCATGGGGCGGGGCCAAGCAGGCCCGCGAAATTAATTGGACTGATCCAATTCTCTTGGCGGGGGAGGGCTAGAACAAACCAATGTAAAGCATACGACAATTCCCCCTTTTCTTTTTAACTAAATGACTATAGTATCAAGGGTGTGGGGTGAACAGAAACATATATAACAAAAACCAGCATGTTGCCAAGGGAAGGCCTGAGGGGGCCATATCTGAAAAAAAAAACATTTCTTGCCTCTGGGGGGCTACTTGCCTCGACGGGCAATTGCATGGGGGCGGGGAATGGCCTAGGGTCCCAAAGGCAGCTGGCTGTAACTTACTTACTATGAAACAAAACTTGTTATTAGCATATCTACTGCACCATCTAACGTTTCTAATAGAGAAGGAATTTGAGACTTTTACATATCAACAACGTCTTTTAACCTTTTGTTACACCCATTCAAGATGGAGACACACTCTAGGTGTGGGCCGGAGAGGAAACCTCAGGCATGAGAATAATTAGCATAGCCATTGTGCGATCTGCCATTTCTAATAGAGAAGGTAGTGTTTTACATATCAACAAGTCAATTTAACCTTTTGTTTAGACTAACTTAGTTAAAATATATTGATTGTTAACTAATTTTTACCTTAGACTTTAAATGTAAGTTAATTTTATCTTTATGAGAATTACATTGAAAACCTTTTTCATTTAACTTTGACTAGTAAGAATTTAGCCTTAAAGCTACTGTTTACCAAACTTTAAACATACACATAAACATGGTCATTAATACACAAGGAGAGAAACCTTTGTTACGAAGACATGTCATTTTAAACACGAATTTAAATCTGTACTGTCTTAGTGGTTGGGGGGGGGGTCACCATTCGGAGGTGGCTTCCCGCGCAGCTCCACTTCTAGGAATTGCAGGTTGCGATCTCTGCACAAATCTCTGCGTACTCCAGCTTGTCTGCCTTCAGACCGGACCGGCGGCTGGAGATCTCGTGTGCCCAGTTTCGGCAGGGAGCCCGGGGGTCCGGGAGGCCCAGGATGGTTCCAGAATTCATAGAAAGAGGGCAGGCAGGCCATCTTTGTAGAAGGCATGAGCCTAGGTGCCCAGGGGTGGCGGCCATGATAGGCCGCTGTGGCCCTGCCCCATGGCCCTGCCATGTCTGCTGCCCTGCTCGCAGTGGCCGAGCAGCGTGGAGGGATCACGCGTCCAGTGCCCTGCGCCACGCGGTGGAGAGCCAGCTCCTGTGGGCTGGCCTCGGGCTCTTGCGTGTTGGCCCTGGGCTCCAGGGGCTCTTGTGTGCTGGCCTCGGGCTCTTGCGTGTTGGCATAGGGCTCCAGCATGTTGGCATTGGGCTCCAGGGGCTCTTGTGTGCTGACGTAGGCCTCCTGCAGGCTGCGGGGCTGCGGGGCTGCGGGTGCGGTGCGCGGGGTTGTCTGGGCGCAGCCGGCTGGCTGGCTGTTTAACCAGGTGGAAACAGCAGCTCCGCGCCTCGCCTCCCGCCCGCTGGCTCTTCCCGCTGGCTGTTCTGAGTTTACCCGAGCGAGTGGAAACCACAGAGTGGTCCAGAGATAAATGTTCCAGAAACAGCAAAACAGTCTCGTGAAGAAAGAGCAGAGGCCTTTGGAGATCTCTTCACAAACAGAAGAGAAGGCCATAGTATATAGGTAGCCAAATTGTCTTTACTTATCTGAGAGATGCGCAGGTCAGGTCCACGTGGGCGCCATTTGTTGTTAAAATTTGTAGGCTCTAGCCGCCGGTTTAGCTTCACGGGCAGGTAACAGAGACGCGGAGACAACGGCTGGGCAGGGCAGCTGTATTTCTTTATTCAGGAACAACGATTCACGAACTAAGACAAACTAATCACCAAACAGAACTCGGCTGTCTCTTTGTGGCGGCACAAGCACTCCCTCTTACTCTGTAACTCGGGAACTCTCCAACTCTGGAACTCTGGAACTGTCGTACTGGGGAACCCTCTGAAACTCTGGCACTCTCGAACTCAGGAACCCTCTCTCGGGGTTCCTTGGGGCGGGGCCAAGCAGGCCCGCGAAATTAATTGGACTGATCCAATTCTCTTGGCGGGGGAGGGCTAGAACAAACCAATGTAAAGCATATGACATTTGGGCACTGATGGGTTGATCCATAAGGGGTCCCCACTCTCTCAGCACCATGCATAGCACATAGGGAGCCCCATGGATGATGAAGTAGTGCTCTGGTCTCTCTTTTCTCTCTTCCTCTCTTTAAAATAAGAAATGAAGGATGACGCAAAGAAATGGAAGAACATCCCATTTGTGGATTGGAAGAATAATCATAATTAAAATGGCAATCCTGTTAAATGTAATCTACAGATTCAATGCAATCCCTATTAAAATCTCAATGACATTTCAAGGAAATTGAACAAATCACCCAAAAATTCATGTGGAAGTATAAAGAACCATGAATAGCAAAAGCTCTCCTGAGGAAAAACAAGAAAAACAGAGGCATCATAATTCCTGACTTCAGTTTATATTACAAAAGCAATAGTAGTTAAAAAAAAAAAAAAGTGTGGTATTGGAACAAAGATGGCCATATGGGCCAGCGGAACAGGATAGAGAGCCCAGACGTTTATAGGCATGTTATATACAATAAAGGGGCTAAAATAGCCCAATGAGGAAAAGGAAGTCTCTTTAACAAATGGTATTGGGAGAATTGGACAACTACATGCAGAAAAAAATGAAACTACACCACTACCTAAAACCATGCACCAGAATTAAGATATAGATATTAGGCCAGAAAGTATGAAATACATAGAAAATACATTGGTAAAACATTTCAGGACATATTTAGAGACTCCACTCATGGGCAAGGGAAACAAAAACAAGGATAAACAAATGGAACTTTATCAAATTAAAAAGCTCCCACACATCACAAGAAAATTCCATAAGTATAAATGGGAAACCTAGAAAATGCGAAAAGATATTTACACACTACACTTCAGACAAGTGGTTGATATCAAACATCTATAAAGAACGCATACAGCTCAACAAAAAGAAAAGAAGAACCCAATTTAAAAAGTGGGCAGAAGATATGAATGGACAGTTCTCTAAAGAAGAGATACACGTGGCCCATAGACATATGCAGAAATGCTCCAATTCACTCATCACCAGAGAAAGGAAAATTAAAACCACACTAAGATTCCATCTCACACCTGTGAGAAGGGGCTCCATGAATAAAATGAGAGAAGATCAGTGTTGGAGAGGACGTGGAGAGAGAGGAGCTCAACTGCACTGCTGATAGGAATACCAACTGGGGCCACCACTCTGGAGAAGAGTGTGGAGGCTCCTTACACAAATACAAATGAGACGCCATAGGACCCAGCAATTCTACGGCTAGGCATTTGCCCAAAAGATATAATCACACCGATTCTAAGAGATATATGCACCCCATGCTCACAGCAGGTTTATTCACAATAGCAAAAACCTGGAAACAACCAAAATGGCCTTCGACAGATATCTAGATACAAAAGTTATGGGGCATATACTCAACAGAATATATATATGTTTTTCTTTTTAAATTTTTATTTATTTATTATTGGGTAGGGACAGAGAGAAATTGAGAGGGGAGGGGAAGGTAGAGAGGGAGAGAGACAGAGAGACAGAGAGACACCTGCAGCCCTGCTTCACCACTCATGAAACTTTCCCCCTGCAGGTGGGAGCCAGGGGCTTGAACCTGGATCCTTGTGCACTGTAATGTGTACGCTTAACCAGATGCACCACAGCCTGGCCCCACTCAACAGAATATTATGTAGCAATAAAAAGGGATGATATTGTGTCCTTTGGGGTAAAGTGGATGGAATTGAAGAAGATGAAGTTCAATGAAGCAAGTAAGGATACTTTACAAGCAGTAAAATGTTTCCCTTTCAGCTCAAGACAATCACCACAATCACAGTGCAGTCCGGTGGGCATCTCAGCTCCCCTGGCTAACCTGAATGTGAGCCACGTTACAGTCCAGCCCCCACAGCATTGCAGGGAAGCTTGGGTGCTATGGGAGCCACACACCCACCTCTCTCTGTCTCTACCTCTATCTATCTATCTATCTTAAAAAAGTTAGCCCAGAGAAGTAAAATCCTGGGGATGACAAAAATACTGTTTAAACATGATTTACTGGGGAGCAGGCAGTGACACACCTGGTTGAGCACACACATTACTGTGTGCAAGGACCAGGGTTCAAGCCCCCACTCCCCACCTGCAGGGGGAAGAAACTTCACAATCAGTGAAGCAGAGATGCAGGTGTCTATCTCTGTCCCTCTCTATTTCCCCCTCTATTTCTCTCTGCCCTATCAGAAATAAACAAATAAACATAAAAACAATTTTGAAAAAGAGGCTGCCTTTTCATGGGGCCTTGCAACTGGCTCTCTCCCTCCCTTTTCAGCTTCCAGGGCAAGTCCTGACCACTCTGGCTTAGACAGGCAGGAAATGTGCAGCATGTTACACTTTTCCACCCCAAATGGTTCTCTCCCACCATGCTTACGGGAAATCACCTCTGTTCTCTGGGAAGCAGACCACCCCCAGGTCTCAGAATGAATTTTCCCAACCCTGGTCCTAGGGAAAAGTGCCAAGAGACTAACCGACACCTCAAACCGTGCGAAAATCACTTTACTGATGCGTCTAGGGCTTTGGCACGTTCGAGGCACACACTGCAAGTTAAAAGCCAGGCCAGGCCAGTGTCCCCTCCCCGACTGCTCAGCTCTTGGTGACATGCACACTCTACAGGCAGAGCCGCTGCCCATCCCGCCAGCAGCCCGCTCTGGTTAATGTGTGCAGGCCGATCCAACCTGGGGTTACAGTCTCAGATTTTTGCACTGACCATTAAGACTGTTTTCCCCCACCCTGCTCTTTTTCTTTTTTTTTTTTTTTACCAGGGATTCTGGTGGGATTTGAACCTGCAGCCTACAGCCTTTGTTGCAACAGCCATGAAGGTCTTTCTGCAAGAAGACTATGCTAGCTGCCTTTTACCTTTGTTTGAGTTGCCGAGCGACCCCAAACGCTTCCCTGGGAAACCGCGGGGCAGGAGGGGGCGGGGCCGACAGGGAAGGGCGTGACCATCCGGGATGGGCGGGGATATTGGGGCGGGGTCTTCAAGGGCGTGACCAATCGGGCTTTGGAAGCTCCGGGAAGGGCGGAGACTACGGGGCGGGGATAGCCTCTCTGCGCAGGCGCCTGGAAGGGGGCGTGACACGGGGCGGGGCAGTGAGGGGCGGGGCCAGTGCTCATGCGCAGTGCGCTCCCCGGGACGCGGAGGAAAGATGGAGGACTACCAGGCCGCAGAGGAGGTAACGGCTGGGTGGGGCGACCGGGGGCGACCGGGGGGTGCCAGGAGCGGTTGGGGGCGGCGGCTGGGGGCGTGTGCGGCCCTGTCCCGCACATCCCCGCGTTCCTGGCGTCCTGCCGAGCGCCTGGAGGGGAGCCTGCAGGAGGGGTGTCCCCGGGCAGGGTGGGGGGCTGGGGAGGAGAGAGGGGCTCCCCGGGGCGGCGGCTCTCCTGGGGGGTGTCTCTGCACCGGCACCCAGCCCCACCCATCGGCCCCAGCCCGCTGCACCCAGCCCCTAGGTCCTGCCCCCCCAGACACTGCAGGGTCCCCCCAACCCCCCTCCCCTCGCACCCCGGACCTCACCGCCCCGCCACGCCGCCCCCTGCGCCCCAGCCCCGAGCCGAGACTCAGGTCCGGGTCCCCTTTATTCAGCCATGCCGAGCCCCCTCCCCTCCCTACGCAACCCCAAGGGGCTCCTGGTTTGGGGGTGGGGGCAGCGACGTCCCTTGGGCTTTGCTGCGCAAGCGACAGCGGCCAAGTGACAGCCCCTCCAGGGCCCCCCTCGGGTCCGCGGGCCGCCGCCCAGGCACAAGGGAGCCGGCTGTGTCCTGCTGCCCACCCCCGGCTCCTGGGGACCCCACCCCACACTCTGTCCTGCTCCGGTTGGTGGTTGTGGGGTGCGGGGGCGGGAGGTCTCATCAGTGGGGACAAGGAGCACCGGGTGAGCTTCCCAGCCGCACAAGAGAGACTCTGTGTCCCCGCGGAGGCCAGCCAGGCGCCGTCCTTGTAACCCCCCCACCCCAGATACACACGGAGACCCCGCACCCTCCACCGCCCAGGGCCCCCGCCCTGCTCTGCTCCCCCAAGCAGCCAGCCGTCGCTGCCACCCCAGCCCTTGGCCCCTGCGGCATCAGCAGCAATGCAGCGTCAGGCCCAGGCGGGACCTTCATGCCTGTTGCAACAAAGCCTGCAGGTTCAAATCCCACCAGAATCCCTGTTCAAAAAAAAAAAAAAAAAAGGGGGAGTCGGGCTGTAGCGCAGCGGGTTAAGCGCAGGTGGCGCAAAGCGCAAGGACCGGCAGAAGGATCCCGGTTCGAGCCCCGGCTCCCCACCTGCAGGGAAGTCGCATCACAGGTTGTGAAGTAGGTCTGCAGGTGTCTGTCTTTCTCTCCCCCTCTCTGTCTTCCCCTCCTCTCTCCATTTCTCTCTGTCCTATCCAACAACAATGACATCAGTGGTGACTACAACAATAAAACAGCAAGGGCAACAAAAGGGAATAAATAAATAATTTTTTTACAAAAAGAGCAGGGTGGGGGGAAAACAGTCTTAATGGTCAGTGCAAAAACTCTGAGACTGTAACCCCAGGTTGGATCGGCCTGCACACATTAACCAGAGCGGGCTGTTGACGGGATGGGCAGCGGCTCTGCCTGTAGAGTGTGCATGTCACCCAGAGCTGAGCAGTCGGGGAGGGGACACTGGCCTGGCCCGGCTTTTAACTTGCAGTGTGTGCCTCGAACGTGCCAAAGCCCTAGACGCATCAGTAAAGTGATTTTCGCACGGTTTGAGGTGTCGGTTAGTCTCTTGGCATTTTTCCCTAGGACCAGGGTTGGGAAAATTCATTCTGAGACCTGGGGGTGGTCTGCTTCCCAGAGAACAGAGGTGATTTCCCATAAGCCGCTTACAGACTGGCTCTGGGACCCCCTCCCTCCAGCAGTTGCTACCTGCTCGCCTGCCTGGCATAGGGGCCACACCAGAAAGAATAAAGGGGCAGAGAATGGTACCAGCATTGTGAATCCCGCCACCAACGGGAGCGGTGCTGGTGCTCAAAACTCAGCTCAGATCGTGGAAGTAAAGTCCCTTCACACAAGTCAGCTGTCTCTCTCTCTCTCTCTCTCTCTGGAGCAGGAGGGGACCCCAGGGACCAGCTGGACTGGGTGGAGCCACTGAGATCAACATGAGAGCTCTGGTTATGCAGACAGATCTCCTCTTTCTCCTCCTCCTTTTTCTTCTTTCTGGGGACTTCATTGCTCCTGGCTGATTGTTGTCGGTAGAGCCAGAGAGGACTAGATAGCATAATGGTTATGCAAAGAGATTCTCTAGCCTGAGGCTCCAAAGACCCAGGTTCAATGTCCCCCGCACCCCACCACCACCACCACCGCCAGCCAGAGCTGAGCTGTGCTCCGGTAAAAAAATAAACAAGAGCCAGAGAAGCTCTTGCGGGGGCGTCTCTGCACAGTTACCCAGCCCCACTCATCCCACCACACCACACCCCCTGCACCCAGCCCCTGGGTCCTGCCCCCCAAAAGGATCCCCCCAAGTCCCCTCCCCTCGCACCCTGGACCTCACTGCCCCACCCCATTGGGCCCTGCCATGCTGCCCCCTGTGCCCCAGCCCCGAGATGAGACTCAGGTCTGGGTCTCCTTAATTCAGCCATGCAGAGCCCCCCTCCCCCCCACACACACACCCAAGAGAGAAGAGGAAGAGAAACCACAGCACCCAAGCTTCCTTCATGATGGTGGGGACAGGGCTTGAACCTGGGTCCTTCTCCCACCCCCCTGCACCATGATAAGCAGAGCTGGGCAGCAAAATAAATAAAGAGCTTTCAGTCATCTGCATGGTGGTCTGATTCGGAAAACTGCTGGGAAGACAGTTCACCCAGTAGAACACACGCCTACCATCCTCGCGGCCCCGGGTTCTAGGCCCAGCATGGTACACAGCACCGCGGGAGCTCACAGAGCAGGGGTAGTGGGCGCGGGGTGCCCCCTCCCTGGGTGACTGATGCCCTTCCTGTTTGTGCCTGTTTGCATTCCTCCTGGCTCTGTGGTGATGGCCTTCTCACCCTTTGTTTTCTTTCTTCCAGACTTCTTTTGTGGTGGATGAAGTCAGCAACATTGTGAAGGAGGTGAGCTGAGCGGCGCTCTGCTGAGGGCTGGGGAGGGGAAGCCATGTGTCTGGACACCGGAGCCGAGCCTCCGTGTTTTGGCATCTCAAATAACAGTTTTTACTTCAAGGAGTATCCAGATGAGACTGCGCCCAGTATTATGTAGACTACATCTGAGATCAGCGAGGAAGCCCTGCGCACAGAGCAGCGGGATTAATGCCACTTCAGGGTGCGGGGCCATCAGCGCAGCCCCCACCCTGTGGTTTACAAATAAACAGAAGAGCGGGTGAAGACAACGTTAAACAGCTTCCAGTTTCCCAGGGCCTGACGCTCCACCTGGGGCGTCTTCGCTGTTCCTTATGCCGTCTGTGGTGGGTTAGCACCTGAGGGAGAGGCTGAGAGTGGGAGACAGAGATCCCTTCTGTTAGTCCTGGAGGCAGGACAGACGCTGGGCCGTGCGGACCTGCATTGGTCGCGTTCTTCAGGGACTGGATGCCCTCGTGAGCTCCGCCCTGGTGAGAAGCGTCCTGAGCGGTGAAGCAGGGCTGCAGGTGTCTCTCGTCTGTCTCTCTCCCTTTCTATTTCCCCCTCCCGTCTCAGTTTCTCTGTCTATCCAATAACAAAATATTTTTAGAAAAGAGAGCGAAATTGAGGTTGAGGAAGAGAGACACCTGCAGCCCTGCTTCACCCCTTGTGAAGCTTCCCTCCTGCAGGTGGGGACCAGGGGCTTGAACCCCAGGTTCTAGGGCACTGTAATGCGCACTCTACAGGGTGAGCCATCTCTGGTTGCTAATGCAGAGTTGCTCTTGGAGCAGGGCGGGGCAGGCAGGGGTGAGGAGAGACTGGACTAGCGCCCACAGGGGCAGCCGTGTTGGCTATGACATCACCACGGGTCTGGCTGGCAGCTGCAGCAGCTCAGACCCGGGTGCCAGTCTCCCCTCGGTTGGGGTGCCCCTCTCCTGTTCTCCTTGGTGGCTCTTGCCCCCAGAAAGCAGGGAGCTTCTACCTTTGGGTTCTAAAGTCTGGTGTCGTGCATTCAGGAGGGGTCTGCCCGCCGCCTGACAAACAGCCACCATCGGGGTGTGAGAGCTGCGCCGTCAGAGCTTCTGTCCGAGCGAGGCCTGGACCCCATGCCCCCCCCCCTTTCTCTGACAATGCCGAGATCTCGAGGTCCTGGTGCTTGGGGCAGGAGGGGGAGTAGGTGGCGCGAAGGCAGGCGGGGCTGTGTGTCAGACGGTTCCACGTGTAGGATCCATGCCGGCCCTGGAAGCCCGAGGGTGCCAGTCAGGGTGAGACAGCCGACAGCTACTGCTCAGAGCTGGGTGGGTGGGTCAGTGCCCCTGGCTGCCTGTGGACTGTGGGCAGAACCGTCAGAGAGCCCAGCTTTCTACAAGATTGGGTAGGTGGAAGGGACAGCAGACCCCCGGGCGTCAGCCAGCAGTTCAGGAGGGGATGTTCCGTCAGCTGGACAGAACGGAAAGGGGCACGTGGGTTTTTTTTTTGTTGTTTTGTTGTTTAAATTTTTAAAATATATGTATTATTATTGGATAGAGACAGAAATTTGAGAGGGGAGGGGAAGATAGAGACAGGGCAAGACAGAGACACCTGCAGCCCTGCTTCACCTCTCGTGAAGCTTTCCCCCTGCAGTTGGGGGCCAGGGGCTTGAACCCGCATCCTTATGCACTGTAATCTGTGTGCTTAACCAGGTGCGCCACCGCCTGGCCCAGGCATGTGTATTTTGAGGCCATACTGGGAACAGTGCAGAAAGGGAGACAAGGGGTTTTGAACAATGAGAAAAACCCGCCACGACCTGGCAGGGCACCCTGGGTCATTCCCCGGCAGCACTGGAGAGAGAACTTCGGAGTGTGCCTCTGCTCCTGGTCCGAGTGACAAAGGTACCTGTGTCCTGTGTCACGGGGCTGACCCCAGGTCCACTGCGGCCCACGACCGTCACAGCACTGACAGCCTCCTACGCAGGGATTTCCCAGCCCAGCCCCTAGGCAAGCTTCAGAGCCATCACACAGGCTTGTTCGCAAAGACCAGAGCATAGGGGCGTGTCTGTGTGGGGCGGGCTGTGTCTCAGGGGTCCTGGGGACTCGGGGAGGGGGGTCCCCGACCCTGAAACTCTGTGCCGTCCCCAGGCCATAGAAAGTGCCATTGGAGGCAACGCCTACCAGCACAGCAAAGTCAACCAGTGGACTACGAACGTGGTGGAGCAGACGCTGAGCCAGCTCACCAAGCTGGGGAAGCCCTTCAAATACATCGGTAAGCGGCCCCCTGCCCATGGCTGTGAGGGCCCCTCAGCTGCTGGCTGACTAGAGGTTCGGCCTGTGCCTGGCGGGAAGGGGCCATTCCTCCAGTCCACATGGTGCCCGCATGGGCTGGCGGGCGGGACAACACGGGGTTTCCCGGAATCTCAGGTCAGGTGTTTGTGGTGCCAGAATGCACCCAGGGCCTCGTATATGCAGCCTTCTGGGGCAGGGCTTTCATCCTTGTAGGCAGAGGAGAGGAGACCCCACAGCCCTGCCCACCCTCCATGGGCTCCCTGGGTGCTGTGCCTGGTGCTGAGAGAGGAGAGACCCCACAGCCCTGCCCACCCTCCATGGGGTTCCCTGGGTGCTGTGCATGGTGCTGAGAGAGGAGAGACCCCACAGCCCTGCCCACCCTCCATAGGGCTCCCTGGGTGCTGTCCATGGTGCTGAGAGAGGAGAGACCCCACAGCCCTGCCCACCCTCCATGGGGCTCCCTCTAGTGCTATTCTCAGTGTTCCCATGTGGTGCCTGTACTTGGACCCAGGTACCATGCTTGGTAGGGCCTGGTCCCAGGTCACATACATGAAGGACCAGGGAGTGTGCCCGTGTGACCTCTCCCTGTCCTGGGAGCAGCTGGCCCCATGACCCCACCTGAGAACGCCGGGCCACCAGGCAGACTAACGCTCGTCTGTCCTTCTGCAGTGACCTGCGTCATCATGCAGAAGAACGGGGCCGGCCTGCACACGGCAAGCTCCTGCTTCTGGGATAGCAACACCGACGGTAAGGTGGGCTTCCCAGGGCTGGGGGTCCCCACGCCCACTGCCCCCGCCCTCACACCCTCGCCCCTGCCCCCCACAGGGAGCTGCACCGTGCGGTGGGAGAACAAGACCATGTACTGCATTGTCAGCGCCTTTGGGCTGTCCATCTGACACCGCCGCCCCGTCTACGCGGCTCCCTAGCTGTGAGTCCGGCGCCCCGCTCCTCAGCACCGTCCTACTGTACACGAGAAAACCAAATGACCACCGGGCGGCCAGCGCCGGCAGGACCCGGCCTGAACTCCCAGCCTTTGCTCCGAGGTGCTGCAGACGGGGTGGGGAGCGGAGGCCCGTCTCCTCTCCACCATTCAGACCCACTCCTCTGCCATTAATTACACTTTGTACTTTTTGTTAGAATAAATGATTCTGATTTCAGGTCTGTTTTCCCTCATGGTGTAAACAGTAGCAGAGAGTTCTGTGGCCGCAGGCTCTCAGGGTGAGAAGCACAGTGAGCCTGCAGGGCCCAGGGCGGGCAGCTGAGGCTCCCCATCTCCTCGGCCTGTCCTAACTCAGGCCACTATGGAGTCCTCACCCCCAGCCAGAGAAGCCAGAAGGCACGTTGGGAAGGTCTCAGCCAGCAGGAGGGGGTGTCCTGTCTTCACAGCTCTCCCCCGGGGCTACCTCACCTGGTGGGGGCAAGCCTCCCTGCCCACCTGTCCCCCCACTGAGATGACGTCCCTTCAGTGACGGCCAGATTGATTCCACAATCAAAGGGAAGCAAATCGAGCACCACGGCGGGTAAGGCTCAAATGTGAAGATTTTATTAGTGGTGACAGGAAGGCAGTCACGGAACCTTCCTGGAAGTTTGTTACCCGCAGGCAGACATGGACACGCCGCCCCCAGCCAGGGGATTCTGGGAGCCCAGGGTCTCAATGCTTCTCTCCCAGAGCTCAGACACCTAGAGTTGTTTTCATTTACATATCTTTAGTCTTTTTGTAGAAAGGTGATTTTTTTTTTTCAGTAGCAGGAAAGTGTCTTCAGTGCACCACAGTCTAGAGTATAGTTACTGGCCGATTTTAAACATGTAGTCAATCCACTCCCCTTGTGCTTGGGAAAGACACTTCTTTCTCTCTGTCAAGAGTCAGACTTCTGAGGCAACTGGTTTCTAAACCCTCAGTATGCTCATGTTTTCAGCCTAAACCGTCACTCCGTGTCTCTATTGTCCAAGCCGCTGTGTTTATTTCCTGTGACTAGGGCTCAGAGCTCGAGCTACTGACCACAGCCTGGCTGCCCCGACACAACTGTCCCTCCTGGAAGCCGCTCACGAAAGCTCGAGGCTGGTGATGCTGGTCTCCCGCCAGCCCCTCTCACACAGAGGGTGTATGTGACGTGTCTAGACTTTATTACACTGTGTGGTAATATACAGTAAAACTCTTACAGATCTGAATATATCTTAAGCCCCCCCCCCCTTCAAATGGGCTTCAGAGAGAAGGCGGCCATCCACTGCTGGAATTAATAATAAACCAGGCGGCCTGGCCCCCCACATGAGCACTGGAGCTCAATCCAGAGACACGGAAGCAGCCCTGGCAACCTCCCAGGCTCCCCCAGGCTGGACCAGCCTTAGAAGGTGATCCAGAGATGACGTTCAAGCTGCTGGCGTCAAAGAACCCGGATCGGCCCAGTGACGGGTGGCAGGGGATGACACAATCACTCTGCTACTATCCAGAACTGCTGGCAGACTCGAGTGTTTCTACCTAACGCCCATGTCACACAGAACACAGGCGCGAGGAAGGCTGTCTGCACCCTCAAAGCAAATGCACAGAATCTGGAGCTTGTCCATGTGCAGCAGGCCCAAGGAGAGACAGGAAAATGCCTCTTTTCACCAACCACTGCCCTTTCCTTGGCCCTTTTTTTTTTCTTGGTTTCCAACTGAGTTACCAAAACTAAATAAATAGTGCCATGGTTTTCATTTCGCTGACTTGATGATACAAAGATTTAACCTAAGGAGACATCAGGCATTTATAATTACGCTGTAAGGTAAGTTTAAAAAATTATTTATAAAGTGTACAACTTAACACAGTATTTTACACGTACTGATAAATAACAGCATTCCAAATCATGGATGGTTAGTGTATGATGTTTAAACCTTAGGAACTAATACACTGGAACAGCACTTAGCACAAGTTTCCATCACAAACTATAGTTACTCTAAGTCATAAGATAAAGTAACAAAAAGTTTTTTGACACCTCCAGATACATGGAATTAAGAAGAAAGAGAGATCACACCCTGCAGATATAAAAACCCTGTAAACTTGACTTCTCGCCGCAATAATAGTTACTTTGAGACGTTGGTATTTCCAAGGTCTTAAAAACAAATAGAAACAGAGTCCCTATTAAAGGTATATTATCATTAAGGTCTAAGCTAAGATACAAACCTAAGAAAAGGTCTCAGGAACTGGGGAGACCCTGGTCCTACCCGGTGTGGTTTTTGAGTGCTGGGTGGGTGGCGTGGATACACAGAAGATGAAAACGGATGTCCAGTCCCATCCTGCTTCTCTGGCAAGATGGCCTCTCGCGGGACGCCCAGTCAGCAAAAGGTGACAGTTCAGAGTGGCGCCATGAGTCCAGGGAGTAGCGGTGGGCACACAGACACGGGAGGACTGGGGGGCGCAGAGGTCGCCCAACCGTCACCTGGCCTAGATCCCCTTCTGAAGCCCTTTCACGGCTCTCACCTCACTCACAAATGGGAAACGAAAGCCTTTCTTGGCGGTACATCTGTCGTTTCTCGACCATTTGTTTGGCTTCTATTAATAAATAAATAAAGCTTTCCGGGGCATGACCTGTAGACCTGCAGAAACATCCCTCCTCCCTGCCCAGAGCAGAGAGGACCCACTGCACATGGCACCCACCCACCCACAGGGGCTCAGGCCCTGGGGAGACTGGCCTGACGCTCTGACCCGGCTCAGGACCTCACAGCAGCATCTCGGCTCAGCTGGCCCTGCCCACCTCCCACCGTCTGAGGAGAAGGGCTGCTACCAAGTAAACCGAGAGCTTCCCCCTTTGAAGGGAAAGAATACAAAAATACTAACAAAATAAACCCAATCCCCCCCGCCCAAAACAAAGAAAAACAGGGCAGGGACCAGAGGGAGACAAAAAAAAAAAAAACCCAAACAAAAAAACAATGCTACTTTGCTATCGAGTTCCTAAAGGCTGGCCGTGAACTTGGACTCAGCAAATGGCAGAGAAGATGACAGGGTTCTCTCCCCAAAAGCTCAGTGCTTCCACCGCCACTGGGGATGGGCTGGGGGGGGGGGCGGCCTGAGAGGGGGTCTTGGCGGTTCTGCCAACCCCTTGGTGGCTCTCTGCCCAAAGAGCTGTGGCCACTGTCAACGTGAATTGGCCCTGTGTTGACACCTGTCCCCAGGTTTGGCTGTCCTTTCATGAGCATGTAAACAAAGCCGGTGGCTCTGTGCTCAGCAGCTGGGGGGCTGCAGAGCCGGGGTGGGAAGGGTAAGGATGGGGGGGCTCCGTGCAGGGCCTCAGTCGCTGTCGGACGCCTCCTTGTACTGAGCCCGGATGGTCTGGCCATTCTGCAGGGGCATCTCTTCATAGTCGCTCCTAGGGGGACAGAGACCTCTGCTTTTGTGTTGTGTTAATGGGGGGGGGGAACCAGAGACCACTCTGCCACATGCCAGGGGACAGACTTGGGTGTTGGAGAAACCCTGACTTCTTGATAGGCCTCTGAATCATAATAGCCTGTTAGTCCTCTCTCTCTGTTAATATTTTTATTTATTATTGGATAGAAACAGAGAGAAATTGAGAGGGGAGGGGGAGGGAGAGAGGGAGAGAGACAGAAAAACAAAGACGCCCGCAGCAGCCCTGCTTCAACACTGTGAAGCTTTCCCCCGCAGATGGGGACCAGGCACTTAAACCTGGGTCCTTGCGCACTGTAACGTGTGCGCTTAGCCAGCTGCGCCATCACCTGACCCCCGCCTGTTATGTCTCTGCCGAACTATTTTTCTTAATTGCTAGCAGCTGTGCATCGTAGCGGAGTCAGAAACTGGTGTTACCTGATAGCCTTCCCTTATCTGCTAGCCCTGAACTACGCCTCCATCCTTGGGGTGAGGTCAGGGTGTACAGAATAAACAGACTCTGATAGCGTCACTAGACTTGGAAGACGGTCTCCATACCAGAAGAGGGATCACTCAGCACTGCAAGCCCTCGAGATGTCCTGTCTGCCCATAGATGTGCCTGGCTGACAGAGCGGTGGGCACACATGCCCAGTAAACAGAGGGACAGTGAGCCCGCACGGAGGGCGAGGCAGACACACAGGAGACCAGGACGCATGTCCGGGAGAGCCTCGCAGACCCTCACTGTGAGGTGCAGCCCGTGAGTCCCTATGCCTTTTCTCTCGCTATTAACGGGGTGATGAAGAGCATTTCTCAACTACCCAGCATCCAGAGAGCCCCGGAAAGTGGTTTTTTGATACCCAGGGCCTCACGTTAGAGAGAGAGTCCAAGGCTTTGTCCACTGTGCCATCTCCCTGGGCCCCAGGAAAGAGACCCCTGGCGCCCCCTGAGCCTCTCTCCCAATCCTGCGCTCGTCTGACAAAAGCCTACAAGAGCCCACTTCCCAGCTCCACTCGCTCGCTGCCTAGCACGGACAGGCAGACAGACAGATGAACTGTCTCTCCATCCCACCAAGCAGGAGGCCCAAGGTCCAGAAGAGGCTACCCCCCATGGCAATCTGACTAGAGGACGCCCAGGCCCTAGGAGCGGCCCCATCCCACCCACGCAGTCCTCCAGGGCTGAGGGATGCTCTGGTCAAACCTGCCAATACCAGCCTTTCACTCCCGAGAGAGGGAGGAGGCTCAGGTGGGGGGAGCCGGGCTGAGGTGGAAGCTGCCCAGGGAAGGAACCCTCCACCCCCACCCACTGGAGGGGGTCACTCACCCATAGATGACGTCATCGTCCGAGTCGTTCAGCATGGAGAAGGCGGGGTTGTCCTTCAGCTGCGACTCTGAAACCAACAGAAGCCGTGACCTCGAGGGAGGGGATGTGCTGTGTCCACACGGGGTGGGGGACAGGGAGGAACTCGGCCCCCCCAGACTGGGCTGCAGTCAGCCACAGCCTCTGAATCGCTCTCTGTGACTGTGAGGGGCTCTGCCTCTCTCCTTTTTCTTTAGTAAATCATTTCTTTTTTGTTTGTTTGTTTGTTTGTCAAGAGGGTTGTCGTTGGAGTTCGGTGTCTGCAAGACAAATCCACCCTCCTGGCAGCCAGTTTTTTCCCTTTTATTTTTATTATAAAAGGACAGACAGCCAGAAAGTGAGAGGGAAGGGGGAGATAGGGAGAGAGACGGAGAGATACCTGCAGCTTCACCACTTGCAAAGCTTTCCCCCTGCAGGTGGAGACCAGGGGTTTGAACCTGGGTCCTTGCGCATGGTAACATGTGCCCTCAGCCAGGTGCGCCACCACCTGGCCCCTCCCCTTTTAGTCTTTATTTGATGAGACAGAGAGAAACTTGAGAGGGAAGGAGGAGGCATGGAGAGACACCTCCAGACCTGCTCTACCTCTTGTGACGCCTCTCTCCTGCAGGTGGGGGCCAGGGCTTTTTTTGTTTGGTTGGTTGGTTGGCTTTTTTAGATTTTATTTATTTATTAATGAGAAAGATAGATAGGAGGAGAGAAAGAACCAGATATCTGGTACATGTGCTGCCAGGGATTGAACACAGGACCTCATGCTTGAGAGGTTCACTGTGCCACCTGCCAGAGGACAACTGGGGACCAGGGGCTTGGACCCAGGTCCTTCCATGTGGTAGGACATGTGCCACTATGTAGGAGAGACAGAGAGATAGGAGAGGGGGAGACAGAGGTGTGCCTTTGCCTGGCCTGTAACATAAGTCCTACAAAAATAATGATGAGCTGAGCCCATGCCACCAGACACAGCAGCACTGGATGGTTCTGGGGAGAAGCCCACTTCCACCCCCCACACACCCCTGCATCCTCCACCGCCCACCCGCTCACGTACTCACCGTACAGGGCGTTCTTGGAGGGCGAGTACACGAAGGCCAGTGTGTAGAGATAGAAGTTGAGCAGCCCGTAGAAGGACAGGAACTCGGCGGGTAGCTCGTCAAGGACCAGGGGAGCCTCTGCTTTGGGCCCTCTGCCCCCTCCCCCCAGGAGGCACGCACCCCAGAGAGCAGGCATGCATGCCTATGCTGGGTCGACCCCCAGCACCACATGGGAGCACCTCGGGCAGCACAAGGAGAGCTCCATGCACGGGGCGTGAGGCTTCTGTGTCTCTGTCTCTCCCTACCTCTCTGTCTCTCCCTTTCCTATCTGTTTCTCCACCTGTCTGTCCTGTCTGTCTCTCCCTCTCCTATCTCTCCATCTGCCCTAGCTTTGTCTCTGCTTCTCCCTCACCTATCTCTCGAATATGTCACTCTGTTTCTATTTCTTACTCTCCTGTCTCTGCTTCTCCTGTCTCCATGTCTCTTTCTGCTTCCTATCTCTGTCTCTCCTTCTCTGATCTCTTGTCTCTCCTGTCTCTGCTTCTCCCTCTCATCTCTCTCCCTCTTGCCTCTTTATTTGTCTCTCCCTCTTATCTATCTCT
Organism: Erinaceus europaeus; assembly: GCF_950295315.1. NCBI lineage: Eukaryota > Metazoa > Chordata > Mammalia > Eulipotyphla > Erinaceidae > Erinaceus > Erinaceus europaeus. Next base: position 6,193,398 of record NC_080174.1, read on the forward strand.
CCATTTATCTCTCCCTCTTCTATCTCTGCCTCTCCCTCTCTCCTATGAACACCCAGCCAGGACACATACACACACATGCGGTGATGCCCAGGGAGCCCCTGGAGAAGCCGGGGTGCTCGGATCAGGTCCTGGGCTGGGAGCAGGCCGGGGGTGGGGTGAGGGTGGGGTCCCCAGGAAGTGGGGCATGGAGAACCTGGGTCCAGACCTGGGTCCCTGCCCGGCTGAGGGCTAGGGGGCTGCTTCTGGGGGCAGAGGGAAGGAAGCAGAGTGGAGGGTCCTCCAGACCACAGGCTGCCCCCACCCCGGGCACCAGCAAAGGATATAGTTCTGGTAGTGTGCTGAGAGCTCTGCCACGAAGTTGTCCTGCAGGGCCTGCGCCCCGAAACGGAGGTACAGGATGACGATGCTGGGGTGGGGGACACGGGTCAGACTCAGGGTCACAGGGGGGGGCACTGCCCTTCCCTTTCCTTCCCTGTCTCTTCTTTTTTTCTTGTCTTTATTTATTGGATAGAGACAGCCAGAAATTAAGAGGCAGGGGGAGACAGAGAGGGAGAGAGACAGAGAGACACCCGCAGCCCTGCTTCAACACTTGAGAAGCTTTCCCCCTATATGTGGGGACCGTGGGGCTTGAACCTGGGTCGTTGTGCACTGTAGTGTCCGCCCTCAACCAGGTGCGCCACCACCTGGCCCCTCCCCTCTCTGGGTGACGGGGCTGCCTAAGAGAGGTGACGTCACATGTGAGGAAGGCCCTGGCTTGGGGGAAGAAACCAAAAGCCACCAACTGCTTTTTGCCCCTTTGCAGACAGCACGAGCTCTTACCTGATGACCAGAATGATGAGGGTCAGCACCGTCAGGAACCTGAGCCTGAGGTCTGAGCGTGAGAAAAAAGGTGCTGGAAGCTTGCACCTCAAAGCCCCTCTGTGCACTTATGTTCGTTTGCTTTATTTTAGAGAGGGAGGGAGGGAGGGAGGGAGGGAGGGAGGGAGGGAGGGAGGGAGAGAGAGAGAAGAGAAGAGAACAGAGCCCTGCTCAGCTCTGGGTGATGGTGGTGCGGGGGATTGAACCTGGGACCTTGGAGCCTCAGGCAAGAGAGTCTTTTGCTCTCCATGATGCTGTCTCCCTAGGCCAGTATTATTGATCATCATTATTAAAGATTAAACAGTCTTTTACTTAATTCATATGAGAGAGTTTGATTGAGGAGAGAGAGAGAGAGACAAGAGACCCCAGCACATGCAGGACCCAGTCAGGAGCCTGAGACGTGAGAGCCCTGAGCTGGGTCCCCAGCGGCTCGGCTCCGACTCCTGAGAACTGAGGAGAGAAGCACCCAGACACCCAGGAGAAGTGGGGACTCCCACCCCACCGCCCCCGGGTCCCCAGAGGTCCGGGCAAGGCCGCCACCACCACCACTCGCGAGTGACAGAGGGGGGACCAGCTCCTACGAGACCGGACAGCCCGCCGACCTGGGACCAGGATGGTTCCAGAAGGTTCCACGTGGCTCCCGGCCGCTGGTGTAGTAAGCAGCGTCTAGCCAGCCCCTGCTCCCCACCAGTCTACTGGCCAGTGGTGCCCGTCTGCCCTCCGGGGGTGCCAGCCAGTGAGGAAGAGAGGACACTCTCACCCCCTCACCCACCCCGGGTGTGACTGACCCACGTAAGGCATGTGACGGAGCTCGGAGCAGGCGCGCACGACCAGGAACAACAGGTAGAGCACGTACAGGGCCGCCACCACCATGAAGAACACCTTCATGCCCTGCGGGAGATGGCAGGACCGAGCTGTGGGGGGTGGGGGACTCAGGGACCATGCCAGCCCCCCCCACAGGGCCGGGGTGCCCAGGGCCTCACCTGGAAGTTGTCGGTGTCCACACGGTACTGGTACATGGGGTCATGGAGCTCATTCACGCTGTGTGGGGGGGACAGGTCAGGGCGTCCACCCTCCACCCGTGCCCTGCTCTGCTAGGGCATTCCCGCCCTCTGCCTCTCTGTCTCTTACTGATGATTATTATGTTTTTCAATCTTTACTTATTGGATAGAGACAGCCAGAAATCGACAGGAAAGGGGAGACAGACACCTGCAGCCCTGCTTCACCACCCGCAAAGCTTTCCCCCTGCAGGTGGGAACCAGGGGCTCCAACAGGAGTCCTTGCCCACTGTCTCTTAAAAAAGAAAAAAGTATTCTGGGAGAGGAGAGAGGGCGCCTAGAGTTCTTGAAACTCTGCTCTCTGGTCACCAATTCTTGAAAACAACCAACCATTTTCACTTTTTTTTTTTGTTTGTTTTGCTTCCAGCGTTATCGCTGGGGCTTGGTGCCTGCACTACGAATCCACTGCTCCTGGAGGCTTTTTTTTTCCCCCTTTTGTTGCCCTTGTTGTTTTATCATTATTATTGCTGTCGTTGTTTTTGTGTAGAACAGTGAGAAATTGAGAGAGGAGGGGAAGACAGAGAGGGGGAGAGAAAGACAAGATACCAGCAGACCTGCTGCTAGATGGCTTGTGAAGCGACTCCCCTGCAGGTGGGGAGCCAGGGGCTTGAACTGGGATCCTTACGCCGGTCCTTTAACTTTGTGCCATGTGCGCTTAACCTGCTACACTACTGCCCAGCCCCCTACTTTTTTTTTTTTTTACATTTTCTTTATTTTTATTAGTGATTTAATATTGATTAACAAGATTATAAGATTATACTGGTAGAAGCAATCACCTTCCACCTTCTGTATCCCACAATGATCCTAGGTCCACACTCCCAGAGGGATAGAGAACAGGGAAGCTATCGGGAGGGGAGTGGATATGGAGGTCTGGGGGTGGGCACTGTGTGGAATTGTACCCCTCTTATCCTGTAGTCTTCTCACTATTTCCCATTTTATAAATAAAAATTATTTCTTATAACCACCAGAGTTCTGTGTCCCCATTCCCTCCATTGGAAATTGCAGTGTTCTCCCAAGGTCACAGATATGGGCTGACTCTATATCTATCACTATCTATTTCCATATATATATTTTGCCCATTTAAAAAGAGATTTTATTTATTAATGAGAAAGATAGGAGGAGAAAGAGAAAGAACCAGACATCACTCTGGTACATGTGCTGCCGGGGATCGAACTCAGGACCTCCTGCTTGAGTCCAATGCTTTATCCACTGTGCCACCTCCTAGAACATTGCCCTTGTTTTTTTTTCCAACAATCCTGCCTTCACTTCCTTTCTAAGTCACTCTACTCTTATTATTACGTCCAAGTCTTTCCTCTGCTCCTCTTCTCTGTCAGATCAAAGAAACAGTGTCTGGATTCCTCTGGTGTTTTTCAGATTTGCTTCCCTTTCACTGATGGGATAAGAACAAGATTCCTGGTGACAAACGCTTTGGGTCCTAGTGGAATGGGGGTGTAGAGCCCCCTGGTCATCCTCCCCTAGCTAGCCTTCTGGGAAAGTGGAGCAAGATTCTTTCTGGGGTGCAAACACATTTTTATTTATTTAAATGAAAGAGAGAGAGAGAGAGAGACACGCACCAGAGCCCTGCTCAGCTCTGCTGATGTTGGTGCTGGGGATAGAACCTGGGACCTCAGAGCCTCAGGCAAGAAAGTTTTTTTGCAGAACCATTAAACTGTCTCCCTGTCTTCTCAAGCCATTTTTACAAAGTCATCTTGGGATGTGAAGGCAGGCAGTGGTACACCTGGTTGAGTGCACAGGTTACTATGCACAGGGACCCAGGTTCAAGGCCCTGTTCCCCACTTGCAGAGGGAAAGCTTTACAAGTGGTGAAGCAGGGCTGCAGGCGTCTGTCTCCCTCTCTACTTCCCACTCCCGTGATTTCTCACTGTCTCTATCCAGTAAATAAGTATATAAAAATACACACACACACTAAAAAATCAAAATCAACTGACTTAAAAAAAAAGTCATCCTGGGAGTCGGGTGGTAGCGCAGTGGGTTAAGCGCACGTGGCGCAAAGCACAAGAACAGGCGAAAGAATCCTGTTCGAGCCCCCGGCTCCCCACCTGCAGGGGAGTCGCTTCACAGGCGGTGAAGCAGGTCTGCAGGTGTCTCTCTTTCTCTCCCCCTCTCTGTCTTCCCCTCCTCTCTCCATTTCTCTCTGTCCTATCCAACCAACAACGATGACATCAAGAACAACAATAATAACTACAACAATAAAACAAGGGCAACAAAAGGGAAAATAAATATTTAAAAAAAAACTTTAAAAAACTATTTAAAAAAAAAGTCATCCTGGGGGCAGAGAGACAGCTCAGCAGGTAGGGGGCCTGCTGGGCTCCGCCCAGGTTGGAACCCTGATACCACAGAGGAGATGCTGTGGGACCAGAGGAAGCTCTGGTGCTGGTCTCCCCTCCCCTACTTTCTCCCTCTTCTAGAGGGAAAAGCAGCCTGTGGACTAGAGGGGCAGCACAGGTGAGCAGACAGGACTTGCACGCTACAGCTCTCAGGTGCCGTCCCTGGGACCCCAACAGCCAGAGCTGAAAACAGAAAGTCCCAGAGCCATGCCAAGCGGAGGGAACCCCAGGCTCTCGCTGGGGCACAGCTGTGGCGGCTGTGGTGTCTGTCCGTCTGTCCCGGCCCGGGAGCCAAGAGCCCACGGTGCTTTGTGTGAGGAACTCCCTGAGCTGCTGTTCTTAGAGCTGGCCCCCAGAAAACGGGGTCTCCCTCAGAGAAGCTAAGGAAGCAAGCCCCCACCCCACCTGCTGCCACTGTCCTTTCTGATACCCGGGTATGTGCCAGCAGCCAGACTGGGGTCATGGAGATGAGTGAGCTCACTCGGGGCCGGAAGAAGCAAGGATAGAAAGAACAGGCACAGCGCAATACCTGGGCTGGGTGTGGGGTTCCAGCAAAGCAAAGACCTCTGGGAAGGAGGGTGGGGAGGGGCCCTGCGGTCCCCGGGCAGGATGGTGGGAGAGGAGCTAAGCCGGGGTGGGCGTGTGTTGCAGACACCTGTCCCGGGGAGGAGAGCCTGCAGCCCTGTGCCAACGAGTGTCCTGGAAACCACTCGCCTCCCAAGAAGAGAAGCCCCGCATTTGCCGAGACCCCCGTGTCCCCCTCGCACCCCCAGGACAAACCCAACCGCCCTAGGAAGCCCCCCTCCCAGCCTGTCCAAACCCCACCCAGCCCAGCCCCCCCACTCACGTCTGCCAGATGCCCAGCGTGGCGGCCGCCAGCCACAGCAGCCCCACGATGCAGAGCTTGGGCAGGTAGAAGGTCAGACACCTTCTCTCCCCCTGGGGGGCCAGAGCGGGTGGGTGTCAGAGTCCCCCCCCGGGGTGGAGGGTGGGGACTCTGGGTGGGTGTGGCCCCCAGGGTGGGGGACCCTGGGACCCCCGGGTGAGGGGATGGTGGCTTCCAGGGCAGGGTGGGGGGGTAGGGAAGGATGAGGGTGCCCAGAATGGAGGATGGGGGGGCTTCCAGGTGGGGGGTGGAGTCCCAGCAGGATGATGGGTGGGGGCCCCAGGGTGGGGGCATGGGGCCCCAGGGCAGGGTGAGAGGTGGGGGTCCTCAGGTGGGGGCTCACCTGCACACGGATGCCATGGTATATGCACAGCCAGAAGAGCAGCAGGGCGCACAGGAACAGAGACTGGAAGAGGGCGTCCAGCATCCCCGGGAACCAGCTGGTCAGCAGGAAGGACAGCGGGAAGAAGGGGTCTGTGGGAGAGAGCTGGTCAGCAGGAAGGACAGCGGGAAGAAGGGGTCTGTGGGGGAGAGCTGGTCAGCGGAAGGACAGCGGGAAGAAGGGGTCTGTGGGGGAGAGCTGGTCAGCGGAAGGACAGCGGGAGGAAGGGGTCTGCGGGGGGAGAGCTGGTCAGCGGAAGGACAGCGGGAAGAAGGGGTCTGCGGGGGGAGAGCTGGTCAGCGGAAGGACAGCGGGAAGAAGGGGTCTGCGGGGGGAGAGCTGGTCAGCGGAAGGACAGCGGGAAGAAGGGGTCTGCGGGGGGAGAGCTGGTCAGCGGAAGGACAGCGGGAAGAAGGGGTCTGCGGGGGGAGAGCTGGTCAGCGGAAGGACAGCGGGAAGAAGGGGTCTGCGGGGGGAGAGCTGGTCAGCGGAAGGACAGCGGGAAGAAGGGGTCTACGGGGGGAGAGCTGGTCAGCGGAAGGACAGCGGGAAGAAGGGGTCTGCGGGGGGAGAGCTGGTCAGCGGAAGGACAGCGGGAAGAAGGGGTCTGTGGGGGAGAGCTGGTCAGCGGAAGGACAGCGGGAAGAAGGGGTCTGCGGGGGGAGAGCTGGTCAGCGGAAGGACAGCGGGAAGAAGGGGTCTGCGGGGCAGAGCTGGTCAGCGGAAGGACAGCGGGAAGAAGGGGTCTGCGGGGGAGAGCTGGTCAGCGGAAGAACAGCGGGAAGAAGGGGTCTGCGGGGGAGAGCTGGTCAGCGGAAGGACAGCGGGAAGAAGGGGTCTGCGGGGGGAGAGCTGGTCAGCGGAAGGACAGCGGGAAGAAGGGGTCTGCGGGGGAGAGCTGGTCAGCGGAAGGACAGCGGGAAGAAGGGGTCTGCGGGGGAGAGCTGGTCAGCGGAAGGACAGCGGGAAGAAGGGGTCTGCGGGGGAGAGCTGGTCAGCGGAAGGACAGCGGGAAGAAGGGGTCTGCGGGGGAGAGCTGGTCAGCGGAAGGACAGCGGGAAGAAGGGGTCTGTGGGGGAGAGCTGGTCAGCGGAAGGACAGTGGGAAGAAGGGGTCTGCGGGGGAGAGCTGGTCAGCGGAAGGACAGCGGGAAGAAGGGGTCTGCGGGGGGAGAGCTGGTCAGCGGAAGGACAGCGGGAAGAAGGGGTCTGCGGGGGAGAGCTGGTCAGCGGAAGGACAGCGGGAAGAAAGGGGTCTGTGGGGGAGAGCTGGTCAGCGGAAGGACAGCGGGAAGAAGGGGTCTGCGGGGGGAGAGCTGGTCAGCGGAAGGACAGCGGGAAGAAGGGGTCTGTGGGGGAGAGCTGGTCAGCGGAAGGACAGCGGGAAGAAGGGGTCTGCGGGGGAGAGCTGGTCAGCAGGAAGGACAGCAGGGAGACGGGGTCCGTGGGGGGAGGGGGGTTGTGAGTACCAGCAAGGGGACAGCCCTGGGGGTCAGGGATGTGCAAGAGGGGCCAGGTTCTCCGGTCATCTTGTCCTGTAGGTCCAGGGACCCATCCTGTTTTGGCCAGGGATCAACAGTGGATGCTGGAACCCCTCCTCCTGCAGGTCTGGAGCCCCTGGCTGTCACAGTGTTGGGGGGGGGGACACCCGGTGGAGCTGCCACCCTCAGCCCACCTCCAAGATGCTGCGCCAGGCTGTGACCATGGCGCTGCCACCCGTCCCTGTAGGCTACATGGCAGCTGCTGACTGTGACACAGCACCACTGCCATGGGCTGATGTCACCGGGGATGACGTCACTTGGGTTGATGTCACTGGGCAGCGATGTCATTCCCAGGGGCTGATCTCACTCAGAGATGCTGTCACTGGGGTGACGCAATTCCCAGACTGATGTCACTTGGTGATGACGTCATTCCCACAAGCTGATATCGCTCCTGGATGATGTCATTCCTACAGGCACGGGGGTGCTGCATCTGTGCCTAGCAGGGCCACAGACTCCTTAGCAGTGAGACCTCCTGCTCACAGGCCTGGGCACTGAGCCCCAGGCCTCCCAGGTAGAGCTCCTGACTCACCGTCTCCCCCAGAGCTGTCTGTGACTTGTACCTGGTGCCCCATCTTGTATGTGTGTGTCACTCTCACATAGAGCTAAGCAGAAAAGTTATCTGTATTAATTTCCCTTTTTTAATGTTTATTTATTGCCTTTTGTTGCCCTTGTTGTTTTATTGTTGTAGTTACTATTGCTGTCATCGTTGTTGGATAGGACAGAGAGAAATGGAGAGAGGAGAAGACAGAGAGGGGGAGAGAAAGACAGACACCTGCAGACCTGCTTCATCGCCTGTGAAGCAACTCCCCTGCAGGTGGGGAGCTGGGGGCTCGAACCGGGATCCTTATGTCCGTCAGTCCTTGCGCTTTGTGCCACCTGCACTTAACCCGCTGCGCTACCGCCCGACTCCCTAATTTCCCTTTTTATTGCCACCAGGGTTCATGCCAGCAGGATGGACCCACCAATATCAGTGGCTTCTTTTTCCTTTTTCTCTCTTTATTTGATGGAACTGAGAGAAATGGAGAGGGGAGGGGGAGGCGGGGGGGAGAGAGAGACAGAGAGACACCTGCAGACCTGCTTCAACACTTGTGAAGCTTCCCCCATGCAGGTTGGGAGTGGGGCTCGAACTTGAGTCCTTAGTATGGTGATGTGTGCACTTAAGCTTTTTTTTTTAAAAAAAACTTTAAAAAAAAAGTATGTAGTCTTGGGATGGTGAACTGTAGGCCTGTAGGTGCAAAGCTTTGCTCTTCCCCCAGCCTCCAGATTTGGTTCTCGGTTGCCAGTTTTTGCTTTTGAAAGCAGTGACAGGGAGTGAACCCAGGGCCCACACCTCCTCAGTGCTTCCCAACTTAACTTTTTAAAACTCTCTGTTTACAGAAAGAACAAATAGTAAGAGAGACCACAGCACTGCCCCACCAGCCACAGAGCCTTCCCAGTGCTGTCTGCGGCGCTCCCCTGGGGTGCTGGGGCTGGAACCCAGGGCCTCATGTCTGAGGCACGTGCTCAGCCTGGAGGTGAGCTGGCCCCCAGCACCCCCGGCTGCCAGGCTCATAGGCTTTTTGAGGGGTCTGCCGTCCGGCCTTTGCACGAGGAGCACTGGGCGGGGAGCACTCACCATTGTAGAGCAGCAACAGGGGCAGGAGCACCGACATCCACTTCTGCTCGATGCCCCAGTCCCTCATGGAGAACTTGCGCAGGGAGTGAGCGAACAGGCACTGCGGGTGGGTGGGCGGCCGGCCGGCAGGGGGCATCAGCTCCCGGACCCCAAGCCCACCCCGCCATCCCCGACACCCCCCCACTGTTCTCAGGGCACCCAGGGACTGAGGGGGGCTGCAGCCGGGCCCTCCCTGCTCTCTCCAGGACAGGAGGGACAGACGGACACAGGCTCTCTGCGCATGGGGACGCACCCCCCTCCCCGGCTGGGCTGTTGTCAGGACCGCGCAGGCTGTCTCTGTCCCCGCACCTGTCCCCGCACCGTTCCGGAAGCATCTGCTGGTGGGGAGCCCCAGGACTCGCACTCAAGGTCAGAGATCACATTAATGTCTTTCTTTTTCCCCTTTGTTTCCTTTTTTATTCTTTTTTCCTTTTTAACCTTATTTACTTATTATTGGACAGAGACAGAGAAACTGAGATGGGAGGGAGGGGGAGAGAGAGAGAGAGAGAGAGATGCCTGCAGCCCTGCTTCACCGCTTATGAATTTTTCCTCTTGCAGATGGGGAGTGGGAGCTTGAACCCGGGTGCTTACGCATGGCAATGTGTGCACTTAACCAGGTAAACCACCACCTGCCCCCTTCCTTCCTTCCTTCCTTCCTTCCTTCCTTCTTCCCTTCCTCTCACTCTTTTTCTCCCTCTTTCTCTCTCTCTCTCACACACATCTTTTTCTTCACTTTCTGTTCTTTTAAACAGAGACAGAGAGACAGAGTATGAAAGAGATCACAGCACCAGAGCTTCCTTCAATGCGGCAGGGGCCGGGCTTGATCCCAGGTCTCACACGGAACAGCAGCACACTGTATAGGTGAGCTACTTCAATGGCCCGGCTGCATTCTTTTTCAAACGCTTCCCCAGAGAGAGAGAAAGAGAGTGAGAGGAGAGAGAGAGAGACAGAGAGACAGAGACAGACATCACCACACCAGAGCTTCCACTGGTGCAGTGGGACTCTCTCATTAGATGCCAGGGCTGGGACCCAGCAGTGCCTGGGGCAATATAGGCGTCCTTCCCTGACATGGAAGGTCTGATGGATGGACAGACCTGTGGCCGCCGGGAGCGTCAGGGCCGTGTGGACGGGGCGGTGACACTCACGGTAATGATGAAGGTGAACACCACGAAGATGAAACGGAACCAGATCTGCAGCTGCGAGAAGGCCGGGTCGTAGGTCTTCCACTGAAAGGGAGGGTGTCAGGGAGCAAAGTCACAGAGTGGCCACCCTCCCTGTGACCATGATAGTGGCTCTGTGTGTGTGTGGGGGGGCTGGGAGGTGTCCCAGCAAACCCCGCATCTAACCTTACAGACAGCATGGAGTCTCTGCAGGGAGAAGTGGCCTGTGCAGGAAGAGGACATACCCCTGGGAGCTCTGGGACCAGCGGCCACACACACCGCTGTCTTCCCCAGAAGAGCCTTCAGCTGCCAGAGCCCTGGCACGCAGTGCATTTCATTCGACTTTAAGATTTCATGGACTCATTTGACAGAGACAGAGAAAAAGGAGAGACGGAGAGGGAGAGAGGCTCCTGCAGACCTGCACCTCTGCTCGTGAAGCTCCCCCACCCCAGCTCCCTGAGCATGGTGTCCTGTTTGTCACCATCTGACCTTATCCATTTTACTTACTTATTTATCTGCTTAGTGATTGATTGCCTCCAGGGTTACTGCTGGGGCTCGGTGCCTGCACTGCGAATCCACTGCTCCTGGAGGCCATTTTTTCCCTTTTGTTGCCCTTTTTATCATTGTTACTATTATTGTTGTTGTTGGACGGGACAGAGAGAAATGGAAAGAGGAGGGGAAGACAGAGGGGGAGAGAAAGACAGACACCTGCAGACCTGCTTCACCGCCTGTGAAACGACTCCCCTGCAGGTGGGGAGGTGGGGGCTCGAACCGGGATTCTTACGCCAGTCCTTGCACTTTGTGCCACGTACGCTTAACCCACTGAGCTACCACCTGATTCCCCCCTCTCCCTTTAACACAGGGGCGCTGGGGAGAGACTCAGGAGGTCATACACACCCAGTGCCATAGAGTGGCCTCCCTGGCCCAGTTTAAGATTTATAGACTTATTCTGGGGACTTATGCTGGGGACCAAACCCGGGACCTCAAGCTATTAGTCCAGTGCGCTCACCACTGGGCAACCCCCCACACAAGAGGAAGTGGACTCTTGAGACACAGGAAGGAGGTCAGACTCCCCGTAGGAGGGACAGGGATGTGGGAAAGGAAGATGAAGACTGTCAACCCACTTCCAGACTCAGCACCAGGCCTGGGGAGACGACACTACATAGGACCCAGCATCACAGAGGAAGATGGATAGGCAGGCAGACAGACAGATGTTAGACAGATGAGAGAAGACTGACAGAAAGATGAGTGGGTAGTCCAAGAGGTGGCACAGTGGATAAGGCTTCGGTCTCTCAAGCATGAGATCCCAAGTTCAATCCCCAGAAGCACATGTACCAGAGTGATGTCTGGTTCTCTCTCTCCTATCATTTCTCATGAATAAATAAAATCTTTTTTCAAAAAAAAAGGAAAGAAAAGACAATCTTTAAAAAAAAAAAAGAAAGAAAGATGGGGGGGTCAGGTGGTAGCACAGTGGGTTAAGCACACGTGGCACAAAGTGCAAGGACCAGCGTAAGGACCCTGGTTCAAGCCCCTGCTCCCCACCTGCAGGGGAGTCGCTTCACAGACGATGAAGCAGGTCTGCAGGTGTCTGTCTTTCTCTCCCCCTCTCTGTCCTCCCCTCCTCTCTCCATTTCTCTCTGTCCTATCCAACAACAAACGACATCAACAACAACAATAATAACCACAAAGGCAACAAAAGGGGGGAAAAGTGGCCTCCAGGAGCAGTGGATTCATGGTGCAGGCACAGAGCCCCAGCAATAACCCTGGAGGCAAAAAAAATAAAATTAAATTAAAATTAAAAAAAAGAAAGATCACTGGTAGATGAGGGTGGTAGACAGATAACTAGCTAGATTTGTTGATAGATGACAGGTAGATAAATCACAGACAAATAGATACATAGACAGAAAGACAGATAAATAGATAAGAGAAAGTAGGGGGTCAGGCGGTAGCGCAGTGGGTTAAGCACACGTGGAGCAAAGCACAAGGACCGGAGTAACGATCCTGATTTGAGTCCCCGGCTCCCCACCTGCAGTGGGGTCTTTTCACAGGCGGTGAAGCAGGTCTGCAGGTGTCTGTCTTTCTCTCCCCCTCTCTGTCTTCCCCTCCTCTCTCCATGTCTCTCTGTCCTATCCAACAACAATGACATCAAGAACAACAACAACAATTAAAAAAAAAGACAACAAAAGGGAAAATAAATATTTAAAGAGAGAGAGAGAAAGGAGAGACAGAAAGACATCCCATAACTGAAGTTTCCATGATGGTAGGGGTCAGGCTCGGACCTGGAGTGTGCAAAGCAAGGGCACTGAACAGGTGAGCTATTTCGCCTGCCTGCCTGCCTGCCTGCCTGCCTTCCTCCCTCCCTCCCATTCTCCCTCCCTTTTTTTACCCATGTGGCACCAGGCCTCACGCACATGTGATTCTGCTATCAGCCTCCCTGGTCCTCGTTCTTGTTCTTTTATTGGAGAGAAAGGGAGAGGAGACTGGACAGTAGCGCACAAGGATGTGGGTTCGAGCCCCCGGTCCCCACCTGCAGGGGAGAAGCTTCACAAGCAGTGAAGCAGGGCTGCAGGTGTCTCCTGTCTCTTTCCCTCTCAATCTCCCCGCTCCCTGCTCAATTTGTCAGTGTCTCCCACAGCCCCATACAAGCAGACTCTGCGGGCAGCAGGTGAGAACCGCGGCGGCCGGGACTCACCGTGAAGTTCAAGGCCTTGACGGGCCGTCGCAGGTGCTCGAAGCCCACGATGACGGTGTACTGCGTGTAGTTCAGGTAGCCTAGGTGCATCACCACCATCTCGGCGCACGTCTGCGGGGCGGGGGGCGCGGGGCGTGGGGTGTCGGGAAGGCACATCAGCCGGCACCCGTCACAGGGTGCCACTCAGGGTCGGGGCGGGGACGGTGCTTGAGCCCCAGGAGGGCAGGGCCCAGGCAAAAAGAAAAAAAAAATACCGTTCTTCTCAGGAAGAACAGACCAGGGCAAGGGAGTTACCAGTAGCATCATGGTTCAGTCAAAGACTCTCCTGCCTGAGGCTCTGAGGTTCAATCCCCAGCACCACCAGCCAGAGTTCAGCAGGACTCTGGACAGTCACCCACCGCACCCAACCCCTTTCTCCTACTCTCTGGGTTTTCTGTTTGTTTCCTTTTTAAACTTCTTTCTTTCATTACCTTTACTTATTATTGGATTGAGACAAAGAGAAATTGAGAGGAGAGGAGAAGATAGAGAGGAAGAGAGAGACACCTGCAGCCCTGCCTCACCACTCACAGAGCTTTCCCTCTGCAGGTGGGGACTGGGGACTTGAGCCGGGTCCTTGAGCGCTGTCACATGGCTCAACCAGGTGCGCCACCACCTGGCCCCTCCTCTTTCTCTGTCTCTCAATTCAAACTAAGTAAATAGGGAGCCAGGTGCTGACACACCCAGACAAGCGCACGTATTACAAAGCGTCAGACCCCAGGTTCGAGCCCTGAATCCCCACCTGCAGGGGGAAGCTCCACGAGTGCGGAGGCAGGGCTGCAGGTGTCTCTGTCTCTCTCCCTACCTCCTCCTTTCCTCTCAATTTCTTTCTGTCTTGTCAAATAAAATAGAAAGGAAATAAACAACAAAGTAAAACAACAACAAAAACAAAAGTGCCGGGTTCAGTCCCCCACTCCACCACGAGCCGGAGTGCTGGGGGGGAGGGGAGGGAAGGCACGGCGGGGTGGGGGCAGCACTCACCCCTGCGCAGGTGAGGGTACGGGTGTGGTTGTGGACCTTGCTGTGGACGAACATGGTGGTGCCGTCCTGCCCGACGCCGTCCACCTTCACTGTCAGGGGGAAGCTCACCTGCATAGACGTCTCTGAGGAGACACGTGGGGGTCACCCGCCGTGCCCCGCCACCACACACAAGGACTGAGTGCTGTCACGCTGTCACACCCCTCCTGTCTTTACTGTCGTTTTAGACCAAAGCAAACAGGCTTCCCGGGCCGGCAGGACAGCCGGCTGGACAGTACACCTGCTCGGCTGTGTCTGGACCCAGGTTCTGGCCCAGCTCTTGCTGCATTACAGGGAGAGTCAGGGCTATAGGGTCGGACTGTTTCTCTCTCTCCATCTCTCTCTATCTCTCTGAAAAACAAAAGTTGGTTTGGAGTGGTGAAGCAGCAGCAGCAAAAAAATACTTATCTTTATTTTCTTAATTTAGTATTTTTCAGATCAAATGCTCGTTGTTGAACAAAAACAAACAAAATCTGAGACCAAGAAATATATAACTGGCACTGGGGCCAGGAGAGACCTCACCTAGGAGAGGGCATGCTCTGCTAGGCCTGAGGTCTTGGGGTCAACCCCCAACACCATGTGCAGCACCCAAGGAGCCCATGGAGGGTGGGGCAGGGCTGGGCTGTGGGGTCTCTCTTCTCTCAGCACCATGCACAGCACCCAGGGAGCCCCATGGAGAGTGGGCAGGGCTGTGGGGGTCTCTTCTCTCAGCACCATGCACAGCACCCAGGAAGCCCCATGGAGAGTGGGGCAGGGCTATGGGGTGCTAAAAGGGTTCCCCTATGACATAGGAGGTGGGAGAGCCTGCTGTGGGTTGCCCCTCACCCTAGCCATTATGGGCAAGCTGTCACCCATGTCCAGACACTGCCAGATGTCCCTGCAGATGGAGGCATTGCCCACCCAAGGGCAGCCCACCCTGAACCCCAGCCCAGACCTCCCGGAGCAAGGCCACAGCTGCCACTCCTACCATGGCCCCCAAGGAAAAGCAGCTCCCCACCAACTGCAGGACCTTCAAGGACACTGAAGGGTGTCTGCAATGTCCCGAGTTTCCCAGTGGGGTGAAGCCCACACAGCAACCAGCCAGGGTCCCCGTGAGGCCTTGAAGGCCCAGCCCCAGCTCAGCTCACACCTTTGGGCTGGTCCAACTCCACAACGCACGTCAGCCACAGCTGCTGGTTATACGTGGACAGAGGGTTCGAGATGATCTGAATGGGCTTCAGCTGAGGCAGAAGGAAGGGGGTGTGTCAGGGGTTTCAAGACCACCTAGTGGGGTAGGGGGGTGACTTTCCCCCTCCCCCATGGGATAAACCCACCCCTCCTTCCGAGAGGAGAGGGAACTCTGTCTCTGGGCATCACTTCTGGACCTCTGTGCTGGCAGGCCCCCGCCCCATGCAAGGCCACCAGAAGCCACCATGGAGAACCTCCTGGGGGGGTGGTGGTGGTGATACACCCAGTTAAGCGCACAAAGTACTCTGCTCAAGGACCGCATAAGGATCCCAGTTCGAGCCCCGGCTCCCCACCTGCAGGGGGATCCTTCACAGGCGGTGAAGCAGGTCTGCAGGTGTCTGTCTTTCTCTCTCCCTCTCTGTCTCTCCCTCCTCTCTCCATTTCTTTCTGTCCTATCCAATAAAATGGAAAAACATGGCCACTGGGAGCGGTGGCTTTGTAGTGCTGGCACTGAGCCCCAACAATAACCCTGGAGGCAAAAAGAGAGAACCCCAAGATGGGTGGGTGAGGGCGCATCTGCTAAAGTGATAAGGGGAGGGGGCACCGGAGAAGTGTCGTCATGGACACAGGTGACTACACCTCAGGTACCACGTCTTCCGTCCCAGGATGTCAGATGTGAGTCTGTCATATTCAGCTTTGGGGGGGGGGTCTCAGCACCCCCCAGAGACAAAGATCAGAGTGCTGTGTGTAGTCTCCAGAAGACTCGGGGGGGGGGGGGGCTGGATTCTTCTGGAAGGCCTCAGCCAAACCCCAGGGGGGTGCAGGGGACACAGTCTGTGGGCAGCTGGCCTGAGCTTCCAGAAGATGAGCTCCCGGGGGGGGGGTCTGTCCTGGGGGTGCCGGCCCCAGCAGTTCTGGGTGTAGGGTGTCTCTCCAAAGCCTGCCCGGCACAGCAGACGCTTGGCCAGGACACTCAGGGTACAGAGCGCTCCCAGAAGCTGGGAGTAGCAGACAGACAGACTGACGGCCAGTCGTCTTGGGACACTTTCCACTTTTTTTTGAAGACCACAAGGGAGGAGATCTGACAGGGAGCTGGGAGAAAGGAGACAGAGCATCCTGGGAGAGGGCTGGGCTCTCGGGTGTGGGGTAGCTTCTGCTGGGGTAGAACGGCCAGAGGCACATGTGGACAGAAGGACAGAGGGACAGGCATCGTGGGAGCCTGCAGAGGGCCTGGCACCCCCACCCCCAGCAAGGACCCCCACCTCTCCACCACAAACCCTCTCACCTTCTTGCTGTTGCTCAGGGAGAAGTTGGCTGCTGACGTCTGGATGACCTGGGGCCCTGGACATGGGAAGGGGTGGGGGGTCAGAAGCTTCTGGAAGGGGGCATGCTCCACATGGGGGTGAGACACACGAGGCCAGACGCCCACTCCCTGCCCATTCCCACTCCCATGCACAGCACCCAGGGAGCCCCATGGAGGGTGGGCAGGGCTGTGGGGGTCTCTCCTCTCTCAGCACCATGGACAGCACCCAGGGAGCCCCATGGAGGGTGGGCAGGGCTGTGGGGTCTCTCCTCTCTCAGCACCATGCACAGCACCCAGGGAGGCCCATGGAGGGTGGAGCAGGGCTGTGGGGTCTCTCCTCTCTCAGCACCATGCACAGCACCCAGGGAGCCCCATGGAGGGTGGGAAGGGCTGTGGGGTCTCTCCTCTCTCAGCACCATGCACAGCACCCAGGGAGCCCCATGGAGGGTGGAGCAGGGCTGTGGGGGTCTCTCCTCTCTCAGCACCATGCACAGCACCCAGGGAGCCCCATGGAGGGTGGGCAGGGCTGTGGGGTCTCTCCTCTCTCAGCACCATGGACAGCACCCAGGGAGCCCCATGGAGGGTGGAGCAGGGCTGTGGGGTCTCTCCTCTCAGCACCAGGCACAGCACCCAGGGAGCCCCATGGAGGGTGGAGCAGGGCTGTGGGGTCTCTCCTCTCTCAGCACCAGGCACAGCACCCAGGGAGCCCCATGGAGGGTGGGCAGGGCTGTGGGGTCTCTCCTCTCTCAGCACCATGGACAGCACCCAGGGAGCCCCATGGAGGGTGGAGCAGGGCTGTGGGGTCTCTCCTCTCTCAGCACCATGCACAGCACCCAGGGAGCCCCATGGAGGGTGGAGCAGGGCTGTGGGGTCTCTCTCTCAGCACCATGCACAGCACCCAGGGAGCCCCATGGAGGGTGGGGCAGGGTTGTGAGAGATATTTCTCTCTCCCTCTCTCTCTCTCCCTCTCCCTCTCTCTCTCTCAGTACAAAGAATATGGCAGCTGTGCCAGAGGCTGCTCTGAGAGATAAGTCACGACTCCCTGCTCCCCATCCCGACCCGCAAGTCCCACTAACAGCCTGGCCCCCCAAGTGTCAGGAGGGAGGTTGGTCACCCCAGTGGAGGTGCTTCTGGGGGCAGGGAACAGAGGGGCAGGGGGGAAGGTGTTTCCCAGAGGCCTGCACAGCTGTGGCTGAGGGTGGCGCTGGGGGTTGAGCCTGGCCCCTCAGAGCCTCAGGCAGGAGCCGCGCTCAGCGCTCTGGCCCATCACGTACACAGGTGTGCTCAGTACTCAGTGCTCAGGGGCACTCACCTCGGATGCCCACAAAGACGGTCAGCCCAAAGCAGAGGAAGAAGACCACGAAGACCAACACAAACTGGCGCTTGGACAGAGTGTAGAGCCGCATGGGGGCCAGCCTGGAGGGAGAGGTACGAGCACCCAGTCTTGGCCTCCACCCCAGCTCACAGCCCCCCACCCCAAGCCATGCCCTCATCTCGACACAGGCTGCTCACCCCAGCTCACAGGCCCCCAGCCCAACACAGGCCTCCCCACCCCAAGTCACAGCCCCCCACCCCAGGACTGTCGGCCCCACACAGCAGACCAAGGCTTCTGGATGAGGTGCCAGCCCACAGGGGACCCCAGGCCCCCAGGCCCCCAGGGTGGGTGCACCCTGCCAAGTGCCCTCAAGGCCCGGGAGCCTCTAGGTGACACTCCGAGGAGGAAGGGGGCTGGATCTGAGTTCAGCCCGATGACAGCGGCCCAGGTGACAGTGGTCCAGGTGACAGTGGTCCAGGTGACGGTGACCCAGTCGGGGACAGGAACCCCTCCCCTCACCATTTCTGCAGTCCCAGCCTCGGCATGCCCAGTGCCCCCTCACATCCAACTGCCCATCTTATCTTCCG
The DNA here is from genome assembly GCF_950295315.1 of Erinaceus europaeus. NCBI lineage: Eukaryota > Metazoa > Chordata > Mammalia > Eulipotyphla > Erinaceidae > Erinaceus > Erinaceus europaeus. The sequence continues at coordinate 6,211,400 of NC_080174.1, forward strand.
AGAGACAGAGACCCCACAGCACAACCCCCCCATCCACGGAGCTCCCTGGTGCCATGCATGATGCTCCCAGGGGGTGCTGGGACTTGAACCTAGGGTCTCCTGCACAGCAAGCAGTGCTCTACCAGGTCAACCCTCTCCTGGCCCTCAGAATCCAGACACGGTGGGGGGAGGCTGAATGCACACCTGCTAAGGACCAGGGTTCGAGCACCCGCTCCCCACCTGCAGGGGGATAGCTTCACAAGTGGTGAAGCAGGGCTGCAGGTGTCTCTCGTTCTCTGTTCCTCTCTATCTCCCCCTCCGCTCTCTATCTCTCTCTTTCTCTAGCCAATAAAATAGAAAGTGGGGGGAGGGGATAATGGCCACCAGGAGCAGTGGATTTGCAGTGTCAGCACAGAACCCCGTGACAACCCTGGAAGTGGGTAAAATTAAGAAATTTTCAAAAAGTCACATGTGGAGAGAAGGTGGGGGCAGGGTGCCCAGAGGTGACACTCCCAACATGTCGCCTCCGGAGACCCAGGACCCCGAAGAGATGAAAGACCTTTCTTTTTCTTTGCCTCCGCCCGCCATGAATCCACCGCTCCTGGAGGCCATCTTTTCCCTTTTGTTGCCCTTGTTGTTTCTCATTGTTCTTCTTATTGTTGTTGTCATTGCTGTCACTGTTGTTCGATAGGACAGAGAGAAATGGAGAGAGGAAGAGAAGACAGAGGGGGGGAGAGAAAGACAGACACCTGCAGACCTGCTTCACCACCTGTGAAGCGACTCCCCTGCAGGTGGGGAGCCGGGGGCTCCAACCGGGATCCTTACGCCGGTCCTTGTGCTTTGCACCACGTGCGCTTAACCCGCTGCACTACTGCCCAGCCCCCACTGTGCTTTCTTATTCACTTATGTAGCCTTTGCTGAGCTGGGCCTCATGTGTGCTCTGGGACAGACAGACAGACAGAGATAGTCCAGTGCCTGAGCTTCACTGGGTACCCAAGCACCTCCCCTGTGGTGCAGGGGCTCAAAGCTGGGCAAGCACCCTACCAAGTGGGCTGCCACACTCTCTCTCCCTTTCTCCCTACTTGTGTGTTTTTTTGTTTTTCACCTCCAGGGGCTCAGATCCACTGCTCCGTTTTATTGGATAGGACAGAGAGAAACAGAGTTTTATCTGTTTTATTGGATAGGACAGAGAGAAACTGTCCTGCCGTCCCTCTAGCCACCCCCTCTCCCTCTCTCTCCTGGCTGCTCTGTTCAGTCCAGCCTGGGAGCCCAGCCAGCAGGAGAGAACTGGAGGGGAGGAGCAGGGGAGGGTGTTTGCCCAGGGGTTAGCACCTCAGAGCCCGCCCCGCCCCTCCTCTCCCCGCAGGAAGCAGAAGCAGGGGTGGGGCCACCCTTGGGCTCTGACGTGGCCTGGTGACCTGGCTCCCTAAGCAGCTGCCAGACCTCAGGCAGGGAGTCCGCACCCCAGTGTCACCTGGGTTACAGCCTGAGGAGGAGGAGGGGAGGAGGGGGAGGATGGGAAGGAGGAGGAGGGAAGGCAGGGAAAGGGGGAAGAGGGAGAGGGAGGGAGGAGGCCCTGACCAGCAGAGGATGCCCCCACTGGCAGTGGCCGGGTGGCCTGACCCTGACTTGGACCTGGGACCCCGAGGCACAGAGGGAGCCCCAAGCCCCTCCAGGAACCATCCCCAGGGGAGGTCTGACCCTGGTCTGGAACCTCCATTCACACAGGTGGCCCTCCCCAATGGACCCCCCCATCTCCCCAAGACCCACTCAGAGGTTAGCAGGGTTCCCAGCTTTGGCCCCACAGGCCCAGGATCCTGTAGGTTGGGAAGGGCAGGATGACCCAATGGGCATCACAGGTTTGATGCCCAGCACCACGAGGGCCTGTGACGGCCTGGCTTAACCTCTCTCTAGCACAGACACATCATCAGACACAAGGACCTGGGTTCCAGCCCCTCCTCCCACCTACGGGGAGAGGGGGGCGTCACAAGCTGCGGGGCAGGGCTGCTAGTGTCTTTCCCTCCAGCTCTCTCTTCGCTTCTCTCTCAATAGGGAAAAGACGGCTAAGCGGTAGAGTCGCACAGGCACTGAGCCCCAGCATCAACCTTGGTAGCAAAAGGAAAAAAGAAAGAAAGGAAGGCAGGCAGGTGGCAGTAGCGCAGCCGGTTAAACAAATGTCGCAAAGTACAAGGACCAATGCAAGGACTCTAGTTCCGCGAGGAAATGGAATTCCCCAAATTGAGACTAGTCCCTTAAAGTAGAGAAAGTGTCGTAGAAACCAGATGAGATGAATCACACTGGCACTAATTGCTTCAGCCCGCACCAGGCAGATAGAATGTTTATCCTGAAACTGCACACCCTGGAACCCTGCCTCCTCAGCTCTATGTTAACCTGTCCATCTGGCTTCTGTAAACACTGCTGGCTTCCTCCCTAGAAGACAAGAATGGGATGTTCTCCTTGAGACTTTTACCCCAAAGGTAAATTAGCAAGGACATGCAGACCCTCCAATCATGCAGACACCCCTCCACTTTTCCCTTTTAAAGGAGGGTGAATTTCAAGCCTGGCCATCACAGAGCAGCTCCGGCCTGGGATCCCTCAGCTGAGGTTTATCTGTGTCTTTGTCTATGCCTTTTGGTGTTGTCTCTTTGTAAGTATGTGGACTGGCCTTATTTTCACTCTTTTAAACTTAAGAATAAATTCCTTATCTTTCACTTATATACTGGAGTCATGTCAGTTTGTGTGGGTTCAGATCAGAAGTGCTCTTACAGTTGGAGCCCCTGGCTCCCCATTTGCAGGGGAGTCACTTCACAGGCGGTGAAGCAGGTCTGCAGGTGTCTGTCTTTCTCTCCGCCTCTGTCTTCCCCTCCTCTCTCCATTTCTCTCTGTCCTATCCAACAATAACAGCAATAACAACAACAAGGGCAACAAAAATGGGGAAAATGGCCTCCCGGAGCAGTGGATTCGTAGTGCAGGCACTGAGCCCCAGAAAAACAAACAAACAAAAAAACGTGGCATGGGAGTTGGCAAGACAGCTCAGCGGCAGGCAGGGGACTTGCATGTCTGAGGTCCTGGGTTCAACCCCCAGCACTGCTTGTGCTAAGTGCTCCTTCCTCCTGTTAAGTAGAGGTTGTAGAAGCATTTGTCTTATTTTACTGAGAGACTGAATGCGCTAGCTCCAAGCCCTGCTCAGCTCTGGCGTATGATGGTGGTGCCGGGGATTAAACCCAGGACCTTGGGGTCTTAGGCAGGAAAGACTAGCTCATAACCACTATGCTCCCTCCCTGGGCTCTTCTCTTCTCTTCTCTTCTTGTCTTTCTCTCTCTCTCTCTCTTTTAAGATTTATTTATTTTTCCCTTTTGTTATCCTTGTTTTTTATTGTTGTTGTTATTGATGTCCTTGTTGCTGGATAGGACAGAGAGAAATGGAGAGGGGAGGGGAAGACAGAGGGGGAGAGAAAGACAGACACCTGCAGACCTGCTTCACCACCTGTGAAGCGACTCCCCTGCAGGTGGGGAGCTGGGGGCTCGAACCGGAATCCTTATGCTGGTCCTTGCGCTTTGTGCCACATGCGCTTAACCTGCTGTGCTACCGCTGGACTTCCTTTCTTTCTCTTTATTTATCTTTTTTTTAAAAAAACTTTATTTATTTTCCCTTTCGTTGCCCTTGTTGTTTTATTGTTGTAGTTATTATCGTTGTTGTCACTGATGTCATCGTTGTTGGATAGGACAGAGAGAAATGGAGAGAGGAGGGGAAAACAGAGAGGGGGGAGAGAAAGACAGACACCTGCAGACCTGCTTCACCACCTGGGAAGCGACTCCCCTGCAGGTGGGGAGCCGGGGGCTCGAACCAGGATCCTTACGCCGGTCCTTGTGCTTGGTGCCACATGCTCTTAACCTGCTGTGCTACCGCCCGACTCCCTCTTTCTCTTTTTAAGGGAAGTTTTTGTTTGTTTTTCTAGGCTTGTGAAGTGTGATGACCTCAGGGGCAGTGGGAAATACTTTATTATATTTATTTTATTCTGGATACAGATAGAGAGAAATCAGCAGGGGAAGGGAAGATACAGAGGGAGAGAGAGACCTGCAGCCCTGCTCCTCTGCTCGTGAAGCTTTCCCCCCTGCAGGTGGGGACCCCGGGCTGGAAACTCAGGCCCCTGCACATGGTAATGTGTGTGCTTAACCAGGTGCACCACTGCCAGCCCCTCTCTCACAAATGATCTTTTGAAATGTAAACGAGAAAGAAAAAGACTACGGGAATGGATGGTGGAAGGTGTTTTGGTGTCTTTCCCAGTCAAAATCAAAGACAGACTAAAGCCTAGCATGCCAGGAGGGGACAGAGCGACGTCACACACGCCCCAGAGCCGGGCTCACCCATGGTATCACAAAATAATCAGTCAGCCAACCAGTCAATCACGTGCGAGCAGCAGGCTGGTGGCGCAGGACCCAGGGCACCGAGCAGAGACAAGTAATGTCTAAAGTGGCCCCACATGGATCGACCTGCCATCGCCCATGTTCAGCAGGGAAGCTGTTACAGAAGCCAGACCTTCCACCTTCTGCACCCCACAATGATCTTGGGTCCATGCTCCCAGAAGGATAGAGAACAGGGAAGCTTCCAATGAAGGGGGTGGGATATGGAGCTCTGGGGGGTGGGCATTGTGTGGAATTGTACCCCTCTTATCCTATAGACTTGTCAATATTTCCATTTCATAAATTTACAAAAAGATTTTTAAAAAAGGTGCCCCCCCAAAAAACAGAACCACCTGAACCCCAACAAAAAGAGGTCCCACAGTGAGGGGTGAAGGGACAGCATCCAGGCGAGGAGAGAGGCGTCCTCTCTGCTCAGAGACCCCAGCATCAGGCAGCAGAACCTGAGGGTGGGCAGTGTCGAGCCCCCACCCCCCAGTGTCTGTCCCCTGCTGCTGTGCTCACAACACAAGAGGAGGAGGCAGGAAACTGGGGGGGTGAGGGGATGGTATGCACCCAGCATCTGGCAGGTCTAGGTTTCCAAAGTAACGGGGGAGGGGGGGAGTCCCAGAGGTGGGTGCCACCCGCCGCCAGGCAGCAGCTGAGTTAGCTGGGGGCACAGATGAGCAGTGTCTCCTCGGGCTCACAGCCTTCCCAGCCCACACCGGGCAGCTGGCAAACCCGCGCAGACCCCTCCCTCCCAGCCTCTCCCCTGCTGCCCCTGGTGCCCACCCACATCTGCATGAACTCAGTGGCCCGAGGAGTAGCCAGGGTCTCCTGCTCACACCTGGTCCGCAGGTGCCCAGAGTCCTGGCCAGGAGCCTCAGGGAGCAGAGATGATGGGGAAACAGAACAGGTCAAGGTTAAAAGTCAGGGTGTTTTATACACTTTCCTCATGTTTGGGAGCTGCTCTCTGCCCTAATCTGCTTTCTAGTCCTACTCTCAACTCTGACACCCTCTCCCCAGACAATACTTTTAGCCCACCTGCATGTTAGCTGTCAGGCTCAGGCAAAAATTACTAAAGTCATGGGCCCCTTGCAACATACCTAAAATGGGCTTCCTAACTTCTTCCCACCTGAAGACCCCTAATTTCATCAGCTTTATTCCTACCTTTAGGTTCCAGATTATTAAACTATTTGTCCTGCTTTATATCTTACCACCTTTCAATCACCAAGTCACGGATGCTACCATGATTCCATCCTAACCTCGGCAGACGCCCTCACCCATGTGTCCCGAACCTCCCCTCTCCAGATCCCTGCCCCACGAGGGAAAGACAGAGCAGGCTGGGGGTGTGGATCCACCTGCCAACACCCATGTCCAGTGGAGAAGCAATGACAGAAGCCAGAACTCCCACCTTCTGCTCCCCATAAAGAATTTGGGTCCACACTCCCAGAGGGATAAAGAATAAGGGAGTTTCCAATGGAGGGGATGGGACACAGAACTCTGGTGGTGGGAATTATATCTGTTATCCTACAATCTTGCAAAACATTATTAAGTCACTAATAATAATGATAATAATAATAAGCCAGGGTGTGTGTGTGTGTGAGAGAGAGAGAGAGATTGCAACACAGTTCACAAGTTTCCTCAAGACTCCCGAGCAGCGGCTGGAAGCCTGTTCACCGACAGAAGGAGATGTATGGAGGAGAGCCTCAACAGAGCACGTAGGAGAAAAGTCCAAATGGAGAGCTCAGAAAGTTGGAGTGCAGTGCTGAGCCGGAGACAGGAAAGAGGGGCCTGTCCACAGAATCACGGCAACAAAAGGTCAAGCCAATCAGCTCAAGAGCAGGCTATCGGTGACCATCCAGAAAAGACTAAAAAGGGGGGGCTGGGGTGGCGTACCCGGTTGAGCACACGTGTTACAGGGCTCAAGGACCCGGGTTGGAGCCCCTGATCCCCACCTGCAGGGGGAAAGCTTTGTGAATGGTAAAGCAGGGCTGCAGGTTTCTCTCTGCCTGTCTCTCTCTATCTCCCCCTCCCGTCTTGATTTCTGGCTGTCTCTATCCAATAAATAAATAAAGATGATTTTTTTTTAAAAAAAAAAAAAGGAGGGAGCCAGGCAGTGGTGCAGTGGGTTAAGCGCACGTGGCGCAAAGCGCAAGGATGGGCATCAGAATCCCGGTTCAAACCCCCGGCTCCCCACCTGCAGGGGAGTCGCTTCACAGGCGGTGAAGCAGGTCTGCAAGTGTTCGTCTTTCTCTCTCCCTCTCTGTCTTCCCCTCCTCTCTCCATCTCTCTGTCCTATCCAACAACGACAGCAATAACAACAACAATAACAATGATGATAAACAAGGGCAACAAAAGGGGAAAAAAGTTTTTAAAAAAATTATCCAAAAAAAAAAAAAAGGAAGGAAGGAAAAACTAGAAAGCACTGGGAGACACTCACTGCGTAGAGCATATGCCTTCCCGTGCAAGGAGATCTGGGTTCAAAGCTCAGCACCACATGGAAGCACAGTGGACAGCATGGAGGGGGAGTCCAGGGACGGTGGGACTCCATTATGATGTCTCTCCATGTGTGCCGCTCCCTTTAAAAAAACATTTCACTTGCTTTTTATTTGTTAGAGACAGAGATAAACTGAGGAGGAGATAGGGAGAGACACAGAGAGAGAGAGACATCTGCAACCCTGCTTTACCACTCATGCTTCACCTCTGCAGGTGGGGATCGGAGGCTTGAACCCAGGTCCTTGAACCCTGTAACATGTGTGTTCAACCAGGTGCACCACCGCCCAGCCCCTTGTGTGTCTGTCTCCCTTCCCATCTAAACACATCTGAGGCCCTAAGGCCACAAAAGGGAAAAACGCCCTGAATGAAACAAGTCTTTCTAAGAATAAAAACCCAGGTCTAGCTGGCTTTACCAAGAAATTCCATAAGACCTTCAAAGAAGAACTAGCTCTGATTCTTTGGAAAGTTTTCCAGAAAACCGAAGAGGGGAATCACTCCCAAACACATTTTATGGGGTTATTAATTACTTTGATCCCTAGAGTAGGAAAGGACTCTACCAAAAAAAAAAAAAAGAAAAGAAAAGAAAGAAAGAAAGAAAGAAAGAAAGAAAGAGAAAGAAAGAAAACTAAGCCTGTATCTCTGAGGGACACTGAGCACATGACAGAAGATGACAGAAGAGCAGGGCCTGGCAGGGCGGGGGGGGGGGGGAGGGGTATGGAACCTGATTAAGGATACACATTACCATGAGCAAAGACCCAGGTTCAAGTCCCCGCTCCCCACCTGCAGAGGGGATGCTTGACAAGTGGTGAAGCAGATGTGCAGGTGTCTCCCTCCCTCTCTCTCTAATTTCTTGTATATGTATTATCTTTATTTATTGGATAGAGACAGCCAAAAATGGAGAAGGGGTGAGACAGAGAGACACCTGTAACACTACTTCACCATTCACAAAGCTTTCCTCCTGCAGGTGGGGACCAGGGGACCAGGGTCCTTGCACACTGTAACTTGTGCGCTCAACCAGGTGTGCCAGCACCTGCCCTCTCTCTTCCTCTCTATCTCCCCCCACTTAGTTTCTCTCTGTCCTATTAAATACATACATATATATATTTATTTAAAGATTTTATTTATTTATGAGAAAGACAGGAGGAGAGAGAAAGAACCAGACATCACTCTGGCACATGTGCTGCCAGGGATCAAACTCAGGACTTCAGAGTCCAAAGCTTTATCACTGCGCCACCTCCCAGACCACATAAATAAATACTTTTAAAAAGATAACATGCACGGGAGTCAGGCGGTAGCGCAGCGGGTTAAGCGCAGGTGGCGCCAAGCGCAAGGACCGGCACAAGGATCTGGGTTCGAGCCCCTGGTTCCCCACCTGCAGGGGAGTCCCTTCACAAGCAGTGAAGCAGGTCTGCAGGTGTCTGTCTTTCTTTCCTCCCTCTGTCTTCCCCTCCTCTCTCCATCCCTGTCTTATCCAACAACGACATCAATAATAACTACAACAATAAAACAACAAGGGCAACAAACGGGAATAAATAAATATTTTTTTTAAAAAAAGATAACATGCGCATTGTGTAACAACATCCAAAGCAAAGATAGGAGAGAAAGGGACAGAATTCTTTTATTTTTAATTTTTATTTATTTATTTTCCCTTTTGTTGCCCTTGTTTTTTATTGTTGTTGTTATTGATGTCATTGTTGTTGGATAGGACAGAGAAATGGAGAGAGGAGGGGAAGACAAATGGGGAGAGAAAGACAGACACCTGCAGACCTGCTTCACCGCCTGTGAAGCGACTCCCCTGCAGGTGGGGAGCTGGGGGCTCGAACCGAGATCCTTACGGCCGATCCTTACGCTTTGCGCCATGTGCACTTAACCCACTGCGCTACCGCCCGACTCCTCAGAATTCTTATTTAAGAAATAACAGGGGGCCTGGCACTGGCACATCTGGTTAAGCTCACATATTACCATGTGTAAGGACCCAGGTTAAGCCCCGCTCCCCACCTGCAGGGGGATGCTTCATGAGTGGTGAAGCGGGATGCAGGTGTCTCTCTTCCTCTCTCCCTCTGTGTCTCCCACTCAATTTCTCTCTGTCCTGTCAAATAAAATAATATATTTTTAAATGTAGAAAATGTCCCCTGGGAGTGGTAGATTCATAGTGCCAGTACAGAGCCCCAGCGATAACCCTGGTGGCTATAATAATAATTAATAACAGTAACTGAGGAGTTATTATTATTAACCAACACTCAGATCCAGGAAGCTCACAGAATTCTAAGCAAAACAGACTCAGAGAGGTACACACCAGACACCTTATAACGAAAAATACAAAGATAAAGAAAGAATCCTAAAGGCAATCAGAGAAAAGGCAAAGACACAAGCACCCCCCATAATACCATCAGCTGACTGTTCAACAGAAATGGTAAGAGCCAAAGGCAGTCTGGCAGGACACACCCAAAGTACCGAACGGAAAAGACCCTCACCCAAGGATGCTCTGTCCGGCAAGGCTACCTACCAATCCGGCTTGAAGGAGTGATAAGGAGCTTCTTAGACAAGCAATGAGCAAAGGAGAGTACCCCTACCAAAAAGGTCCTCAAAGAAAATGCTCCCAAGGGGGGAGCCGGGTGGTAGCACAGCGGGTTAAGCGCACATAGTGTGAGGTGCAAGGATCCCGGTTCGAGCCCCCGGCTCCCCAGTTGCAGGGGAGTCGCTTCCCAGGCGGTGAAGCAGGTCTGCAGGTGTCTGTCTTTCTCTCCCCCTCTCTGTCTTCCCCTCCTCTCTCCATTTCTCTCTGTCCTATCCAACAACGACAACAATAATAACAACGAGAAACAACAAGGGCAGCAAAAATGGGAAAAATGGCCTCCAGGAGCGGTGGATTCATAGTGTAGGCACTGAGCCCAGCGATGACCCTGGAGGCAAGAGAGAGAAAAAGAAATGGGAGATCTCTCTCGAGGTGGGGGCACGCATCACCACACATGCAGCTCAGTTTCAAGCTCTGGCACCTGAGGGGGTGCCCAGGTACCAGCAGAGGCTCTGGAGTGAGGGTGTCTGTACTCGAAGCACCTGAGTGGAGAAGGAAGCCTGGAGTTTGCAAATATCTATCTATAGACACAGAGTTCTATCAGTGGGAAAGAAAACCCACTCTACGGCCAAACAATTCCGACCAAAGCACAAGGATGTATAAAGTGAGGTAAGAACTGTGATATTTACAATGGGCTCAAGAATGACTCACACTGCCCATTTAAAACAAGGTTTACACTTCACAGCCTGGAGGTAAAGGCTCATTTAATCTCCAATGCAGAATGCAGGCTCCAAATAAAAAGACTGGGAAGCAAGCATATATAAAAAGATGAAAAGAGGCCAGGGTCAACCTCAGTGGCATCACACAAAAAAGTGCCTCAAGCTAAAAAACGGGGGTAAGAGACGGAGGCTGACATGACCTAGTGATTAAGGGACCCATCTATCCGGAGCACTTAACACTCGTGCACATCAGTACACCAAACAGTGTCGGGGACCAGGCAGAGGCGCACCGGGTTAAGCGTACATAGGACAAAGCGCAAGGACGCACGCAAGGATCCGGGTTTGAGCCCCCGGTCCCCACCTGCAGTGGGAAAACTCTGTGAGTGGTGAAGCAGGGCTGCAGGTGTTTCTCTGTCTCTCTTCCTCTCTGTCTCTCCCTTTCCTCTCGATTTCCGGTTTCTCTATCCAATACATAAATGAAGATCATAAACAAAATTTTAAGAACAAGTAATTGTTCTTTGTTTTAAGAATAACAGTGGGCAGGGGTAGATAGCATAAAGGTAGATAGCACTGGATTCTCAAGCATGAGGTCCTGAGTTCAATCCCCGGCAGCACACATATCAGAGTGATGTCTGGTTCTTTCTCTTTCTGCCTGTCTTTCTCATGAATAAATACATTCTTGAAAGAAATAAATATAGAAATATATGATCCATAAAAAGTATATATATATACATATATATATATGAAATTTTTAAAAATAATGAAGTTAGGAAGAGGTGGGGAGGAATGGAAGATGGGGGGGAATGTGGACGGTTTAATCCTAGGGTCAGGCCTCACCCAACGCACTCGCACACAATCTCCTCCCTCCCTTCCCCTTCCCTTCCTGTCCCTGAAACAGGGCCTCAGATCACACGTGTCCCCAGCACCTGCCCACCACACCTGTCGTCTCCAGCCTTGTCTGCTGTTTGCTTTGGGAGGACTTCTATCTGCCACCAACACTTGCCCCAGCCGCCCCCCTCAGCCCAGCCTGTCCTCCAGTTGACCAGACCCAGTCCCTGGCCCTGGTGCACATTCTTACCCTGCACAGGACCCTGGGTTCAAGTCCTAGCACCATGGATGGTGGGTGGAGTGGTGCTTGGGTCGGTCTCTCTCTCTTTGCTCTCTACGTACATGCCAAAATAAAAAATAAATGCCAGGCCATGTAGGGAAGGCGGTTGCACTCCAGGCATGCCCGGCCTTTGCTTGTGCATCTGGGTCCAGCGTGCTGCCCTGCAGTGCGTGGGACCCAGATTCAAACCCAGATCCCACCGGAGGAAGCTTTGGTGCTGAGGTGTCCTCCCCCCCCCTTCTCCCTCTGCCTACCCTGCTATTCTGCTTTATTTCTCTTTTAATATATATATTTTGATAGGACAAAGAGAAAGTGAGTAAGAATGGGGAGATATGGAGGGACAGAGAAAGAAAGACACCTACAGCACTGCTTCTCTGCTTGTGAAGCTTCCCCCGGCAGGTAGAATCCAGGGGCTTGAACCCAAGTCCTTGCACCTGTAACTGAACGCTCTACCAGGTGTGCCACTGCCTAGCCCCTTTCTCTCTCTTTTTACCTGGAAAAGGCAGCACAGAGCAGGGAAGCCCCAGTGAGAATGGAAAATAGAAGAATGAACAGTGGCTGGGAGACCGCCCAGTGGGTAGAGCACAGGTCCTATGTGTGTGGTCTTGAGTTTGAGTCCTAGCACCACATGGGGGTACCACAAAGACACAGAGGGAGCTCCAAGGATGAAGAGTGATGCTGTGGTGTGTCTGTTCTCTGTCTCTCTCTAAGAGACAGAGAGACAGGGCAGCAGCCATGCACAGGACTAGCAGGCGAGAGGCCCAGGGTTTGCTCCCTGGAGCGCTGGACAAACACAATAAAACAAAGTAACACATGGCTGTAGCTGGCCAGGCCCTGGGTTCAAGTCCCTGGGCTGCATTCAGCTCAATCGGCAAGTTGAGGCCCTGGCCAAGGGTAGGGACCCCCAGGCCACCCAGGAAAGTCCCTGCCTGGTCTCAGGGCCACTCAGCAGCCACACTGGCCCTGCTCACATGGCAGGGCCTGGGGCGGGGGTCCCCGCGGTTCTTCCCCTTGGACACCCCATGGGGGGGCAACGTTGGGGGTCCTCTGGGCACCTCCAAGGCCTCCTGCCACCCCAGGCTCCTGTTAGTCCTGGGGGTGCCTGGGGTGCACAGCGATGTTAGGGCCACCCCCAGGGCTATGTCCCGCCCGCCATAGCACCCTGCAGAGCACCCAAGGGTGCTGCTGGGAGAGGCCCTGGCACCTGCCAGCAAGTGGGTGTCCCCAGGTGTGCGATGGGGTTCCCCGAGGCTCACCTGGCTGGGCTGACCTCCCTCCACTACCCCAAGACCCCCTCAAGTTCTCAGAGGCCCCTAACTCCCCCCTCCTGGACCCCCAGGTCTCAGAGACCCCTCACACCTCCAGAGCCCCCCAAAGACCCCCTTACACTACTCCCCGGGGTCCCCAGGTCTCAGAGACCCCTAACTCCCACAGGCCCCCCCCAGAGACCCCTAACACTACTCCCCGGGGTCCCCAGATCTCAGAGGCCCCTAACTCCCCCCTATCGGACCCCCAGTTCTCAGAGGCCTCTAACACCACTTCCCAGGCCCCCCCAGTTGATAGGCGCCCCCAACACCTCCCCGGCCCCCACTCACGGCTCCATCGCCCGCGTCCCCGCAGCCCAGCGACACCCCAGGGCGACACCGCGACACTGTCCCGGTCACGTGCGCGGAAGCGGCCCGCGGGGGCGGGGCGGGGAGGGGCGGGGCGGGGAGAGGCGGGGAGAGGCGGGGAGAGGGGGTGCGCGGCCCCGAGGAGGCTCTGTGCGGGGCCGCGGTAACCGGTGCACAAGAGGCGGGATGCAGGGGAGGAGTGTGCAGGGTCGGGAGGGGTAGAGTGTGCAGGGTGGGCAGGGGAGGAGTGTGAGGGTAGGGAGGGGAGGCGTGTGCAGGGTGAGCAGGGGGGGCGGAGGACCTGGAGGGTGAACGTGCAGGGCCCGGGGAGGGCGCTGTGCAGGGCCTGGGGGAGCGAGTGCAGAAGAAGGGGGTACAGGTCGCGAAGAGGGGATGCAGCGTGGGGAGGGGGGCGCAGGACCTGGAGAATAAGCGTGCAAGGCCCCGAGAGGGGGTTCAGGGCCTGGGAGAAGGGAGTGCAGGGCCTGAGAGAGGCGTTGCAGGGCCTGGGAGAGTGTGGGTGCAGCGCCCAGGAAAGTGGGGGTGCAAAACCTAGCGGGGGGGAGGTCCAGGGGCTGGGAGAGTGAATGCATGCAACCTGGGGAAACAGGGTGCAGGCCCTAGAGACAGGGGGAGCACGGGGCCTGGAGAGTTGGGGGGTGCAAGGTCTGGAGCAGGAGGGGTGCAGGCCAGGGAGAGGAGGTGCAGGGCCAGCAGAGCGGGTGCTGGGCCAGGAGAGGGGGTGCTGGGCCAGGAGAAGGGGTGCAGGCCAGGGAGAGGGGGTGCTGGGCCAGGAGAGGGGCTGCTGGGCCCAAGAGAATGGGGCCTTCCAACCTGGGGGGTTGGGGGAGAAGGCCCCAGATACAGGAAGGGCACAGGCCCTGGAGAGTTGGGGGGTGCAGAGTCTGGATCAGGGGGGACTGGCCAGCTGGAGAATGGGGGTTCCTGGCCTGGAGAGTAGGGGTGTCAGAATGGGAGGGGGACCCAGAGCCAAGAGAGCAGGGTGCCTATCCAGGAAAGGGCAGAGGTGCTGTGGGAGGGGTAGCATGGAGCACACAGAGGGGCTTCTGATGGGAGGGGTGTGTGGTCCACTTGGAGAGAGGGGTCTTGGGGAACAGGGAGTAATGACGGGTGGGGGGTCGGGGTAGGAGAGGAGATGCAGGGTAGCATGGCTGGGAGAACTCCAGGACAGATGGGAGGGGACACAGCAGCAGGGCTGGGGGCTCACACAAGGTGGGGGTGAAGGAGGAAGACTTGGGGTGCAGTCAGGAGAGATGCTTGACTGGGGGCCACTCAGGGGAGGTGCAGAGTCAGTGGCCCCGGTTGGGGTTCACAGGCAGGGGAAGGACTGGTGGTCTGGGGGTGCAGCACAGGGTGGGGGGAGGAACTCATGGGAGGGGGAGAAGTAAACAACCGAGTGGGTAGGCTTGGGGGTATGCCCAGATTTCTGCCATCATGTTGGGGTCCCCCTGCACCCCACTACAGAGAACTAAGAGTCCTGACCATGATCAAGGACACCTGAACATCCCTCCTCATACACACACACACACACTGGGGTGCTTCTTGGCTTTCAATGTCCCCTGTCCCCAGGCTTCTGGGTTCAAGTTCTTTTGAGAGAAGACAGCCAGGGACTCCAGCTTCCCGCCACAGTGAACCTGCTCACTCACTGAGCTGTCACTCATTGATAGCTGGCCATGAGAAGCCAGCAAGGCCCTGGGTTCAACTCTTGGCAGCACATGGCAGCACCTTGGACAGCACCCAGGGCGCTCCATAGATGGTGGAGCAGGGCTGTCGGTTCTCTCCTCTCTCAGCACCATGCACAGCACCCAGGGAGCACCATGGAGGGTGGGGCAGGGCTGTGGGGTCTCTCCTCTCTCAGCACCATGCACAGCACCCAGGGAGCCCCATGGATGGTGGGGCAGGGCTGTGGGTTCTCTCCTCTCTCAGCACCATGCACAGCACCCAGGGAGCCCCATGGAGGGTGGGCAGGGCTGTGGGGTCCCTCCTCTCTCAGCACCATGCACAGCACCCAGGGAGTCCCATGGGATCTCTCCTCTCTTTGCCCGGTCAGACACAATGTTTAAACTTGGGCTGGAGTGGGGATGCACTCAGCAGTGGCTTGCCTGTGTGAGGCTCTCTCTGGGTTCACTCCCTACACAGCAGATAAAAGAAGCTGCCTCCACATAAAAGAAGCTGCCTCCACACGCGGCCTCCTGAAACCACCCTGCAGGAAGCCAGCTCATTTTTCAATGTATTAAACTCTATGATGACCAAACACGCTCGCCCACTGTAAGTGCTGAGTCAGTCTGCTTCTGTCTCTGATCTGAAACCAGCCTCTCAGATGCAGAGACCTAACCCCAGTGACTGCCTGCCCCCCCCCCAAGCCAAGCCCTGCCTACTCTCCTCTGATGGACATTTTAGGAGGTAACTCTGCTGAAGCCCAGCCCACCTGCCTTCCTGTGCTTGGCCTGCCTTGAACTTGGGGCAGCAGTAACTCAGCCTCCTGGGATGAGTGTCCACAGGGACCAGGCCCTGTTCACCCCCTCACCCTGCCCTCTAGTCTCTTGAGCATGGCAGTCTGGGGTCAGAGGGGACACTAGGCCTCTGAGCTGGGGTTTGAGACAGAAGTGGTTCTGCCCTGCACACACACACACACCAACACCACTCCCCAGGCCTGGATCCAGCTGGTGTAGCTCTTCCCGCAATGGGAGCTAAGTCACTGCTGGGAGTGGGTTGGGGTTGAAGTGTCTACATCCCTCTGCCCCCCAGGAACCAGGGCTCCCTGCTGGCCACTGTGGGAGGGGGCTGTGGGGAGCACCCTCTATGGGGGTCAGTGGTGTACCGGGCCATAAGTGTCTATCTGTGTGTGTGAGAAAGAGAGTCTGTGTGTGTAAGTCTCTGTGTGTTTGAGTCTGTGTGTGTTTGTGAGTCTGTGTGTGTGTGCACAAGTCTGTGTCTGTGGGTGTGTGATATACACATTTATTTATTTAGTTAGTTGCCTCCAGGGTTATCACTGGAGCTTGATGACAGCACTATGAATCCACTGCTCCTGGAGGCTATCTTTTCCTGCTTCACCACTCATGAAGCTTTCCCCCTGGGGACCAGGGACTTGAACCTTGGTCCTTGCACACTGTAACATGTGCACTCAACTGAGTGTGCCACCACCTAGCTCACCTTTATTCTTTCTCTCTCTCTCCCTTCCTGCCTGCCTGCCTTCCTTCTTCTTTTAGTTCTTTTCTCTCTCTTTTTTTCTTCCTTTTTTCCTCTATTTTTTTCTTCAGCCTTGGGTTCCTCAGAGATGAAACCAGCTCCTCACAGACTAAGACCAACTCCACATAGATGCACCCCAACCCCTCACAGATGCACCCCAACTCCTCACAGAGGAATTACAACTCACAGATGCAACCCAACTTCTCACAGACGCACCCAACTCCTCACAGATGCACCTCAACCCCTCACAGTTGCACCCAACTCCTCACAGATGCACCTCAGCTCCTCACAGATGCACCCCAACTCCTCACAAACACACACCAACCCCTCATAGATGAACCCCAACTCCTCACAGATGCACCCCAACTACTCATAGATGCACCCCAACCCCTCAAAAATGCACCCCAACCCCTCACCAATGACCCCAACTCCTCAAAGATGCACCCCAATCCCTCACAGATGCACCCCAACTCCTCACAGATGCACCACAGCTCCTCAAAGATGCACCCCAACCCCTCACCAATGACCCCAAACCCTCACAGAGGCACCCCAACACGCACCCCAACCCCTCACAGACGCACCCCAACCCCTCACAGATGCACCCCAACCCCTCACAGAGGCACCCCAATCCCTCAGATGCACCCCAATCCCTCACCGATGACCCCAAACCCTCACAGACGCACCCCAACTCCTCACAGATGCACCCAACCCCTCACAGATACACCCCAACCCCTCACAGATGTACCCCAACCCCTCACAGATGCACCCCAACCCCTCACAGATGCACCCCAACCCCTCACAGATGCACCCAACCCCTCACAGATGCACCCCAACCCCTCACAGATGCCCCCAAGGCCTTCCGCAGTGAACTCGGAGTGTGCATATGTGAGGAAACCCCCAAGCCCCAGATTCAACCAGGCCTGAGCAGGCTGGGGGGGCAGACCCTTGGGGGGGCAGGGAGAGTGAGGAAGGGCCAGGAAGGAGGGGGGTGCTGGGTGGGTTGTGGGGTTTGGGCATCTACACCCACACCCGGGGAGAGGTAGGGAGCCCACCCCCAGTCTACCCTGACACCAGCTCCAGTGGGGCACCTGCCCTCCTGGCCTCTCAGGACCCTCCCTCCTCCCCCCTGCGGCCTCCCCACCCCTCCCTCCTTTCCTCCATCCCCACCAACCTCTCCATCCTCCCCCTCCCTCCTCCCCACCCTCTTCCCCCACCCTCCCCCTCCCCCTCAACCCTTCCACCTTCTTCCCTCTCCTTCCTCCCCCACTCTCCCTCTCCCTCTGCATTCTTCCCTCTCCCTCCTCCCACCCTCACCTTTCCATACCCCCACCCCTCCCTCCTCCCTCTCCCCTCCACCTTCTCCCCTCTCCTTCCTCCACCCTCCCCATCCCTCTCGTCCTCCCCTTTCCTCCCCACCCCTCCCCGCACCCCTTCCACCCCCCACCCTCCTCCCTCCTCCCTCCTCCCTCCCCGCCCTCCCTGGGGATCAGCACCCCACGGGGAGGAGTCCCGGCCCAGGGGAGCACCCGCTGCTTTCCCGGCGCCCAGGGGTGTGCAGCCCCCTACCTGTAGAAGCGGTCATCCCTGAAGGGCGTGAGATCCTCCCTGAGCTCGCGGTAGGCCTCCCGCAGCCGGCGGCACAGCTGCTTCAGCTCCGCGCACAGCGGCGGCTCCAGGCCCGGGTAGTCCGCGTCCATGCCGCCCGCACCCGACCACACCCGCCCGCACCCCGCCTGCACCCTGCACCCGCAGGCCGGGAGCTGGGGCGCGGGACCCGGAGCAGCGGGAGGGAGGGGGAGGAGGAGGGGGGGAGCGGGGAGCGGCACGGGAGGAGCCCGGGTAGGCCGCGCCCACCGGCCTCTGCGGGGAGTGGGGGGGGGCCGCGCCCGCAGCTGGGGGCCTGGGCGCGGGGCTTTGGGGAGCCAAGGTGCTGGCCGCCCGCCTGCACCCCCCACCCGGGTGCCACCTCCCAGCAGGAAGCTACCAGGGCCACCCAGCAGGGCGCCCACCAGGAGCGTGGCTTCCAGGGATGGGGAAGGGGGGCCTTGGCAGGCCTGTCTCTCTCTCTCTCTCTCTCACACACACACACACACACACACACACACACACACATCGCATTCAAACATCACACACACACACATTCACACACATGACACTCACACATTCACACTCTCATCACATTCACACACATCACACTCACACACATACACACTTACACTCTCATATCACACACATTCACACACAGAACACACATCACACACTCATTATACATCACACACACTCATACACACACTCACACATTACTACACACACATCACACACACACTCACACACTCACATCACACATTCACACACACATCTCACATTCACACACTCACACCACACATTCACACATTACCACATACACTCACATCACACTTACACATTCACACACACATCACTACTCACACACTCACACATTACCACTCACACAAACACACTCATATCACACTTCCACATTCACACATACACAGTCACACATCACTACTCACACACATCACACTCACATGTTACCATTCACACACACACACACTCATACATCACACACACACACATTACAAACTCACATGTACACACACACATCACACACTCCCTCACACATTGCACTCATGCACAGACACATATACACTCCCTCACACATTACACACAGTCATACATTTATAGACAAACTCACACATTACACACACACACACTCACATATACACTCACACTCAGTCATACACACACACACACAGACACCTCACCTGACCAAGCAAGGGACTTTCTCAACAAGACACAAGAGCATACAACAAAAAACTCACACGTCACAGATGCAGGAAACAGCATAATGGTTCTGCTAGAGGCGCTATAATATACAGAACTTCATGAGAGAGGGAGAGAGACACCAGAGCCCTGCTCCGCTCTAAGTGATGGTGGTGCTGGGGATTGAACCTGGGACCTCAGAGCCTCAGGCAGGAGAGTCTGTTACAGAGCCATGATGCTGTCTCTTCAGGCCCTTTGCAAAGAGACTTTCCTGCCTGAGACTCTGAGAGCTGAGCAGGACTCTAGCGAAAAATAAATGATAATAAATATGAATGGTGGGAGAAACAGCATCATGGTTCTGCAAAAAGGCTTTCACGTCTGAGGCTGTGGGTAGTTCCTGGTTCAATCCCCGGCACCACCACCAGTCAGAGCTGTGTAGGGCTCTGGTCTCCCTTTCTGTATCTCTCCCTCTCTCATTAAAATACAATAAATAAAATCATTTTAAAAAGAAAAGAGTGAGTGGAGGAGATAGGATAATCGTTCTGCAAAAGCTTCTCCTGTCTGAGGCACCAATGTTACAAGTTCAATTCTCAGCACCTCTATCAGACAGGGTTGAGCAGGACTTTGGTAACATAAGAAGAAGAAGGAGAAGGAGGAGAATGAGACAAAACTCAGATCAATGCATCTCCCACTGGCCAAAGAGGCTGCTGTTCCCTCTTGTGAATTTTTCTTTTCAGAGCCAGGGATTCTCACATATATAAATTCACTCTTGCTAGGGTGTCGTTTAAGTTCGGGGGCGCTAGCAGGCCGGGCTAGCTTTGTGGCAGTGAACAGAGATTCGCGGACACACGGCTGGGCCGGGAAGCTGTATTTCTTTATTCACGAACAACGATTCATAAACTGACCCAAACTAATCACCACACAGATCTCTCCTGCATCCTTCTCCTCACGCGGCAGCGCCAAGCACTCTGGAACTCTGTAGGGGTTCCTGGGGTGGGGAGAAGGGCGCCTGTGAAACTAGCAGGGGCCAAACCAAATCTCTCAGAGGTAGGAGGAAGTGGACCAAACCAACACGAAGAATACCAACACTAGGGCACTTTCTCCCTCAGAGACAGAGACAGACAAACGGACAGACATAGTGCCAGAACTTCCTCTGTGGCCGTACCACCTCCCTCTTGTCAGGGCTCAAATCTGGGGCAGGCCGTGCACTTGGCCAGGCACATGCTGGCCTGGGAAGCCGTCTCCCTGGAGTCCCCCAACAGTAAGTGGAGAAACAGTTCATCAGGACGGTGGTGAGTTTCTCCCTGAATCTAAGGCCGCTCACAGGTGGCTTAGAACACAGATAGCGAAGGACTGAGCAGAGGTCACCCAGACACGTGCTTTTCAACGTTTCCATGTGAGTCCAAAGATTAGCTTTAGGGGCTGGGTGGTGGCACTCCTGGTTGAGTGTACACATTACAGTGCTCAAGGACCCAGGTTCAAGGCCCTGCTCCCCACCTGTAGTGGAAAGCTTCAGAAGCAGTGGAGCCTTGCTGCAGCTCTCGCTATCTCTCTCTGTGTGTGTGTGTGTGTGTGTTGCAGGGGATTGAACCTGGAACTTTAGAGCCTCAGGCATGAAAGCTTTTGTGGCATAACCACTATGCTATCTCTCCTACCCACAAATCTGGAATCTCTTTTTTAAACTTGTATTTATTTATAGTCTTTTTTTCCCCTTTTTTCCCCTCCAGGGTGATTGCTGAGACTCAGTGCCTGCACTAAGAATCCACTGCTCCTGGAGGCCATTTTTGTTGTTGCTGTAGTTGTTGGACAGGACAGAGAGAAATAAAGAGAGGAGGGAAAGACAGAGAGAGGAGGGAAAGATAGACACCTGCAGACCTGCTTCACCACTTGTGAAGTGTTCCTGTAGGTGGGGAGTCGGGGGCTTGAACTAGGGTTCTTGTGCCAGTCCTTGTACTTGGTACTATGTGTGCTTGACCCAGTGTGCCACTGCTTGGCTCCCTATTCATATTCTCTTATTGGGGGGATTAATGGTTTTCAATCAATACAGTTGTTGGTACATGTGTAACATTTCTCAGTTTTCTGTGTCTTTTCTTTCTTTTTTTTTCTAATTAGGGTCTGTGTCCTATGGTGAAGGGAGATGTGAAACCAGCATTTCTCAATAACTTTTTTTGTGCTGATAGGTGGTGTATGCAGTCAAGTGTCGCACATGTTATGTGCAAAGACCCAGGTTCAAGCCCCTGGTCCCCATCTGCAAGGGGGAAGCTTCATGAGCAGTGAAGCAGGACTGCATCTAAGCAGGTCTGTCTGTCTGTCTGTCTATCTATCTATCTAGCTCAGCTTCCTCTCAATTTCTCCCTGTCTCTGCCCAATAAATAAAGAAATCATAAAAATTAAAAGTCTAAGAAGTATTTAAGAGTAAGAAAAAAAGGTGTTACCCACTGGTAACTAAATAATGTAACATCTGGAAGAAGACACCTATGAAAATAAACTCGCAGGTGAAAACAAGCAAAAAAGGGGGGCCAGGTAGTGGTGCACCAGGTTAAGCGCACACAGTGCTTGGTGCAAAGACCCAGGTTCAAGCTCCCTGTCCCCACCTGCAGCAGGGGGCGCTTCATGAGTACTGAAGCAGGTCTGCAGGTATCTATTTTTCTCTCTCCCTCTATCTTCCCCTTCGTTGTCAATTTCTCTCTGTCCTATCCAATAAAATAGAAAGAAAAATTTTAAAAAGGGAAAAATGCCTACGAGAGCAGAGGATTCACAGTGCTGGCACTGAGCCCCTATAATAACCCTGGAGTTAAGAAAAAAAGAAAATGAAAGAAGAAAAAAGCTATGAGTTTTTATAACTCTCTTTCGGTGTAATTAGTATGAATCCAAGTCCAGTTCAGGGAGTTAGAAGGGCAGGGCAGGGCAACGTTGGGCAAAGCCAGCAGTTTCTGTCTGTCTAGACTAGACTCCGGCCTGACCGTGGGAAGGGGGGCTCTCACGGAGGGTCTCAGACATGAGGCCAAATGCCACGCACCTGGAGTACCCCCCTCCCCGCATGCCCCCGCTGCCTCTCTGCTGTGGATGAGCTGGGTAAAAGCATCAACGGGGCGGCATGTAGACTGAGCCAGACCCTCTGCTTACACACCTTTCTCTCTCAGTGGACTCTGAACTTCCAGAAGGCGAGCTGAGCTGACTCAGTGAGGAGTGCTGCCTTTCTGTATTGGTTGGTTCTTGATTGCTTACTAAGTTTAACATAAAATCCAAACACCCCACCTCTGCCCCAGCTGTCGATTCATCATTCAATATCACTTTGCTTTATTAATTATTGTTATTTATTTTTTTTGCTTTCCTATTTTTTTAAATTTCTTTATTGGGAGATTAATGTTTTACAGTCGATAGTGAATACAATTGTTTGTACATGCATAACGTTTCTCAGTTTTCCACATAACAATACAACCCCCACTAGGTCCTCTGCCATCATGTTCCAGGACCTGAACTCTCCCCCCCACCCCTCCTACCCCAGAGTCTTTTACTTTGGTGCAATACGCCAATTCCAGTTCAGGTTCTACTTCTGTTTTCTCTTCTGATCTTGTTTTTCAACTTCTGCCTGAGAGTGAGATCATCCCATATTCATCCTTCTGCTTCTGACTTATTTCACTTAACATTTCTTCAAGCTCCATCCAAGATTGGCTGAAAATGGTGAAGTCAGCATTTCTAATAGCTGAGTAATATTCCATTGTGTATATAGACCACAACTTGCTCAGCCACTCATCTGTTGTTGGACACCTGGGTTGTTTCCAGGTTTTGGCTATTACAAATTGTGCTGCTAAGAACATATGTGTACACAGATCTTTTTTGGATGGGTGTCTTGGGTTCCTTAGGATATATCCCTAGGAGAGGAATTGCAGGATCATAGGGTAGGTCCATTTCTAGCCTTCTTTAATATGATTTTTTAATATTTATTCCCTTTTTTTGACCTTGTTTTATTGTTGTGTTTATTATAGTTGTTGTTATTGATGTTGTTGTTGTTAGATAGGACGGAGAGAAATGGAGGAGAGGAAGACAGAGAGGGGGAGAGAAAGACAGACACCTACAGACCTGCTTCACTGCCTACAAAGTGACCCCCCCCCCCGCAGGTGGGGAGCTGGGCATTCGAACCGGGGATCCTTACACCAGTCCTTGTGCTTTGCGCCATGTGCACTTAACCCGCTGTGCTAAAGCCCGACTCCCCATGTCTAGCCTTCGGAGAGTTCTCCAGACTGCTCTCCACAGAGGTTGGACCAAATGACATTCCCACCAGCAGTGCAGGAGGGTTCCTTTGACCCCACAACCTCTCCAGCATTTGCTGCTGTTACCTTTTCTGATGTATGACATTCTCACAGGAGTGAAGTGGTATCTCGTTGTCTTTATTTGCACTTCTCTGATAATCAAAGACTTGGAGCATTTTTTCATGTGTTTCTCGGCCTTTTGGATCTCTTCTGTGGTGAATATTCTGTCCATGTCCTCTCCCCATTTTTTGATGGGGTTATTTGTTGTCTTGTTGTTGAGTCTGGCAAGCTCTTTATATATATTGGTTATTAAACTCTTATCTGATGTATGGCATGTAAAGATCTCCCATTCTGTGAGGGGTCTCTTGGTTTGGGTAGTGGTTTCTTTTGCTGTGCAGAAGCTTTTTAATTTGATGTAGTCCCATAGGTTTATACTTACCTGAGTCTTCTTTGTAATTGGATTCGTTTCATTGAAAATGTCTTTAAAATGTATGCAGAAAAAAGTTCTGCCAATATTTTCCTCTAAGTATCTGATAGTTTCTGGTCTAACATCCAAGTCCTTGATCCACTTGGAATTTACTTTTTTATTTGGTGACATAGAGTAGTTCAGTTTCATTCTTCTGCATGTTTCAAACCATTTTTTTCCAACACCATTAGTTGAAGAGACTCACCTTTCCCCACTTAATAGTCTGAGCACCTTTGTCAAAGATTAGATGTCCATAGGTGTGGGGACTTCCTTCTGGGCTCTCAATTCTATTCCACTGGTCAGTGTGTCTATTCATGTTCCAGTACCAAGCAGTTTTGATGACAATGGCCCTATAATACAATTTGAGATCTGGGAGTGTGATGCCTCCAGTTCTGTTCTTTCTTCTCAAGATTGTTTTGGCAATTCTAGGTCTTTTCTGGCTCCAGATAAACATTTGTAGCATTTGTTCTATACTCCTAAAAAATGTGGTTGGGGGGAGTCCGGTGGTGGCACAAAGCACAAGGACTGGTATAAGGATCCCAGTTCAAGCCCCGGCTCCCCACCTGCAGGGAGTCGCTTCACAGGAAGTGAAGCAGGTCTGTAGGTGTCTGTCTTTCTCTCCCCCCTCTCTGTCTTCCCCTCCTCTCTCCATTTCTCTCTGTCCTATCCAACAACATCATCAATAACCACAACAATGTTAAACAACAAGGGCAACAAAAAAGGGGAAATAAATATTTTTTTTTTAAATGTGCTTGGGATCTTGATGGGGATAGCATTAAATGTGTAGATGGCTCTGGGTAGTATATTCATTTTAATGATGTTAATTCTTCCAGCCCATGAACGTGGAATATCTTTCCACTTCTTTATGTCTTTTTCAATTTCCTTGAGTAGTGACTCATAACTTTCAGTATACAAGTCTTTCACTTCTTTTGTTAGGTTTATTCCTAGATACGCTTTATTAATTATTGTTATTTTTTAAAGGTTGGTTTTATTTTTTAAGCAAAAAATACTTTTTTTTTTTGCCTCCAGGGTTATGGCTGGGACTTGGTGCTGGCACTCTGAATCCATTGTTCCTGTGGCTATTTTCTGGATAGGACAGAGAGAAATTAAGAGAGAAGGGAAAGACAGGGGGAGAGAAAGATAGACACCTGCAGACCTGCTTCAACGCTTGTGAAGCGAGTCCCTCGCAGGTGGTGAGCGGGGGGGAGGGGGGGTATGAACTGGGAGCTCAAACCAGGATCCTTGCGCTTAGTACTATGTGCGCTTAACTCGGTGCCTTGATTCAGTTTGAAAGGGCATATCCTCAGGACAGAAGGCACTTTGCTGAGAATCATGCCTCAAAAAGGTTTTTTTTTTTTTTTTTTTTTATCTCCCCCTTCCTCTTAATTTCTGGCTGTCTTTATCCAATAAATACGTAAGTTAATTAAAAAGAAAAGAAGGGGAAACACAAAGGAGAACTCAGACTGGCTTGGTGTACCGCACCAAAGTAAAGGACCCTGGGTTGGGGTGCTTTCAGATGCACAGTGCTGGGGGGAGGACCTGGGCTGCAGCGAGGAGGGTGAGAGTGTTTTGCAGAAAACTGAGAAGTTTTACACTGTATCAACAACTGTATTCATTGTAATCACTAATCCCCTCAATAACAAAATGAAAAATAAATTGAGTGCAACTCAGTTTCTGGGGGTAGAGAGAAGTGTCTGCACAGAATGCCTCTCAGACCCAGCGGCCAGTGGACAGTGTGTGAGGCCCGCCCCTCTGGGGAGATGCCTCTGGCTGTTGCTCCTGAGGGAATCATCAGCCCACACTGCCCTTCCCTCCTCCTCTTCCCAAGCTCTTGCACGGCCTGGCTTTGCCCCACTGCCAGGTGCTCTGTGTGGCCACCATGTCACGTCCTGCCACGGCCACCTGGTCCCCAGCTCCCTCCATCAGCGCCTCACAGCCTACAGGCCAGTGTCCCTGAAGACATTGATGAGCGTGGTATGGGGCTCGAGAGACAGCTCACCGGGTGGGGTGCACAGTTTACCCTGAGTGAGGACCTAGGTTCGAGACCCCTGCTGCTGCATGAGAGCACCTGCCTGAGAGGAACTTCCTGAGCAGTGGAGATGTACTGTGGTGTCTCCTCTCTCTCCTCTTTTAAAAAAAGGGGGGGTAGATAGCATAATGGTTATGCAAACAGACTGTCATGCCTGAGGCTTTGAAGTCCCAGGTTCAATCCCCTGCACTACCGTAAACCAGAGCTGAGCAGTGCTTTGGCAAAAAAAAAAAAAAAAGTTGGGGGGGGTCTGCAGTCTGCTAGGAGGAGAATCATGGAGACATGGAACTGAGCGAGAATTCTGGTGACAAGAAGAAGGAGAAGGAGGGGGGATGAGGGGGAGAAAGTGGAGGAGGGGCCAGGCGGTGGTGCACCTGCTAAGCACACACATCCCAGGGCACAAGGACCCAGGTTCAGGCCCCTTGGTCCCCACCTGCAGGGGGAAAGCTTCATGAGTGGTGAAGCAGGGCTGCAGGTGTCTCTGTCTCTCTCCTTTTTCAGTTTTCCTGTCTCCATCCAATAATAAAAACATACATACAAAAGAAAGAGGGGGGTGGAGGAGAGAAAGAGTCATTAGGCACATTGTGTTCCCTCTCCCTCTCTCCTTTTGTATTTAGGAATTTAAAATTCTTGTTTATTGATGAGGAAAGAGAGGATAGAGGATAGGAGAAGAGAGAATGGAGAGACAGAAGAGAATGGAGAGAGAGAGAGAATGGAGAGAATGGAGAGACAACGGAGAAAGAGAATGGAGAGAGAATGGAGAAAGAGAGAATGGAAGAGAGAGAATGGAGAGAGAGAATGGAGAGAGAGAGAGAATGGAGAGAGAATGGAGAGAGAGAGAATGGAGAGAGAGAGAATGGAGAGAGAATGGAGAGAGAGAGAGAATGGAGAGAGAATGGAGAGAGAGAATGGAGAGAGAATGGAGAGAGAGAGAATGGAAAGAGAATGGAGAGAGAGAATGGAGAGAGAGAGAATGGAGAGAGAATGGAGAGAGAGAGAATGGAGAGAGAATGGAGAGAGAGAGAATGGAGAGAGAATGGAGAGAGAAGAGATGGGGGAGAGAGAATGGAGAGAGAATGGAGAGAGAGAATGGAGAGGAGAGAATGGAGAGAGAATGGAGAGAGAGAATGGAGAGAGAGAATGGAGAGAGAGAGAATGGAGAGAGAGAATGGAGAGAGAGAGAATGGAGAGAGAAGAGAGAGAGAGAGAATGGAGAGAGAGAATGGAGAGAGAGAATGGAGAGAGAATGGAGAGAGAGAGAATGGAGAGAGAGAATGGAGAGAGAGAATGGAGAGAGAATGGAGAGAGAATGGAGAGAGAATGGAGAGAGAAGAGATGGGGGAGAGAGACTGGAGAGAGAATGGAGAGAGAGAGAATGGAGAGAGAATGGAGAGAGAATGGAGAGAGAGAATGGAGAGAGAATGGAGAGAGAGAATGGAGAGAGAGAGAATGGAGAGAGAGAATGGAGAGAGAGAGAATGGAGAGAGAGAATGGAGACAGAGAGAATGGAGAGAGAATGGAGAGAGAATGGAGAGAGAGAATGGAGAGAGAGAGAATGGAGAGAGAATGGAGAGAGAGAGAATGGAGAGAGAGAGAATGGAGAGAGAATGGAGAGAGAATGGAGAGAGAGAGAATGGAGAGAGAATGGAGAGAGAGAATGGAGAGAGAGAGAATGGAGAGAGAGAATGGAGAGAGAGAGAATGGAGAGAGAGAGAATGGAGAGAGAGAGAATGGAGAGAGAATGGAGAGAGAGAGAATGGAGAGAGAGAATGGAGACAGAGAGAATGGAGAGAGAGAGAATGGAGAGAGAAGAGATGGGGGAGAGAGAATGGAGAGAGAATGGAGAGAGAGAGAATGGAGAGAGAATGGAGAGAGAAGAGATGGGGGGAGAGAGAATGGAGAGAGAATGGAGAGAGAGAATGGAGAGAGAATGGAGACAGAATGGAGAGAGAATGGAGAGAGAAGAAATGGGGGGAGAGAGAGAGAATGGAGAGAGAGAATGGAGAGAGAATGGAGAGAGAGAGAGAGAAAGAGAGAGAGGGAGAGAGAGAGAGAACCAGAGCATCAGCCCAGCACAGTGAATGCCTGGACTGGAAGTGGCCGCTCACGCTTGAGAGTCTAACTTCTCCACTGCGCCACCTCCTGGGCCATTTGTGAATTGCTGAAGGTATCTATATAATGAACAAAGCGCTTCACCACCACCCCCTCCGGAAATGTGTTAACCCTTTTACTGAAATATAGAGTTTGCCTGGGAGCCAGTATCCCCCAGAAGAGGAAGGAACAAATAAGAACTACATCCACCTTCTATTTCTTTTCTTTCTTTTTTTTTTAAAATTATTTATTGATGACAGAGATAGGAGAGAGAGAAAGAACCAGACATCACTCTGGTACATGTGCTGCTGGGGATTGAATTCAGGACCTCATGCTTAAGAGACCAACGTTTTATCCACTGCGCCACCTCCTGGGCCACTCACCTTCTATTTCATTGATTGAAACAGTGAGATCTCTTGGGACCTGCTAACTTTCCTAATTGCAGGGGTGGGGGCTGCTCTGGGAGTTGGGGTTTGAGCTTTTAAAGTATAGTTATGTGGGGGTGGGGGGGTTGGGAGCACACCCGGGCTGTCCAGAAGGACCTGGTTTGATCCTCAGTGGCACATGGAAGCACCATGGATGCACTGGGGGAGCTCAGTGGTGGCAGAGCCAAGCGAGTGTCTCTCCCCTCCTCTCTGACGCTCCCTCTCGGTATACAGGTGAGTACAGAAAGCTGTGCCGGGCCGCTGCTCAGAGTTGCCCCTTAACGGTGTCCAGGGTCTCCCGGGGGACCTGTCCAGGGAAGTCTCTCTGGCAGGCCCCATGTGTGGGAAGCTCACTCCGCAGAAGAGGAAAGTGGGGACAGAGGAGCCAGGGTCACTGGGGGAGGCGGGTCCTGCCTCCACACCAAGTACCTTCTTGTCTTTGGAGCCATGGTTCTTTTTTTTTTAAAAAATATATTTTTAAAAATGTTAATTTATTTGCTATTATGGAGAAACTGAGAGGGGAGATAGAGAGGAGAAAGGGAGAGAGACACATGCAGCCCTGCTTCACGACTCATGAAGCTTCCCCCTGCAGGTGGGGACAGGGGGACTTGAACCTGGGTCCTTGTACAGTGTAGTGTGTGCACTCAACAACCAGGTGTGCCACTACCTGGCCCCATGTGGTTCTCTTTTTTAAATTAAATTACTATTTTTAACCAGAGCACTGCTCAGCTCTGACTGATGGTGCTGGGGATTGAACCTGGGCCCTCAGAGCCTCAGGCATGAGAGCGTCTTTGCAGAACCATGATGCTGTCTCCCCCACCTGAGCTGTGTCAGACTTCTTCCCAGACTTACCTCTTCCCCCTCTTTCCCGACTTACCTTCGAGTAGAGACTTACCAGGGATTTGATCTCGGGCCTCTAGCTTCACATCCACCGACTTAACCTCTCGACCACAGCCGTCAGCCATGCTGGGGGGAGGTTTCTAGTAATCTTAGCTTCTATCCATAATCTGACAATACCTTTCTGGGTATTTCAGACACAAGGCCAGAGGTGAGGTGGTGGCATACCTGGGGCATGGGTCACAAAACTGAAGGGCCCAGGTTTTTCTATTTTATTGGAACGGTCAGAGAGAAATTGAGAGAGAAGGGGGAGAGAGAGACACACACACTGCTCATTCCCAGTAGGTGGGGGCGGGGCTTGAACTTAAGGCCTTGCACATAGTGATATGTGCACTCAACCGAAGGTTTTGCCACCTTCATTTGCTTTCATTCCTTCCATCTTTTTTTTTCTTATAATCTATTATTTACTATTGGGTAGAGACTGAGAGAGACAGAGACACCTGCAGCCAAGCTTCACTACTTGTGAAGCTTCCCCATCTGCAGGTGGGGACCAGGGACTTGAACCTAAGTCCTTTGTGCACTGTCATGTGTGCACTTAACCAGGTGTGCCCCCACCTGGAGCCCCTTCATTTTCTTTTAAAAGATTCTATTTACTAACTCAGGAGAGACAGGCAGGGCAGGAGCCTTGCTCCAGCAGGGGCAGGGCTGGGAACTGAACCCAGGGCCTCAGACGTGCCACTCCGGCCACATAGCAGCACATGCTTCAGAGCCCGTGTGTCACCTGCAAAGCCCTGATTGACGTCTGGTCCCTAGGGATTCACTCAGTGGTGAGTGCTCTGGCTTCCCTCTTGCATATAAAATAAATGAAACTTTGCAGAGAACCCTCGCTCAGAGCAGTGAGGGGGGCTCAGCTGTGGAGGCCCCACCCCCACCCCCAGGGCCTCTTTCCCAAGAAGGTGACTCAGTGCAAGGGGATCCCTGTGAGGGAGCCCGGGATAAACTAGGTCTCCTCATTAATGCACCCCAGAAATCCAGGAATCTATTTCAGGATCGATTCAGTCCCCTGCGGAGCCTCTGACTCCCTCCTCCTCTGGAAGGCAGGGAGGGAAGCTGCTTACCAGGAGCTGGGGTGGGTGGCCTCCGGGACCCGACACTGGCTTCATGAGGGGTGCTTCCACTCCCCAAGGAGACCTGGGTGTGTGTATGAGAAAGAGACACACACACAGAGATAGAGAGACAGAGCATGTTGCTCTCATTCTGCTCTTTCTACAAGAGACACCAAACACAGAAAGAACACTTCCTTTCCAAAATAAGGCTGCCGATAATGGATTTGCTGACTTCTCATAGGAGGGATTATTATTAATTTTTATGCAACGGCTCAGCTCTGCATTATGGTGATGTTATGGATTGAACTCAGGGCATCGGAGCCTCAGGGAAGTCTTTGTAGAACCATTATGCTATCTCCCCAGCCCTCTTTTTTTCTTTCTCTCTTTTTTAAATATATATAAAGTAAAAAGTTATATTTAGTATCAGGCAGCCGGACTCAGCTTAGATTATCCCAATGTTGCTGTCAACACCCAAAGCATTCTAGTCAGGAGCTAGTCAAGCACAAGACTTCTCTCCAGCGGGTCTGGTCAGGGTGTTGACCTTGGCCGCACCAATCTTATAGTTTCTATTTACTTTATTTATTTTTGCCACGCACAACAGATCCACTGTTCCTGGAAGCTATTTTTTCCCTTTTGTTGCCCTTGTTGTTTATCGTTGTTGTTACTGCTGTCGTTGTCAGATAGGACTATCAGAAAGAAATCAAGAGAGGAGGGGATGACAGAGAGGAGAGAAAGACAGACACCTGCAGACCTACTTCACCATTTGTGAAGCGACCCCCCTGCAGGTGGGGAGCTGGGGGCTCGAACCGGGATCCTCGTGCTGGTCCTTGCGCTTGGCGCCATGTGTGCTTACCCCCGCTGCGCTACCACCCAACCCTCAATCTCATAGTTTCTTTTTTTTAAAACTTCTTTTTCTCTTTTTTTTTTATTCTTTTTTTAATTTTATTTATTCCCTTTTTGTTGCCCTTGTTTTATTGTTGTAGTTATGATTATTGTTGTTGTCGTCGTTGTTGGATAGGACAGAGAGAAACGGAGAGAGGAGGGGAAGACAGAGAGGAGGAAAGATAGACACCTGCAGACCTGCTTCACCGCCTGTGAAGCGACTCCCCTGCAGGTGGGGAGCCGGGGTTTGAACCGGGATCCTTATGCCGGTCCTTGTGCTTTGCGCCACCTGCGCTTAACCCGCTGTGCTACAGCCTGACTCCCAATCTCATAGTTTCTTTACAGCCTGTGGTATCTGGTGGTTATTGGCCTAGACATCCACAATGAAAACAAGTGTGTGATTGTCTTCTGTCTTCCTCAAGGCTGACTCCGTGGTCAGGGGGAGCTTGATGATGGCAGTGGCCAAGCCTGTTTCTACCGGGGTGCTCTTCTGAGGGTGCGTAGGCCGTCTGCAGAGCTGCGGTGTCTTGGGCTGGAGGGACGTGGGCGAGGTGCAGATCTTCCTTTTCTGATGACCATGGACATCTTTCAGCACTGCCTTCTTGGCCTTCAAAGCTTTGGCTTCAGCTTTGGGAGGGGCAGGGGCTTCCTTCTTTGCTTTCAGTGCCATCTTTGTAGGAAGAGTTTTTTTTTTTTTTTTTTTAAATACCAGAGCACTTCTCAGCTCTGGCTTATAGTGGTGCGGGGGATTGAACCCGGGACCTTAGAGCCTCAGGCATGAGAGTTTGTTTGCATAACCACTGTGCTATTTCCCCCGCCTGGAAGAGATCTTTCTTTCTTGCCTCTAGGGTTATTGCTGGGGATCGATGACTGCACTATAAATCCACTGCTCCTGTGGCCATTTTTTCTTTTTCTTTTTTTTTTGGATAAAACAGAGAAAATTGAGAGAGGAGGGGGAGATAGTGAGGGAGAGACAAAGAGAGACACCCGCAGACCTGCTTCACCGCTTGTGAAGTGACCTCCCTGTAGGTGGGGAGCCGGGGGCTCGAACAGGGATCCTTGCGCCGGTCCTTGCGCTTCGCACTATGTGTGCTGAATCCAGTGCCCTACCGCCCAACCCTCCCTCCCCCTTTTTCTTTTTACCAGTCCTGCTAGGCTTGGTCTGATGGTGGTGCTGCAGACTGAACTTGGGACTCTGGAGCCTAAGGTATGAGTCTCCTTGCAGAACCATGATTCTATTCTCCTACCCTGCTAGGGTTTAAAAATAAGGAGCTGGAGGGAGTCAGGTGGTAGCACAGCAGGTGAAGCGCAGGTGGCACAAAGCACAAGGACCGGCATGAGGATCCCGGTTCGAGCTCCTCCCTGCAGGGGAGTCATTTCACAGGCGATGAAGCAGGTCTGCAGGTGTCTGTCTTTCTCTCACCGTCTCTGTCTTCCCCACCTCTCTCCATTTCTCTCTGTCCTATCCAACAACTACGACAACAATAATAACAACAACAAGGGCAACAAAATGGAATAAATAAATAAATAAAAATAAATATTAAAAAAAACAACAAAAAATAATAAGGAGCTGGGAGTCGGGCTGTAGCGCAGCAGGTTAAGCACATGTAGCACAAAGCACAAGGACCGTCTTAAGGATCCCGGTTCGAGCCCCCGGCTCCCTACCTGCAGGGGAGTCGCTTCATAAGCAGTGAAGCAGGTCTGCAGGTGTCTGTCTTTCTCGCCCCGTCTTCCCCTCCTCTCTCCATTTCTCTGTCCTATCAAACAACGACTCCATCAATAACAACAATAAAACAACAAGGACAACAAAAGGGAATATTTCAAAAAAAAAATTAAAAATAAGCTCAAGAAGGCAGGTGACAGACAGCTCATGCCACCTGGAACCACCCTGGACAGGACGTAGGGCCCCCATACTGCCACCCACAGAGCAGAGAGGAGGAGGAAGTGCTGGCTGTCCCAGGGTGGGAAGCCGGGCGCTGCCTGTGGAGAACGGCAACTCCTTCTAGACAACTCGCTCCCACTTCCGCTTCTGGGGCTTCCATTCATCAGTTGCTGTTTCCGATCTGCAGAATCTTACTCAGCCATTGCTAGCCCAAGCCTCCAGAGGAAACACCTACAGGGAGCCCAGTCTGTGTCAGTAATAAAGATGGGGCAGAATGTGGGCCGACGTGGTTGTTTCTGAAATGCAGGGCACGTGTGCTTCTGGAAGCCCCGCTTCACAGGAAAAGAAGAAAGGCCGCACTGAACTGAAAACCCCACAGGGCCGGTGGGATCTGCGGCTCTCCACACCCGCACCATGCACTGACGGAGCAAAACAAAGAACGACAATGCCAGAACTGGGCGGGGAAGATGGCACAGTGGTCATGTGAAAAGCTCTCCTCCCCCAGGCTCTGAGGTCCCAGGTTCAACCCCCAGCACCACCATCAGCCAGAGCTGAGCAGGGCTCTGGTGTCTCTCTGTCATTGAAATTCTTATTTTCCCTTTTGTTGCCCTTTTTGTTGCTGTAGTTATGGTTGTTGTTATTGATGTCATCAGTTAGATAGGACAGAGAGAAATGGAGAGAGGAGGGGAAGACAGAGAGGGGGAGAGAAAGACAGACACCTGCAGACCTGCTTCACCGCCTGTGAAGTGACCCTGAAATGTTTTTAAAAAGAAAAGAACATGCCAGCACTAACACACGCAGAAAAATGACGTCAAATCTATAGCACTGAAACAATGCGCTTACAAAGGCAGAGACAATACAGCACCTAGTCTTGGTCTCAGCCCATGGCCCTGGCTTGTCCATGATGCAAGGAGATAAATATATCCTCTACTTTTTATATTTATATATGCATATAATTTATTTGGTATAGGTAGAGACAGAGAGAACTGAGAGACAAGAGGGTCAGTGAGAGGACATAGGAGAGCAGTGCATTGTGGGGTGTCTGTATACTGTTGTGAAGCACTTGCTCCCGTTCTAGAAACTGTCAACTCTGCTTTGAGAACCGAGTCCTATTTCTATTCACCCTTAGAAGCTGCCCCCTTCGGGCGGTAACGCAGTGGGTTAAGCGCAGGTGGTGCAAAGCACAAGGACCGGCGTAAGGATCCCGGTTCACAGGTGGTGAAGCAGGTCTGCAGGTGTCTATCTTTCTCTCCCCCTCTCTGCCTTCCCCTCCTCTCTCCAAGTCTCTCTGTCGTAGGCAACAAAAACAATGTCAATAACCACAACAATGTTAAACAACAAGGGCAACAAAAAAAGGAAAATAAATAAATAAATATTAAAAAAAAAAAAGAAGCTGCCCCTTAATTCAGTTTTGTTTTGCCACTGGGCCCACTACTGGGCTTGGTGTCTGCATAAGGGATCTGCCGCTCCTGGCGGCCACCTCCCCACCCCCACCCCCACCCCCTTTAATGGACAGAGAGAAATTGACAGCGGACAAGGAGGGAGGAACAGAGGGAGGGAGACACCTGCAGACTTGCTTCATGGCTCATGAAATGTCTCCCCTGCAGGTGGGGAGTGGGGATTTGAACCTGGGTCCTTGTGCTTGGGGATGGGTGCTTAGCTGGGTGCACCACTGCATGGCCTCCCTCAGTTCATTCTTTTTTTTAAAAATGTTATTTATTTTGGATAGAGGCAGAGAGAAATTGAGAGAGGAGGGGGAGATCTTCCCCCCCTGCAGTTGAGCTGTGACAGTGAGGGCTGAGCTGGTGCCCACAGAGCCCAGCTCATGGAGAGACTGGGGTCCCTCCTACGAGGCCTGCTGTGCGCAGAGGTGCACCTCGACTCAGCCCTCTGGCCTTTGGGTGGGGCAGGTGGTGACTGTCCCTGGGGAGGGGCTGGCTCTCTAGGGACAAGTGCTTCAGTGCCATCTGAGGACAGATGTGATTCTGCCTGGCACATAGGCCCTGAGGTAGAGACACGGAGAAAAGGCACACCATAGCACAGAAACCTCCTTCAGTGTGGTGGGGGGCTCTCTCGTTGAACCTCTGCTCTCTGTGGTGGGGAAAGGCTTGCTGGGCTCCCACGTCACAGCCAGGGGCCTGGGGAGCCCTCTCTGATTTTACAGGCAACACAGGAAGGCTGTGTGATTCTGCTGCTCAAATACTGGCTTCAGGAGCAGTTAGCACACCGCAGCTGACTGACCAAAACGGGGTTGCCAGCGAGGAAAACTGTCACCGTGAAGCTAAATGGAGCAGCTGGGACAGGGCTGCCACCAATATGGGTCCCCATGCGCAAGGCCCACCTTCCGTGCTTTCTCTCTTGCCACGTGTCCTGCTGTTTCTCCCCAAGGCTTTCCCTCCGATGTCTGCACCTGTTAAGGGAAGATCTGACATGTGCCCTTTCATGGTTTGCTTTTTTATTTAAAAGCTTTTTTTCATTTTTTTTTTTTCCCTTTTATTGCCCTTGTTTTTTTATTGTTGTAATTATTATTGTTATTGATGTTGCTGTTGTTGTTAGATAGG
Organism: Erinaceus europaeus; assembly: GCF_950295315.1. Lineage (NCBI taxonomy): Eukaryota > Metazoa > Chordata > Mammalia > Eulipotyphla > Erinaceidae > Erinaceus > Erinaceus europaeus. The sequence goes on from NC_080174.1 coordinate 6,246,756, forward strand.
ACAGAGAGAAATGGAGAGAGGAAGGGAAGACAGAGAGGCGAAGAGAAAGACAGACACCTGCAGACCTGCTTCACCGCCTGTGAAGCGACTCCCCTGCAGGTGGGGAGCCGGGGGCTCGAAGCAGGGTCCGTATGCTGGTCCTTGTGCTTTGCGCCACATGCGCTTAACCTGCTGCGCTACCGCCTGGCTCTCTTTTTAAAAGAAAGAAAGAAAGAAAGAAAGAAAGAAAGAAAGAAAGAAAGAAAGAAAGAAAGAAAGAAAGAAAGAAAGAAAGAAAGAAAGAAACAGAGGCAGAGAGGGTGAAAGAAATCACAGCATCACAGCACAGAAACTCCCTTCAGTGTGGTGAGGGCTAGGCTTGAACCTGGGTCACATATAGCAAAGCACTGAGCCGTTTCACTTGTCCCTTCCATGGTCTTGAAGTCTCAAAGACCAACCCAAATTTTAAACACGGAAACTCACTGTGTATTAAGCCTTTTCGTTCTGAACTCTCATTCTAGTGGGTTCCCATCCTAATTTATATCATATTTTAGTTGTTATTTTGTTCACTGGGGCTTCACCACTCTAAGCCAATTTCTTCTTTTTCTTTTGTTAGAGAAATGGAATGACATTCTCTTAAAACTTTTTAATATTCATTTAGTTTGAGTACAGACGGAGAAGAATCGAGGGGAGGAGAAGATAGCGAGAGAAACAAGGGCACTGCTGCTGTAATTACTACTGATGAAGCTTCCCTCCTGCAGGTGGGGACCGGGGACTTGAACCCAGGTCCTTTTGCATGTAATATGTGCTTTCAACAAGGTACACCACCACCAAGTCTCTTGGGGTGACTTTTTCTTTTCCTTTTTTAAAAAATATTTATTTATTTATTCCCTTTTGTTGCCCTTGCTGTTTTATTGTTGTAGTCATTATTGATGTCGTTGTTGTTGGATAGGACAGAGAGAAACGGAAAGAGGAGGGGAAGACAGAGAGGGGGAGAGAAAGACAGACACCTGCAGACCTGCTTCACCGCTTGTGAAGTGGCTCCCCTGCAGGTGGGGAGCCAGGAGCTCAAACCAGGATCCTTATACTGGTCCTTACGCTTTGTGCCACCTGCGCTACAGCCTGACTCCCAGGGGTGACTTTTTCAGATGTAAAGAGAGGACAGAGGCAGAGAAAGGCACACCACAGCACAGAAACTGCCTCCAGTGCGGTGGGGGCTGGGCTCACACCCGGGTCGTGCACAAGGCAAAGCAGTGTACCGTGCAAGTGAGCGATTTCTCCCACCTACACCTTCTATTATTTTTCGTAAATTTTTTTTAAAGAGGGCGATATTATTTTAGACTATTTTATCTCAAAGCAATCTATCTTTTTTTGCGATCTACTTCTTTGTATGTAAACAATACTCCAAAATGAAAAAATTTACTTTTAAAGGATGATGTAGAGATGTCTCCCCAATTACAAAGGTTCATATCATTCAGAAAAAAGCTTTCCTCTTTATTTCTTGCAGTGAGAGAGACTGCTACCAAATACGTCATTACAAACCATCCTGGTTTTTTTTCTAAATAAATAATAAAATGGGTTTAACTCACCAACACATAATAACAAAATAATTCCTAAGAACACTATGAAAGCAAGATAAATAATCATTTCTCGGACAAGAAAACAGAATTGCATTTAAATTATCTGAGAAACAGGCTGCAGCCATAACTGCTCAACTGATAATAAGCATCGGAACATCTACCAAGCTACAGAAACTCAGATAAAAGAACCAGACACCTCTGCACACACTGCTAACCCCTTGTGGGAAGAAAGAGTTCACGCCCCAGACCAGGCTTGGTGTACAAAACGGGGACTCGGGAACTCGGGGACCTGCTGGGACATGCCCTGCCTGGTGACAAACCTCTCCTGCCCCTGATCCCTTCCTCTCTGGAAGAACAGAAGGCGTGAAGACAGCTGGCTTCTTTTTCGAAATTTTAAAGCAAGAACGGGGAATGAAAAAATGATCTTGGAGGGATTTGACTGTAGAATCTTCCTATTTCTCTGCTTGCAAAGGTAAGTGGGTCTCGGGGGCCTGTCCTCAGGAGGGGAATGGGGACCCCAGGTCACTGAAGCCCAGGTGTCTCAGTGAGCAATTATCTGCCACCTACCTTAAGGGCCACAGCTTCACCAGTGCCCAGCTCCCCGCGAAGCACTGTGCCCACGTCACCAAGCACCCTGCTATTCTAGAGAAGATTGCGGGGCCGAGCACAGCGGCAACTACTGCTCTCAGTACCCTGGCCAGAGCCCTGGCAAGGGCAGGGCTGGGCGGCAGGGGCTGGGGAGGGGCCAGGGAGACTTCTGGGCCAGAAGGCAGCTGGTCCCCCCTTGGGCTCTGTGTCTCGCACTCTCACCGCACCGTGGGGCCCCATGGAGTGGGGCAGACATGCCCTGCAAAGGACCTTGGAGGCCCTGGACACTCCCACTCCCCATTGGGCCTGTCTCATCCCACACTTCCCTCCTGGGGGAAGCCTCCCTCTAATGGACTTAAACAGTGCGTCCCCAAATACTCTTCATCAACCAGGTTGCCTCTGGGGGGAGTGTCTGCACCCTGGTGTAGGGAGTGGGACCCCTCAGGCCTGGTGGCACCCCCACGTGGCCGCGGCTGGACACTACAGGCCCAGCTCCTCTTCCAGAAGCCCCGCTCCAGCCTGGGCCTGTTCCCGCGTCATCTTGCTCACAAGCAGAAAGAAGAAAGACAGTGATGAGGGACAAGAGGCCAGACAGACAGCGAGGGGCACGGCCGGTGCCCTGTCCGCATCCCCTCCTCCGCCTTGGGCTGCCGGGGACAGCTCATCTGTCACTTGAGGCGCTGGGTCACGTTGGCCAGGGCGACGGCGAAGGCCTGCACGGCCGAGAAGGGGTACTGGAAGTCCAAGATGTAGGCGTTGCCGTCAATCCTTCCAAACTGCATCACCTGGGGTGAGGGGGCACCGAGGAGGTGCTGGTCAGTGAGGGCCTGGAACCCATGGCCGACGGCCCCCAGCAGGGAAGGGGACACAGACCACAGCCCTTGGGGGGGGCATGAGGGGCACAGGGCTCAGAGAGCTGGCTGCCAACTCATGGGGGGGGGTGGCCACCTTACTGCACGCCTCACGCCCTCAGGAGTCCTGGACAGCCTGTTCCCCTTGCCTGTCTGCAGGCTCCCGGGGAGGGCCTGGGCTGTCGGCTTGGACTGCAGGGCAGGGGCTCCAGACCGTGGGGAGGACGGGAGAGCAGGGGAGCCCTGAGCCACGCTGCCGTGAGCACAGTTACGGGCACAGGAGGCACAGCTGTAGGACCGGGCTGAGAAGGGGCACCCCGGGGTGGTGTGATGAAAGGACACCCCATGCCCTGCTTGGGAGGAAGCCCACACTCCCTGCTCCAGGGGGACATAGAGCAAGAGGCAGCAGGGAACCAGGGTCTGGGCCCTCGGAGCTCTCCCCCATGTTTCCCTCAGTGATCAAACCTTCCCTAGTTTTCATTTTTATTACCACCACCAGGGTTATCACTGGGGCTCAGCACTATAAATCCACTGCTCCTGGCGTCCCCCGCCACCCCCATCTTTTTTCCCTGCCTGTTTTACTGGATAGGACAGAAATCGAGAAGAGAGAAAAACACAGAGAGGGAAACAGACAGACATGCCTCATGGCTCATAAATCTTCCCAGAGTGGGACTTGAACCTGGGTCCTTGTGCACGGTAACGTGTGAACTCAGATACAGTGAAAGCGAGAGAGAGAGGTCAGAGTCCTGCTCAGCTCTGGCTGAGGGTGGTGCTGGGGACTGAGATTGAGCCTGGGATCTCACAGCCTCAGGCAGGAAAGAAGCCTTCGCAAAACCATGATGCTGTCTCCCCAGTCTCCTGTTTTTGGTTTTTAGTGAATGGTTCTGTGACACTCACCCAGGAGGGACTCAGCCAGCCCCTGCCTGGCCCAGTGGTCCCCACCCCTACTCCCTCAGGACACCTGTTTCCAACACCGCTGGGTCCTCCTGGCCCCCAAACCCGAGGGTCCAGAGGGCAAGGTGACCCCTGGTTCCTTGGCCCCCAACCCCGAGGCCCAAAGAGCAGAGACCCCTGTTTCCCTACCCCCTACCCCCAGGGCCCAGAGAGCAGGGCGACCCCGGTTCCCTACCCCCTTACCCCTAGGGCCCAAAGACCAAGGGCCTCCTGGTTCCCTGTCCCCCAGCCCCCGCCCCCCCCTCACCTGCCGGCCCTCCAGCTCGATCTGGAAGTTCTTGGCGGACTCCTGGGTGACGCGGCCGCCGAAGTCCAGCTGGTAGACCTGCGTGGCCTCGTTCCACAGCGGCTGCTTGTTGGCCATGACGTAGACGAAGCCGCGGCTGCAGGCCCGGCCGTCGTGGTCGCTGGCCTTGCGGCAGCGCGGGTCCTCGGACTCGCCCGCCGCGCCCCGCAGGCTGCGCTTGCTCTTCCAGCCCTTGCGGGCCGCCTGGCTCTGGCTCACCAGCTCGTCGCCGCCCAGGAAGAGCTCCGGCTCGCTCTCCGAGCTGTCCTGGAACTCGGCCGTCTTGCTCAGCTTCTTGGCCTTGAGCGGCTCCCGGGGGCCCTTGGCCTTCTTCTTGTCGCGGCCCAGGCGCGGGCTGGCGAGCAGCGCGTTGAAGTCGCCCAGGGTGCGGGCCTCCTTGCGGGCGGCGCTGCCCTCGTCCAGCCGCTTGCGGCCCTTGCGGGGCTTGTCTGCGCGCTGCGGCGCGGGGCTCTCGCTCAGGGACAGCACCTCCTGGAAGCTGTCGGCCGCCTCGGCCACCGCCTCGGGGCCCAGGGGCGCCGGCAGCTCGGCGGGCGGCGGGGAGCCCAGCGGCTTGTCGGGCAGCAGGTGGGCCTTGGGGGGCTGGCCGTAGGCGCCCCAGGGGTGCAGGGCGACGGGCGGCAGCTGCAGCGCGGGGCAGGCGGCGCCACCGGGGTACAGGGGGGGCCCGGGGCAGTAGGCCAGGCCGGCCGGGTAGGCGGGGTCCGGCTGCGCGAACTGCGCGGGGGCCAGGGCGTCCTTGGGGGCGCAGGGCGCGGGCAGCGGGGGCGCGCCGTAGGCCCCCGCGAAGGGCGCCCCCGGGTAGCCGGGCGGGAAGGCGGCCGCGGGGCTGGCGGGCGCCTTGGGGGCCTCGAAGGGCGGCGGCAGCTTGAGGGGCGCCCGGTCCTGGGGCACCCACACGTCCTCGCCGGGCCCCGGCTCCCAGGGGTAGGGCGGCGGGCGCTTGGCGGCGGGCGCGGCGGGCTCGGGCGGCGCGGGGCGCGGGGCCTCGTCCTCCGAGAAGGCCGAGTTCACATAGTCCGCGCGCTCCCGCTCCCGGGGCGCGGGCACGGCGGGGAGCGCGCCCAGCAGGCTGTAGGCGGGGCCGGGGCCCAGGCCCAGGCCGGCGGGGGGCAGCCCCCCGGGCCCCGAGGTGCCCCCGCTGCACTGGCGGCAGGTGTAGAGCGCGGGCGGCGGGCGCGGGGGCGCGCGCGCGCGGGGGTGCGGCGGCGGCGGCGGGGGCGCGCGCGGGGGCTCGGCGGGCGCGCGCAGCAGGGCCACGGCGTCGCGGTTGTTGCGGCGCAGCGTGGCGTGGATGAGGCCGCGGCCGGGCGGCGCGGCGTCGGGGTAGGGCGGCGGGTCCCCGGGCGGCCCGGGGTAGCGCGGCGCGGCCAGGCGGGCGAGGGCGGCGGCGGCGGCGGCGGCGCAGGGCGGGCGCGCGCGCTTCTCGGCCGCGGTGACGCGCAGCGTGGCGGCGCTGCCCGGGGGCGCGCAGGGCCCGAGAGCGCGCGCGCGCGGCCGACACACCTCCTCCACGTTGCCGCTGCTGTCGAAGGTGGTGATGCGCTCGTAGCCCGGCGGCGCGGGCAGCGCGGGCAGCTCGGGGCCGGGCCGGGCCGGCGGGGGCGCGGGCGGCAGGGGCAGCGGCGGCGGCGGCGCGGCCGTGGTGGGCGCGGCGGGGATGGTGCCCGGGTAGGGCGGCGGCGGTGCCAGGCGGGGCCCGGGCGGCTCAGGCGGTGGCGCGTCGTCGGGGGGGGGCGGCGGCGGCGGCGGCGGCGGCGGCGGCGGGCGGGACGCCCGGGGCCTCTGCGGGGGTTCGGGCTCCGGCTCGCCCGGTGGGGGCGGGGGCGGCGGCGGCGGCGGCGGCGGCGGCAGTGCCAGCGCGGGGGGCCCCAGGCGGCCGAGCTCCAGGCCCCCGAAGATGAGCTGGCCGGGGCTGGGGTAGCGGCCGGGCGCGGGGTAGGGGTTGACGGCGTTGCCCGCGGGCTCGGCCGGGCCGCTCAGCACGTCCAGCTGCACGTTGTGCTGCGCCAGCAGCGACTGCACCAGCCCGAGGCTCTGCGTGGGCGACATGGCCTGCGCCGAGCTGTGGATGGGCGCGATGGGCACGTTGAGGGTGCAGGGCGGGCTGCTCTCGGCGATGCCGCCCGCGCCGGGCCCTGCGGGGAGGCAGAGACACGCTGATGCGGGGGGGCCCCCCAACACCACCCACGGGGCAGGGCTAGAGCCCCGGGCAGACGCTTCCCGGGCGCCCGGTGGCGGCACACCCGGCTAAGCGCACAGGGTACTAAGCTCAAGGACCCGCGCAAGGATCAGGGTTCCAGTCCCCGGCTCCCCACCTGCAGAGGAGACGCTCTGCAAGCAGCGAAGCAGGCCTGCTGGAGTCTCCCTCTCCCTCTCCCATCTTCTCTGTCTCCCGTCTCCCTCTATTCTCTCAGTTCCTCTCTTTCTGCCTCGTTCTTTCCGTCCTATCCAATAAAATGGAAAAATTGGCCGCCAGGAGCAGGGGATTCTTAGTGCCGGCACAGAGCCCCAGGGATAACCCTGGAGGCAAAAAAGGTCTCTACAAGCTGAGGACGCCCGGCCTGTGCCTGTCTAACTAAAGCCTCCCTAGGCCAGGGCTGGAACCCCAGTACGCAGGAGAGAAACTCAGTCTCAGACTCCTCCAGCGCCTTCCTATACTGTTTCCCAGCCTCCTCTGAGGTGGGCTATGTACCAGCCGGTTTGGGGTACTCTGCACACCTGGCGGTCTCTGTGCAGGCTCACTGGTGGGCTGTGTACCAGCCGGTTTGGGGTACTTGTCTGCACACCTGGTGGTCTCTGTGCAGGCTCACTGGTGGGCTGTGCCGGTGTCAGGCTGTCAGACTTGGCACCAGAACCACACAGACTGGGCTGGCCCCAGCCTCCATTTCCCTGACCTCCCAATTCTGGACCCCAAGTTCCCCATCCATCCTGTGCCAGGTGGCCCTCTATGAGGGGGACCGATGGCAGGTATTTTCCCCAGCTGTCTGTTGAGTCCTCTCCAAGGCTGTCTGTCTGTCTACCTGCCTCCTCTCCCTCTTCTCTCTCCTCCTCCCTCCCTCTCCTCACACTGAGAGCGACAGGAGCTGAGCATCAGGTGTGCAGGAGGCACTAAGGGCCTCTAGGGTCCTGCTGAGGCAGGCTGGGCTGTCAGCTGTCAGGCATCTCCAGCGCCTGCCCCAGGAGAGGCCGTGCCAGCAAGTGCACTACAATGACCCTGCCTGCAGGGACAGCGCCCACATGAGGACCAGGCAGTCCCTGTGAAGGACCAGAGCCCTCGTGGGGCTTCAGGCTCAGAACAATACCTCCAGAGCCTGGTGTGGCTGAGTGCTGGAACCTCTGGATTTATAAAACGGGGGGGGGGGGGGCATTTTGGAGAATGCCTGGCAGCTGCTAGAACGATATTCTGTTTCATTCAAAGAAAATTTAAAAGGCCAAATAAACAGCAGTAATCACACAATACGCTCTTGATTCTGAGCCCAGCACATAGTAGAAGGCACTGAAGATGCTACAGGTATGTGGTGGATGCTTGTAGATGGAGCTTTTCCAAGCTCGAGCCAGGCTCCACCTGCCTGGGAACTGCGTTCTCTCTGCTTGGTGGGGGAGGACAGCCAGTGGGGGGTGTCCGTCGGGGCAGGGAGATGCCCTACTCTGAGTGGGCGCGGAGAGGGGCTGGCGGGGTCTGAGAGCATCGCCCTCTCCCTTGCGGCAGGTGACTGGGAGGGGCAGGCTCAGGGTCCAGGGAGGCTGCAGCCTGAACACATTGCCTTGCTCCGCTGCTGGCCAGTGCCAGGTGAGTCCTGGCTCCCAGGACGCCCCCTCTCCGGGACACGTCCCTCCCCCAAGGGCACCGGGTAGTGGACGCACCTGGCAGGTCATCCTCGTCCTCACTGAACACGTTGGGGTTGAAGACGGGCAGGTCGGCGTAGCCCACAGAGATCTTACGCACCTCCGGGAGGTAGATCGTCATCTGTCGCGGCTGCAGGTGCAGGAGGCTGGTTTTGTAGATGACTGGCAGGGGGGGGGGTGTGTGACAGAGGGGGACACATTAGCAGAGGGAGGGCTTCGGAGTGGGCGAGGGAGACGGAGTCCTGGGGAAGAGGAGCAAAGAGGAACCGCCTGTTTCCTGCCTTCAGAAGCCTGAGCACCTCCCCTTCCCCACCCCCCACAGCAGGAGCAGAGGCCTCAGCTACAACTGTGTCCACTGAGAGAGCGAATGAATCCCCAACATGCCACCTGCCCACCCCGCCTGTGGTTCCTCTAAGAACAGCACCACTCTAGGCTAGAAACCTATCTTTGGGGAGTCGGGCGGTAGCGCAGCGGGTTAAGTGCACATGGTGCAAAGTGCAAGCACCGGCTAAGGATCCCGGTTTGAGCCCCCGGCTCCCCACCTGCAGGGGAGTCGCTTCGCTTCACAGGCAGTGAATCTGCTGGTGTCTTTCTCTCCCCCTCTCTGTCTTCCCCTCCTCTCTCCATTTCTGTTCTATCCAACAATGACAACAACAATAACTGCAATAATAAGACAACTAGGGCAACAAAAGGGAATAAATAAATAAAAAGAAACCTATCTTCGACAGTCTTGGAAGGAGCTGGGGTGTGGCAGCTGGTATTTTCAGGCCTCCTGTGCACTTGGTTGCCAGCACCAGGCGGGACTCTCTCAGCCTGGTGTGAGGCCTGCAGGACCTCGAGCACACACAGGCCATGGGCCTTCCCAGCCCAGTAACTGTGACAGCTCGTGCACGTGGCCATCCCTGGCACCCACAAGAACATGAGTTTTGGCTCAGAGTTTCTGGCTGCTCCCAGGTAGCTCCAGACTTCCCATGTGAGAGAGCTATCCCTTGTGTTCAGGTCGACACAGAAGATAGGATTTCATATTTCAGGAGGGATTAAAAAAAATAACAGTGTCGGGGGCCAGACGGTGGCATACCCAGTTAAGAGCACACAGTACTAAGCTCAAGGACCCATGCAAGGATCTGGGTTCAAGCCCCCGTCTACCCACCTGCAGTGGGAGTGGCTTCACAAGCAGTGAAGCAGGTCTGCAGGTGCCTGTCTGTCTCTCCCCCTCTCTATCGTCCCCTCCTCTCTTAATTTCTCTCTGTCCTGTCCAATAAGTGGCAAAAATGGCCACCAGGAGCAATGGATTCATAGTGCCAGCACTGAGCCCCACCGATAACCCTGGACACAATAACAACGACAACAACAACATTGTCTTTGGGGGGAAAAGAAATGGGTGGTTGGGGGTGAGGAGGAGAAAGACTGTTGGGTGGTTCAGGAGGTGGTGCAGAGGATAAAGCACTAGACTCTCAAACATGAGGTCCCGAGTTCAAACCTCAGCAGCACATGTACCAAAGTGATGTCTGGTTCTTTCTCTCTCTCTACTATCTTTCTCATTAATTAATAAAATCTTTAAAAAGAGAGAGAGAAAGACTGTTCATCTCTATTCCATGTTTTTAAAGTGGAGAGAGGACTATGGGAGCTCAGAAACCAAAGAAGTTCGAGCACCAGATGTTCTAATGGAGGAAATAAGTGACCGCTATCAGAATAGGCCCTAAACTCCTCTAAGGGGGTCAAAGGCCATATAATAAGTGAGACGGCTCTTCTAGAAGACAAGAGTTCATTTCTTTCCTCCAGAATCAAGTGGCCAGTCCTCAGCTTGACAAGGTATTTTTTTTTTGACTCAAGAACCCAGGCTGGGGAGGCAGTACAGTGGCTTAGGCAACAGACTTTCAAGCCTGAGACTCCAAGGTCGCAGGTTTAGTCCCTGGCACCACCATAAGCCAGAGATGAGCAGTGCTCTGGTGGGGGAAAAAAAAAGAAAAAAAAAGAAAGAGAAAAAGAAAAAAGGCTGGTGGCCAGCTAGCTCACCTGAGAAGGCACCTGACCCCACCATATGTGTGACCCAGGTTCAAGCCTAGCCCCCACTGCACTGGGGAGGCTTCAGTGCCATGAGACCTCCCTCTCCCTGGACTAAAATGTCAGCTCAGAGTGGTCAAGTCCCAGCGGTGATGATGACGACGACAGAACCTAAGGGGCCGAGCAGTGGTGCCCCCAGCAGAGTGCGCACATCACTGTGTGTCAGGACCCGGGCTCCGGCCCTCCGCCCCACCTGCAGGGGAAGCTTCCCGAGTGGTAGGGCAGTGCTGCAGGTGTCTCTCCCCCCATTGTCTCTCCTCGTCTATAAGTAAGTGGCCACCTCATCTGGTGGAGTTGCCGTGTGGGCGCCAGCCCCAACGATAACCCTGGTGACAGACCACAAAACCTTCGAGAGGCTGGTGCCACAAGCTGCCCACGGTGGGAGGCTCAGAAAGCCAGCTGAGCCGAAAGACAGCAGCACTCTGAGGCCTCGGCCATTGCTGACGGTCTTTCTAGGCCAGGCCAGGGCAGGGCATGGCAGGGCAGCAGTGACCGGAGGGCACCTTGCACCTTCAGCCACAGCTCCGGTTGCCCTGAGCACAGACGGGCCTGCGGGCAGCCTGGCAGAGAGGGTCAGGCTGACCCAGTCACCATGGGGAAAGGCCCTTACCTGCACCCAGGTTGGTGGGCAGGAAGGCAGCCAAGCCCACGATCTTGAATTTGGTTCCCCAGATGTTCGACGTGACCTGAGCAAGGTAGTTGTGCTGCGAGAGAAGGAAGAGGCGTCATGACCTCCATCCAGAGCTCCCGCCTTCCCTAGGAGAGGGGCATCAGCACTGCTCACAGGGCTGGACACCCACTCTGAGGCCCGTGCTCAACCCAGCGTGCCAGGAGCCCCTTGGTGTGTGGTCCTCTGTGTATGTGTGTCGGGGGATGTGTATCTCTGCGTCCACATCTGTGAGGCCACAAAGGCCACAGAAGCAGCTCAGACATCCCCGCCCCACACATACACTGGACAAGAGAGGGGCACAGCTCTGAGCCCACTGGCATCTAGCCACTCCTCCTGATGTGGGCGTGTCCTGAGAGGACCCAGGTCCCAGACAGCCTCCCTGTTGTGGTCACTGTTGTGGGATTCAGAAAGCTCCCACCATGCTCAGGCCACATGCGTGTGAGAGGGTGTATGCATGCATGGGGCCTCAGTGAAGCCAGATGGATGCAGCTCACAGCGGGGCTCGAGGTGCTCACAGTGGGGCAAAGGTATCCCGTCTAAGGCCCTGGGTTCCAGCCCAGTCCCCCACCCCAGCCACCACCCCAAACCACTCCCACCTCCCAGAGGAGGGGAGGCTGGCAGCATCTGCCCAGCAGGGCTTGCAGTGGGGTAGCTGAGGCTGAGCACCCCCATGAGGGGCACAGTGAGAAGGAACGGGCCTCGGCCAGCAGGAGGCGAAGCAGATGGGGCTCTGGCTGGTTCTGAGATACCCAGACCCTGAGCTTGGGTCCTACCTGAGTGATGTCCTCAAAGGGGAACTCTCTGCGTGCCAGGCTGGGTGAGCCAACGGAGGGTTTGCGCATGGCCAGGCGTGGGGAGCGGGACAGCTCCTGGGCGGCACGTGCCAACTTGGGGGACTTCCGGGCCTCAATGTTGATCCTGCAGAGATGGGGGGAGGTTAAGGGGGTAGACCTAGGGCCCACCTCCACGCCAGAGTACTAACCCACAGATGGCATGCTCCCAGGGTGCAGGCCCTGACAGCTGCAGCCCTGAGCTCCTGAGCAAGGGGAGAGACCAACAGCAGGTCACGAGACTATCTGCGGAGACCTCTGAGAACAAAGTGTCCGTCTCTCCCTGCTGACTTGATGGTGAGTCAGAAGCAGCCCCAGCCTCGAGCCGGAGGGTCATACTGCCAACCCCAGGGGATGGGCAGGCGGGCAGTCACTGCTCAGCCCAAGGCCTCGATGATGAGGACAGTCCTGAGCTCCCACAGGGGTGGGTCTGGCAGCCGTGGGCAGCATCACAGGCCTGGGCAGGTGTTTGCAGCTGGGAGTCGATCCCATCGTCAGCTCTGCTGCCCCTGCTCAGTCACTCCCTCGACCAAGGGGAACACGTGTGGTTAACGCCAATCTTCCCCAAAGGGAGCATGACAAACGGGAAGTGGCAAAGCTTATGAAGCCATCTGAAAGGAAGTCACTCAGCCTTGTATACACGCTGCTTGGGGGCCTGATTGGGTACCGGGGTTCCCACAGAGTGGGAGTGATGGCAGCTGCATGTAAGGACTCCCAGTGGGGGGACAGCAAGGGAGTCCCGGCTGCAGGCAGTCACATGCAGGGCCTCAAATGCACGTTTTCAGGTGAAGGGTCCCAAGTCCCAGGTTCAATCCCCCACACCATCATCAGCCATCTGACGAAACAAACAACTAAGGGCCAGACAGTAGCGCACTCAGTTAAATGCACATATTACCAAGAGCAAGGACTCGGGCTCCAGCCTCTGCTCCCTGCCTATATAGAGAACACTTCAGGAGCAGTGAAACAGATCTGCAGGTGTCTCTCTTTCTCCCCCTCTCTCTCTCTCCCCACTTCACAATTTTTCTCTGTCCTATCTAACAAAAATTAAAAGAAAAAAATCTACTTTTTTTTTCCAGTTTATGCTTTTTTTCTCTAATGACGGTGAATCCGGCATTTTCCCAGCATGTGTTAGACACTGTTGGGAAATTGTGAGGCTGTAGTAGTGCCTGGCAGGGCTTGACCTGAGAAGTATGTCTATCCTGTGAGTCTCTCTCTCTACTGAGAGGTTGAGCAAGAAGGGACAGGAGTAACCCCAAAGGTTTGCCTCGTCTTATCAGACTCCCTACCTCACAAAGCACCCTGCATTCCTGATACTATGGCCATTAGATAAAAAGAAAGGGGGAGATGTCGGGAAATTGTGAAGATGTGGTTGAGCTTGGCAGGACTTGACTTGAGGGGACATCCATCCTCTCATCAGATTCCCTGCCTCACAAACCACCCCGCATTCCTGATATTGTGGTCTATCTACATAATCATAGTTTTGCCTGAAAGACCCCCACCCATTCCATTCCATTGATCTATCTTCTTTCTACCATCAAGACCCTCCCTGCCTGCAGAGTATTATTATTAATCCTACCAGTTAAAACCCTCGCTAAGGAAGCCCCTACCATTCCCAGCCCCTTTCACTTTTCTCCGCCCTTTTTCCTAACCATGTATGGTATTGTCAAGCCACTTCCGTTTCTGTCTTGTCTCTTCCGTGTTCCAACCTGGAGGAGGGTGGGCGTGCAGACCGGGAGGCTGACACAGGCCATTTGCAGTTTGCGCCACGTGGCTTAACCAGGTGTGCTAGTGCCCAACTCTGGGGCGCTCGCATGAATAAAGATTTGAATTGCCTTGCCACTATGAGCTTGGTTCCTGGGTCATCTCTCTCCCTCTCATGACGATAGCCCGACAATATACTGTGCATTTCTGTTCTCACTCCTCCTACACTGGAAGAAATGACCAGCAAGGCAGGAGTGCTGAGCCCTGAGCAGCATGGGGTCCTTGGAAGGCAGGAGGCACCTTGTGCAGTGCTCCTCCTCCAGGGTGCTTGGGTGCTGTGAATCTGCTGTGGGTGCAGACCCCTACACCCCATGCACGGACAGGGAGGACTCCCCGCCCCATGGCCACTGCGATTACCTGGGGAGTTTGGGCGACTTGGTGGCCCGGGAGATTTTGGGCGACTTCTTGGCAGCCCAGTCGTCACTGAGCTCGATGTCACTGGAGTCAGAGCAGTTGCAGCTGTCGATGACGGTGGAGATCAGGCTGTTCCCGTACACCTCATCTGGGCAGAGAGAGAGAAAGAGAGAGCGCCATGAGGGAGGGAGAGAGGGAGCGCACACAGGCTGGGGGCACCAGGCCCAGAGCTAAGCCAGGGACATGGCTCTGGGGTCCCTCTGGGGCCCCTTGTATCACAGCAGGTGTCCAGATGTGGGAGAACTGTTTGAACCCTCACCACCATTGACCCTTTTTCTTCTCTGATAACAGCTGAAAGCAATTAGCCATTTCGAAGCCTCATCATTCCACAGCAGCAGATGTGCTTCTTGAACAAGATACCGGCTGTCAATAGCCTGCCAGCTCATTTGGTCTACCCAGTTTACTCTAAAATGGGGGGGAGCTCACTGGATGGAGTCTAGCCTGTCCCCACAGCGTCCCCGATACCCCATGTCCAAGGCCTGTCCCCTCAGTGTCCCCCATATACCCCACGGCAAAGCCATATTCCCTCAGTGCCCCCCCACTCCACAGCACAGCCCTGTCCCCTCAGTGTCCCCCCTCCACACTCCACAGCACAGCCCTGTCCCCTCAGTGTCCCCCCACACTCCACAGCACAGCCCTGTCCCCTCAGTGTCCCCCCTCCACACTCCACAGCACAGCCCTGTCCCCTCAGTGTCCCCCACACTCCACAGCACAGCCCTGTCCCCTCAGTGTCCCCCCTCCACACTCCACAGCACAGCCCTGTCCCCTCTGTGTCCCCCCACACTCCACAGCACAGCCCTGTCCCCTCAGTGTCCCCCCTCCACACTCCACAGCACAGCCCTGTCCCCTCAGTGTCCCCCACACTCCACAGCACAGCCCTGTCCCCTCAGTGTCCCCCTCCACACTCCACAGCACAGCCCTGTCCCCTCAGCGTCCCCCCACACTCCACAGCACAGCCCTGTCCCCTCAGTGTCCCCCCTCCACACTCCACAGCACAGCCCTGACCCCTCTGTGTCCGCCCACACTCCACAGCACAGCCCTGTCCCCTCAGTGTCCCCCCTCCACACTCCACAGCACAGCCCTGTCCCCTCTGTGTCCCCCCACACTCCACAGCACAGCCCTGTCCCCTCAGTGTCCCCCACACTCCACAACACAGCCCTGTCCCCTCAGCGTCCCCAAGGCCCACCTGGCTTGCTGTCCGAGCGGGGGTCTGTGATGACGAACTCCGGCCGCAGCTTGCTGACACGCCGGCCCTTGAGGATGGGCACCAGGCCGCCCAGGTACTCCAGGTAGAGCGTGTAGCAGGGGCCGCCCACCTCAGGGTCATCCTCAGTGCGCCGCATGGTGCAGTGCAGCCGCTCGCTGCCAGCCGATGGGTAGCTGACGAAGTCCCGCATGTTGTTGGGGTCGGGGATCGGGGGCTGGGCCGGGGCGGGGGAGAGAGGGAGCTGGGCATCGTGGCCACTGGCGGAGCCGGGCTGGCCTCTTGGGGATGGGGAGCCCTGTCTGGGTGCGCAGACCCTCTGGGGGGGCGGGCCGGAGGACACCCTGGCCGGGGAGCCTCGGCAGCAGGGCCGGGCATGGGCGCTCCCGGAAACATGGGCATGTAGCCTTTTTCAAGCCCCTGAACTGGGGGCTGGGTGAGGGTGTGGACAGCGGGGCCCGGGAGGGACAGGGCCCCCTCGTTCATCCTGTGACCAACTATGGGCCCCGCCGGCCCAGCGCCCGGGACTGAGGCTCCTGCTCTGTCCAGGGGGCCAGGCTGAGCATCGGTGGCCCTGTGGGAGGGTCTGGAATGCCGCCACGCTGGCGGACACATTCAGGGACCCCAGTGGTGCCGGGGGTGGCGCGTGTGGCTCCGTCACCCTCTGGCTCTGGTCCAGGAGCAGACACGGGGACCCCCTACCCCCATCCCCACCCTCATCCCAGCCACCTTTGCAGGAGACTGTACCTTGATGGTGGGGGTGAAGGCAGCCGAGAGGTAGGAGCAGAGGCGGGGTGGGAGAGCCAGCTTGCCCACGTCCCTGTCCTCGCGCAAGGCGCTGGCGATGGCCTGCTGGCACAGTAGCTGCAGGCTCGACACGCGGTGCTCCACGCGCACCACGTACAGTGCCGGGCCTGACGCCATGAGCAGCCGAGAGTCTCGGTGGCCCCAGCAGATGGAGATGATGGGGCGCTGTGGGGGAATGGCGCTGAGCAGGAAGCACAGCCTGCTCCCCCAACCCCTGTGCCCCAGAGCCCTGGAGGAGTTGTGTCGCTTCTGCCACAGGGGCAGAGACAGCCCAGAGAACAGAGGACAGAGCGCAAGCCTGGCCCTGAGATGCAGGATGGTGGAGCCATGCTATGGTGCCCCCCGCTCTGCTCTCCTATCTAAATGAACTGAGAAACTGGTCTGGGTGGCCACACTCGCACGAGGACCCGAGATCATTCTCTGGGTTCCCCTGAGGGACAAACATGCAGGCTGGACTCTGAGGAACATCCTGAGTTCTGGGGGAGGGTGTGGGGAGACCAGAGCGCCCCCTACCTTCCTGGTCACCCTGACAGGGCTGTCTCAGAGTGGCAGCCATACTGGGTTAACCGTGGGCAGTGACTGCTGTACAGCCCTGGCCATTTCCCTCTTTCTCAGGAGGAAAATTGTAGGGGGGGTTGTCAGAGCGCTCTTGGAAGCCAGCTGGGGCCCAGTCCACAGACGGTGTCACTGGCCCTTTCCACCAGTCCTGGGAAGAGAGAAAGGGACCAGGGGTCTCTCCCCTATAAAAAATGGGCAAGGGGGGCTGGGGGTGGCACACCTGGTTAAGCACACATAGTACAAAGTGCAAGGACTGGGTTCGAGCCCCAACATCAGGGGAGCAGTGAAGCAGGTCTGCAGGTGTATCTATCTTTCTCTTTCCCTCTCTATCTCCCCATCCTCTCTCAATTTTTCTGTTTGATTCAATAAAATGGGGGAAAAAATGGCCACTAGGAGCAGTGGATTTGTAGTGTCAAATGTTGTGTCACTGAGCCCCAGTGATAACCCTGGAGGTAATAAATAAATAAATAAAATAAAGAAATAAATGGCGAGGGCCTTGAGCAGACATGTCTCTAGTGGAGACAGACAAGTGGGCAAGGAGCTCCTGAGAAGGTGCTCAGCCTGGGGAAAGCCAGCCAGAAGCGATGGCCAGGCTCATGCCCGCTGGGCTGACTGCCGCCAGGGAGTGGACAGGGGGCAGGTGCTGCCGAGGATGCAGAGACGCTGGGCACCTGTGTCTGGGGAGCAGCCGGGGTGGGGGGGCTCATGGAAGCGCCCGTGGAAATGCCAAGACCAAGTATTCCAGCTCTGGGCGGGTCCACCACAGGCATGTCCACAGCGTTACTCACCATGGTGTGCCCATGGGCGGGAGCATGGACGGGCAGACCGAACGTACACACAGCAGTCTCTCTCTCATCCTCTCTCTCATCCTCCCTCTCTCTCTCTCTCTCCTCCAGGGTTATCACTGGGGCTCGGTGCTGGCACTATGGACCCACTGCTGGTAGCCATTTTTTCCAATTTGTTGGCTAGGACAGAGATATTGAGAGAGGAGGGAGGTAGAGAGGGAAAGAGAGAGACACCTGCAGACCCGCTTTGCCACTCATGAAGCGCCCCCTGCAGGTGAGGATCTGGGGTCTCAAACCTGGGTCCTTACACTTAGTACTCTGTGTGCTTAACTGGGTAGCTTGTGAAAACCTTTTTATAAAAAGGCAGGACCGTCTCCCTCCCATTTCTCTTCCAGCTCCTCGTCTCTAGTTAGTTCAGGCTGGCCTGAGGCTGAAAGGCAGTTGGCAGTTCCAAGGGTGGGATGGCTGCCAGTGGGGGCAGCCCAGTCACGTCCTGGGGTCCTACCTGCACGAGTGTGTCCAGGGTGAAGATGTGCTCCCCACGGACGTTGTAGAACTTGACCATGGCGCTCTTTAGCAGGGGACCGTTGGGGAGGTCGCCCAGCTGGGCCTGCCGCTCCATGCCAGCCACGGCGAGGAGGTCCCCCTGCGTGCACCACTGGGCCACCACCTCTGCGGTCACAAGGGAAAGACGGACAGCATAAGGACAGGACCCTCCCGAGGCCGCGCATCAATCCTCTGAGGAGCAGAGATGCTGAGGACAGGCAGCAGTGGCCCTGCAGACAGCACAGGCCACCACCAATGGGTGTGGGACTTGCACGCCTGTGGCATCCGGTTTGATCCCTGGCACCCGAGTGGGGCTCTGGCCTCTCTTTCATGTGAAATGAAGTAAATCTTTGTTGGGAAAAAAAAAGTCTTGGGGGCAGGGCAGTGGTGCACCAGGTCAAGCGTACATTGTACTAAGTGTAAGGACCCGTACAAGGATCCAAGTTCGAGCCTCTGTCTCCCCACCCGCAGGGAGGGATGCTTCACATGCAGGTGTCTACCTTTCTTCCTCTCTCAATTTCTCTCTGTCCTATTCAATAAAATGGAAAAAAAAAAAAAAAGGCTGCCAGTAGCAGTGGATTCGTAGTGCTGGTATTGAGGCCCAGCGAAAACCCTGGAGGAAAAAAAATGAAGGAACGAAAAAAAAAGTCTTTGGGGTATATGACACAGACAGGAAGGAGAGCCCTCGTATATGACACAGACAGGAAGGAGAGCCCTCGTATATGACACAGACAGGAAGGAGAGCCCTCGTATATGACACAGACAGGAAGGAGAGCCCTCGTATATGACACAGACAGGAAGGAGAGCCCTCGTATATGACACAGACAGGAAGGAGAGCCCTCGTATATGACACAGACAGGAAGGAGAGCCCTTATATATGACAGACAGGAAGGAGAGCCCTCGTATATGACACAGACAGGAAGGAGAGCCCTTATATATGACACAGACAGGAAGGAGAGCCCTCGTATATGACACAGACAGGAAGGAGAGCCCTCGTATATGACACAGACAGGAAGGAGAGCCCTTATATATGACACAGACAGGAAGGAGAGCCCTCGTATATGACACAGACAGGAAGGAGAGCCCTCGTATATGACACAGACAGGAAGGAGAGCCCTCGTATATGACACAGACAGGAAGGAGAGCCCTTATATATGACAGACAGGAAGGAGAGCCCTCGTATATGACACAGACAGGAAGGAGAGCCCTTATATATGACACAGACAGGAAGGAGAGCCCTCGTATATGACACAGACAGGAAGGAGAGCCCTCGTATATGACACAGACAGGAAGGAGAGCCCTTATATATGACACAGACAGGAAGGAGAGCCCTCGTATATGACACAGACAGGAAGGAGAGCCCTCGTATATGACACAGACAGGAAGGAGAGCCCTTATATATGACAGACAGGAAGGAGAGCCCTCGTATATGACACAGACAGGAAGGAGAGCCCTCGTATATGACACAGACAGGAAGGAGAGCCCTTATATATGACACAGACAGGAAGGAGAGCCCTCGTATATGACACAGACAGGAAGGAGAGCCCTCGTATATGACACAGACAGGAAGGAGAGCCCTCGTATATGACACAGACAGGAAGGAGAGCCCTTATATATGACAGACAGGAAGGAGAGCCCTCGTATATGACACAGACAGGAAGGAGAGCCCTCGTATATGACACAGACAGGAAGGAGAGCCCTCGTATATGACACAGACAGGAAGGAGAGCCCTTATATATGACAGACAGGAAGGAGAGCCCTCGTATATGACACAGACAGGAAGGAGAGCCCTCGTATATGACACAGACAGGAAGGAGAGCCCTTATATATGACACAGACAGGAAGGAGAGCCCTCGTATATGACACAGACAGGAAGGAGAGCCCTCGTATATGACACAGACAGGAAGGAGAGCCCTCGTATATGACACAGACAGGAAGGAGAGCCCTCGTATATGACACAGACAGGAAGGAGAGTCCTTATATATGACACAGACAGGAAGGAGAGACCTCGTATATGACACAGACAGGAAGGAGAGCCCTCGTATATGACACAGACAGGACGTAGAGCCCTTATATATGACACAGACAGGAAGCACAGCCCTCAGAACAGAACAGGCCCAGATGGGAAGCTCAGGTGATGCTGATGGCATGTTGCATGTGGGCCTAACTCCGGGAGAGCCAGGAGGGAGGGCAAGATAATCCACGCCATGACTGCACCTCAGCTGCTGTGCCCACAGCATCTCTAAGAAATTCGGAACAAACCCTACTTTCTGGACAGTGGTTTCTGGGCACCACTGGGTAGGTGCAGTGCAGGCCAAGGACACACCTGCCACAGAAGCCTGTTTGTATTCAACATGTGGTGGTGCTGTGGGGCTGAGACAGAGAAACTAACATCTGCGCCCAGGGGTCGGGAGGTGGCTCACCCGGTGAGGCCTGGGGCACAGCTTAGAACCCCCATCCTTGTCCTGTAGTTACAAAGACAGGAAGTTCAGAAAAGAACTTTAAAGGGGGGGGGGCAGTACCATACCTGCTGAAGCACACATTACCACCATGCATAAGGTTCTGGGTTTGAGCCTACCTCCCCACCTACAGGAGGGATGTTTCACAAGCAGTGAAAAAAGTCTGTAGGTGTCTTTCTCCCTCCTCTCTCCACTTCTCTCTGTCCTGTCAAATTAAAAGGCCATTGGGAGTGGTGGATTCATAGAGCCGGCACTGAGCCCCAGTGAGAACGCTGTTATGTTTGTTTTGAAAAACTAAACAAAACAGCAGGGAATTTTGCGTTCTGCGCCACCATCAGAACATGCCCATGCATCTCGCTCTGGGGGCGTGAGGAAATCCTCCACAGCTCCCAGCCTCACAGCCCGGGGTCTCCCCTGGTCACTGGTCCTGAACGGTCAAGCGAGGCACCCAGGTTGGATTTCCAGACCACAGGGCCCGTGGGTGCTGGGCAGGTACCCTAGGGTTCTGGCCAGCTCAGAGCAGAGGCTGCATCCCCGGCCTGGATGAGGGAATAGGCCTGGGTGACAGCAGGTCACTGGTGGCCCCTTGAGCCTTAGGACTGTGTGCAGACAGTGTCTCCCCGCATCCCCAAAGGGCCAGGGCTGGCTCAGACAGCATCCCCCCGAGGGCTGGCTTTCCGGGGCAGGGCTTGGGCAGGACATAGGGCACCTTGGGCTGTAACTCAGAGCCCTGCCAGCCCTGCCAAGAGCCAGCTTTCTGGAGACATCGGCATTTTGTATTGTCGGACAGAGAGGCAGGCGGTTGCCCTGGCCCTCACATAGTGACCTTGGCTCACGACC
Source organism: Erinaceus europaeus (assembly GCF_950295315.1). NCBI lineage: Eukaryota > Metazoa > Chordata > Mammalia > Eulipotyphla > Erinaceidae > Erinaceus > Erinaceus europaeus. The sequence continues at coordinate 6,267,802 of NC_080174.1, forward strand.
ACCAGGTTCTTTTTTTTTTTTCTCCTCCAGGGTATTTCTGGGCTCGGTGCCTGCACCATGAATCCACCGCTCCTGGAGGCCATTTTCCCCCCTTTTTGTTGCCCTAGTTGTTGCAGCCTCGTTGAGGTTATTATTGCCATTGTTGACGTTGCTTTGTTGTTGGATAGGACAGAGAGAAATGGAGAGAGGAGGGGAAGACAGAGAGAGAGGGGGAGAGAAAGATAGACACCTGCAGACCTGCTTCACCGCCTGTGAAGCGACTCCCCTGCAGGTGGGGAGCCGGGGGCTTGAACCGGGATCCTTATGCCGGTCCCTGCACTTTGTGCCACGTGCGCTTAACCCACTGCGCCACCGCCCGACCCCCTGACCACCAGGTTCTTAACAAGCCTTCAAATGACACTTGTGCTTGGTCCCCTCTGCCGCTTCAACTTGGCTGCCACACACATGCCCTCCAGGTACAATGGATGTCAGCCTGTCAGCCAAGCAGTGGGGGACAGACCTCTAGGTCTTTCCTTTAGCCCAGGGTCACTGCAGAGGCAGCAGTGGTGAGCTCGAGAGGGATGCCTGAGGGGGGCACACCCCGGCACCCGCCTACCTTTCAGCCCTGAGCGAATGATGGTGGGGGCCAGGTCATCATAGCTGCTCATCAAACTGATGTCCCCCGACGTGAAGCTGACGGTGAGCAGGGGCTTGGCGCTCCGCACAGGGGCGGGGTAGGCGGCCGGGCCATCTGCAGGGGCAAGGGCGGGGTGGAGAGGTGAGGGCACACCCAGACCCAGGCGCCCTGCCCAAGGGGACCCCTCCCAGGACAGACTCTGTGCTGGGGCTGTGGCTGGCCCCAGTCAGGGGTGCAGCCAGGACCTCGTTCTAGCGTAGACAGGCTGGGGGCCTGCCCTGTCGCCTCGCCCGGAGGTTTCATCCTCCTGATATTAAACGTGTGCATCCGCAGGGTTCTGCTTTCGAGCCTGACGTCCCAGACACTGCCCAGCCACCACGTGGCTGGAGAGGTCAGCAGACCATCTCTAGAGCTGGGGCCTGCCCAGGAAGGAGGCTGCTTAGTCTCCCAGATGATTCGCGGGTGCTACGAGCACTTAATCGCAAGACCCCAGCAATCTAGGAACACTTGCTGCTCTAGATATTTCTTATGTGTGAGCACTGTCTTCTTAAACAAGTGTGAGTGTGTGTGTGTGTGTGGGGGGGGGAGACAGTGAACAAGAGAGAGGTCTGGAAGCACAACATGCTGAACAGAAGAGAAGGCCTCCAGCAGGGACTGCACTAGGAGGGTCTCACCCTAGGGGCTGGCTGGTGGCCCACCCAGTAGAGCACACACATTACTCCTGCCCCCATTCTCCACCTGCAGGGGAAGCTGCAGGAGCAGTGAGGCCGTGCTACAGGGGTCTCTCGTTCTGTCTGTCTCCCTCTCTATTCTCTCTCGCTCTCCACCAGACAGGGTTGCCAGGAATGGTGGAGTCAGGCAGGCACTGGGCCTCAGTGAGAACCTTCCCTGAATGAGCCCGTCCTAAGGCTGAGTTGCCTACACTCATGAGGAGGGCTCCTGGCCCCTGGTCTGGTTTCTAACCATCATTCCCTTCCTCGACTTCACTGCCCAGCTTCCTCTCTGAGAGGCAGGGCTGCTGGTGAGTAGAGACACAGCTTCCCCGCCTGGAACTGGGGAGCCAGGACGGGTTCAGCCACCACCCGCCTTCGGTGAGGCCCGAATGAGCCTAGTCCCCCAGCAGGCGAGCTCCGGACTGAGGTGGCATCAGGGGTCAGGGAGGTCACATGTTAAGTGATGCTAGCAGGGTGGCTTTCCATTCGTGACACCCCCGTGACACTCAGGGATGTGAGTCTCATTCTGTAACTCAGAAAACCCAGGTGAGGCGGGGGCTCCACCAGCCTAGCAGGGAAGGTGAGGACAGGTCCAGAGGACAGGGCAGAGCCTGGCCAAGGTCAGGAGAGCTCTCTGGGGAAGTGAGGCCCCAGCTTTCCGGGCCCACCCTCTAGGCTCTCTTGCCCCTGCCTAGTGCCCCCTGCACCCTGCGGGGCCCACCCTCCAAACCCAGTGCCCCCTGTGCCCTGTGGGGCCCACCCTCAGGCTCTCCTGCCCCCTCGCAACACCCCTGTACCCTGTGGGGGGGAGTAGTCGTCTGAGTCGGTGTCGCTTTCACTGCTGTCCTCCACCAGGAAGGCGGGGTAGTTCCAGGACATGCTGAGGATGCCGTCCGCCTCGTGCAGCAGCACGTGTGCCAGCATCCGGCCATGGCAGTCCATGACGATCACCTGCCCGTCCGCCGTGCCGAACAGCACCTGCGAGAGAACGGCCCTGAGCAGGGGCTGACAGCCACACAGGCAGCGGCGGCTAGGGAGGCAGGAGGACCCCGCCGGTCCCCGAGTCTCCTGCGCCCACAGCCCTGGGCCTGTGAGTTTCTCCTCCACCTGGCAGAGGATCGTCAGCAGGACTTCTCGGGGGCTGGATGGTGGTGCACCTGGCTGAGCACACAGGTTACAGGGAGCGAGGACCTGAGTTCAAGCCCCTGCACCCACATGCAGAGGGGAAGTGTCATAAGCACTCTGCAGGTGTCTGTCTCCCCCATCCTTCTTGATTTGTCTCTATTCAATAAATAAACTTAAAACAATCTTTTTGGGAGTCTGGCGGTAGTGCAGTGGGTTAAGTGCACGTGGCGCTAAGCACAAGGACTGGCGTAAGGATCCTGGTTCGAGCCCCGGCTCTCCACCTGCAGGAAAGAGGCGGTGAAGCAGGTCTGCAGGTGTCTGTCTTTCTCTCCCCCTCTCTGTCTTCCCCTCCTCTCTCCATTTCTCTCTGTCCTATCCAACAACGACGACATCAATAACAACAATAATAACTACAACAACAATAAAAAGGGCAACAAAAGAGAATAAATAAATAAATAAATTTTAAAAAACAAGGGCAACAAAAAGGGAAACAATATAAATAAATATAAAAAATTTTAATAAAACAGTATTTTTAAAATGTATATTAAAAAAGGACTTCTGGGGCGGGGGTAGATAGCATAACGGTCTCAAGCCTGAGGCTCTGAAGTCCCAGGTTCAACTCCCCGCGCCACCAAAAGCCAGAGCTGTGCAGGGCCCTGGTGTTTCTCTCTGTGTCTTTCTCTCTCTGCATCTCTCTCAAAAATAAAATAAAAAACAAATAAAATACTTTTTAAAAAAAGGACTTCTGGGGCTGGGTGGTGGCACACCTGGTTGAGTGCAGCACATGCTACAGTGTACAAAGACCCAGGTTTGAGCCCCCGGTCCTCACCTGCAGAGGGAAAGCTTCACAAGCCGTGAAGCAGGGCTGCAGGCGTCTCTCTCCCTGTCTTCCCCTTCCCCTCTCGATTTCTGGCGGTCTCTTTCCAACAATAAATAAAATAAAAATAAAAAAAGTAAAGAGACAATAAACAGTGAGGGACCTGAGAGTCTGTGTGGGAAGCGCGAGCTGGAGCCCCAAGGCCTTGCATTACTGAGTCTCTCTTAGGAGACGTTCCTCCCTCGCTGGCCTCGGGCCTGGGGCACCCACCGTGGCTGAACCAGGGCTCTGCTGTGAGAAAGACTAGAGCATGTGCACACACACACACAGAAGGTGACTTGAGGCTTTGTGCATCCTTGTCTCATGCTGACATGGTGATTTTGACATTGGACTGCCCATAGCTGTCCCCCACCTCTAGGAGAGGTTGGGATACACAGTGGGCATGGGCATGCACGTGTGCTCGTGCACACACACACACACACACGTCATGCAATCCATGCACTCAAGTCAGGGACAGACAGACAGGAATTCGATCCCGTAAGTTCTGGTGCTTGAGCTAAGGAAAATTCTAAGGAAAGAGGTGCTTCATTCAGTAGTAATGAACAGAGAGCCAACAGAGCTGTTTTAGAGTAAATTAAAGGGAGACAGCATAATGGTTATACAAAAAGACTTTCATGCCCAAGGCTCCAAAGTCCCAGGTCCAGTCAATCCCCAGCACCATGAGCCAGAGCTGAGCAGGATTCTGGGAAAAGCAAAACCAAACCAGACCAGACCAAATCAATGAATCAACTGCTTGTCAGATACCCCTTTCAACATATATTTTAATAACTACAAACGTTTTTAAAGGCTACAATAGTTTCGTTCCAGGAAAGGTGTATTTTAGTGTATCCTAACCAAAGGAAAAACAGACAAAGCTGCTAGAAGCATTAAGAGTCACTGTAGGGAGTCGGGCGGTAGCACAGTGGGTTAAGCGCAAAGCACAAGGACCGGCGTGAGGATCCCGGTTCGAGCCCCCGGCTCCCCACCTGCAGGGAAGTCGCTTCACAAGCGGTGAAGCAGGTCTGCAGGTATCTTGTCTTTCTCTCCCCCTCTCTGTCTTCCCCTCATCTTTCCATTTCTCTCTGTCCTATCCAACAATGATGACATCAATAACAACAACAATAATAAAAAAAACCAACAAGGGCAACAAATAAAGGGAAAATAAATAATTATTTTTAAAAAAGAGTCACTGTAGAAAAACCTGAGATGGGGGCTGGGCGGTGGCGTGCCACGTAGGACGCACATGTTACCATGTGCAAGGACCCAGGTTCAAGCCTCCAGTCCCCACCTGTGGGGAGGAACCTTCATGAGTGGTGAAGCAGGGCTGCATGTGTCTGTCTCTCCCTCTTTGTCTCTCACTTCCCTCTCAATTTCTTTGTCTCTACCCAAAATAAATCTTAAAAAAAAAAAGAGAGATTATGATTGTGAGTGGAGAATTTAATTACCCAGGCCCCTCTTCAAAGACACCCTGTGACATCAGCATAGAGATGAGGACACTGTAGCAACCGTCAGACTTGTGGGAGCCATAGAGGGAGCGGACTTCGAGTTTAGGCGGCAGTTTCGAGTGCCGACACTCGAGGGTTACCCGACGCACACAGCCTCCTCCAGTGCAACTGACACGCACACAGCCTGCTCTGAAGGTAACTGAAAGCAGGAAGTTCAGCAGAGGTGCAGGCTCGTGGAGCTGGGAGTGAGGAGCGACTGCTGGACGGCTGGGAGGTGGCACGCCTGGTTAAGCACACACATTGCCCCATGTAAGGACTCGGGTTCAAGCCCTCGTTCCCCACCTGCAGGGGGAGGGGATGCTTCACCAATGGTGAAGCAAGTACTGCAGGTGAGTTTCTGTCTTTCTCCTCCTCTGCCTTCCCCCCACCCTCTTAATTTTTCTCTATCTCATCAATTACCCTGGTAGCAAAACAAACAAACAAAAAGAGCCAAGTTTGCTGTTTTTTTTTTTTTTAATCATGGCCATTTTTTTTTTCCTTTTGGGGGGACTAGGACAGAGAGAAATTGAGAGAGATGGGGAGACAGACAGGGAGAGAGAAAGATAGACACCTGTAGACCTGCTTCACCGCCTGTGAAGTGTCCCCATTACAGGTGGGGAGCCGGGGGCTTGAACCTAGATCAGTTAACTGAGTGTGCCACTGCCAGACTCCCCCAAGTTTTGTTCACAATGACAGGGTCACTCTACTAGGCCTGAGGGCTTTACAGTCAAGGAATCCTTTTTGTTCTTGATCCTTCCTTTTAAATGGCTGAGGGACACCTGGCCATTTTCACATTTAATCTAAAGGATACACGTGCATTTTGAAATTTCTTACTTAGCTCATTGTATTATTTATAATGAGTTTCCGAGCCAGTGATTCATCAGTGATCTGAGTCAAGATGACAAAGCACATCTTGATTTCTGAGCAGCCTCACTGTTCTGGCAAACAGCTGAAATTACCCCACGAACGAAAATAAACACAGCAGCGGCACCTGCTCAGGGAATCTCTCTCCGGGAAGAGTTCAGCAGGGTGCTCACAGCATGGAGAAAGAGAACCCTGGGGCTGCCTCCCAGACGGACGGCTCCACGGGCTCCCTCAGGACAGGGCTTCCCCAACTGCTACTTGGGCGTCCTGCTCACCAAGATTCTGCCCATGGACACTCAGCGCAGGGCCTGAAAGAAAATCGCCTCCCCCACAGAGAACAATCTGTGGGGGAGGAGAAGGGGCTAGATGGAGCAACCTTTCAAAGCTGGGCTCCAAAGTCCCTCAGCCGTGCAAGCCACGCCCTCTGCAGGCTCTTCGGCATAGTAGCAGATTACGGGAAAGCTGACCGGGCAGGTAGACTGCACGCCTGACCATGCACAAGGAGCCAGGCTCAAGCCCCCACAACACAGGAAAGCACCATATGTGGTAGCAGAAGGAGCTCCAGGAGTGGGGTGGGGGCCGTGCTGTGGTGTCTTGCTCCTCTGTCTTTCCTTCTACCTGAAAATAAAAAGGGGGTACGACAACAACAAAAATAATAATAACCTAAAACTCTGCTAGGAGTGGCAAAATCACCCAGGTATAAAGCCCTGGCACCAAACCCTTAAAAGAACAGACATGGGGGGGGGGGGCTAGTTGGGGAGTCCTGAGATTCCCAAACGGACCTCGAATAAATCTCTCTCTCCATTGTTACTAGTTATCTGTATCAGGAACAACACAACAGACCCCTTTGTGGGCCCCCATGAAACCTTGCCCTCAACTTGGATCACCAACGGTAGAGAATGTTCCATTCTCTGAAGAAACATCTCTATGCTCCACCCGAGGAAGATGGGTCCTGAAATCGCAGCTTGGGACGTTCCTACTCATGACCACAGAATGTGAGCTCAGATCTACAGGGGTTGCTCAGATCACATAGGCTCTTAAGCTGGATATATGGGCCTCAGATCAGATCAGATCGATGGGGTTTACAGTCAGCAATATTTATACACCTTTCCCATATTTGAAAGCTACTCTCTTCCCTGATGCAGCTTTCTGGTCCTTTTCCCAGCCATGACACCATCTCCCCAGACAATAACTTGGATCCACCTGCATATCAGATGTCAGGCTTAGGGAAAAAATAAAACAATAAAACTAGTATAGTCACAGGCCCTTTGGAATAGAACTAAAATAGGCCTACCAGCTGTCTGTAAAATGGAGACCCCCCTCCAACTCTTCATCTGCACTATTCCAGGCTTTAAGTCCATGATTGGTCAACAATCTGTTTGGCTTTGTATGTTAACTCTCTTTTCAGCCACCAGGTTCCAGATGCTACCATCATGCCAGCCAGACTTCCCTGGACAGACGACCCCACCAATGTGTCCTGGAGCTCTGCTTCCCCAGAGCCCTGCCCCACTAGGGTAAGAGAGAGAGAGGCTGGGAGTATGGATCTACCTGTCAACGCCCATGTTCAGCGGAGAAACAATTACAGAAGCCAGACCTTCAACCTTCTGCCTCCCATAATGACCCTGGATCCATGCTCCCGGAGGGATAAAGAATAGGAAAGCTATCAGGGGAGGGGATGGGATACGGAGTTCTGTTGGTGGGAATTGTGTGCAGTTGTACCCCTCTTATCCTATGGTTTTGTCAATGTTTCCTTTTTACAAATTAAAAAAGAACAGACATGGGGGGGGCAGCAGCGCAGTGGGTTAAGCGCACATGGTGAGAAGCACAAGGACTGGCAGAAGGATTCAAGTTCGAGCCCCCAGCTCCCCACCTGCAGGGGCATTGCTTCACAAGCAATGAAGCAGGTCTGCAGGTGTCTGTCTTTCTCTCCCCATCTCTATCGTCCTCTTCTGCCTCAATTTCTCTCTGTCCTGTCCAAGAACAATGACAGCAACAACAACAATGATAAACAACAAGGGAAAAAACAGGCTTCAGGAGCAGTGGATTCGTAGTGCAGGCACTAAGCCCCAGCAGTAACCCTGGAGGCAAAAAAAAAAAAAAAACAAGAGCTGGAGCTGTGCCTCCAGTGAGTCCGTGGATTACAGACTTGTTGGTCTGCTTCTAAATTCTGCTTCTAAGACCTTCTGTTTTGATCATCACGTGAGGTTCACTTGTATTGCTTAACGCTGTGGTCTATTTACATGATCATTGTTTTCACTGGTTTAATCCCCACTGGTTCACCCGCTTTTCCTCCTCCCCACCCCCTATCCTACGTACTTCCTCTTCCTGACACTTCTGCCTCAGGAGATATATAAAGGACAGTATTTTCTAATGAATAGAGATTAGATAGTTGAACTGCATCCCCGCTCATCAATAAAGATCGAACTGCGTTCTCAGCTCAGCCATGAGTCCCTGGTTGTCTCTCTCACGCCTGTGAAGCAAGCCTGGCACAGACTAAAAGTTGGTATGGAGAGACGTCGGTGCCCTCTCCTTGCTGCGCTGCCCACCTGGCTTTCAGATCTTTCCAGGCCTTGCTGCCTCACAGGCCCGGGGACAGGCCTCCAGAGAAGCGAGTGTCAGGAGGGGACAGTCACCAGTGGAGGCGATGTGTGAATGCAGGGAACCACAGAGGTCATGGCTGTGACTGCTGGTGACCGGGGCTTTGTCAGGCTTGGCATTTTCTGATCAGGGAGCAGCCTGACCTGAGGAGCTGTCATCACCTGTTGTCAGTTATGGTCACCCATCTGTCCTTTATAAAGCTGCAGTGGCGGTGACACTGGCGTTTTAGCTGAGAGAGCAGGGAGCCAGCCTGCTGCATCAAAGTGTCCTTCAGAGGTGTTTTCCCATCTTGCAGTGCAAAGCAGGGACAAGCGTCTGATGCAGGAGACGGCGTCTTTAGGGACGCAGCCAGACCAAACCCCAGGAAAACACCTTATTTTCCCCCAACAGGGCTTTCTTCAAAGCTGAGAGGGGTGGGGCAGTGGCACTGCGGTGACAGAAGATAACCCCAGGGGCCAGGCAGTGGTGCATATGGTTAAGTGCCCAAGGACCTGGGTTCAAGCTTCTGATCCCTACCTACAGGGGAAAAGCTTCATGAGTGGTGACGCAGAGCTGCAGGTGTCTCTCTATCTCCCCCGTCTCAATTTCTCTGTCTCTACCCAGTAATAAATAAATAAATAAATAAATAAATAAATAATATTAAAAGAAGGAAAAGACACTAAGATAGACCTTGCCTGCCAGAGAAGCTCTAAGTGGAGCACATTCCCCACTACAATTTAACTGAAGATCAATTCTAGCTGAGAAGAAACACAGCATTTGAAACCCCCCGCTGTAAGAACAGAGGGAATTAAGAACACACTGTGAAAAATAATGTTGCTTTTACAGAATTCTATCACACCTGGCAGCCCTCACGGGCCGTACACCTTCTAGCTCGATTCAGTCTGAACACAAGGAAGTCACCTATGTAGTTTTCTCAGCAAAATAGTTTTCTTGATCCCACGCTGATCCGGACCTCAGTTCCAGGTGGGGGGAACAGGCTAGCAGAAGACGCTGATGCGGTGTGTAAAGTAAGTCTGCAAGGTGTGGCGCTCTCTACAGCCACAGGGCCTGCTGGAGGCAGGCCACAGACAGGCAAAGGAAGAAACCCTCCTAGACCAAAGGTACACATAGCAACAAACTGCTACGCATGGACTCACTAGGTAGGATCCAAAGATGGGAAGGTGTGTGTATGTGGGGGCTGGGGACCTATAAACTTGACTGCTCCTAGCGTTCGCCCGCCTGTACGCCAGGCAACAGCACAGCTATGGCTCGGGCATGTCCGTGAAGCCTGTCCACGAAGACGTGCGTGCTGAAGAATCCAGAGGTGTCTATAATTATTTCCAAAAACTGCAAAGACAATACCACAAAAATGTGGGTGTGCTGAGAAAAGCAGGAAGAGAAGGAAGAAGGTAAGGAAAGCGAGGGGAGGGCACAAGTAAGGGAGTGTCGGCAGCTGACTGAAGGGAGGCATCTTCTTGCGATTTTCTGGTAGCCTTTGGACAGACGCATAAACAGGAAGTTACGCTCGCCCCATGCCTGTTCACATCAGGATTCAAAGGGATAGGAGTTGTGGGTGGATTCTCAGAAGCCCCCGTTCCAGTTAAGTGAGAGATAAGTAGAGGCCGGGTGGTGGTGCACCTGGTTAAGCGCATACGTTACAGTGTGCAAGGACCTGGGTTCAAGGCCCTGGTCCCCACCTGCAGGGGGAAAGCTTCATGACTGGTAAAGCAGGCTGCAGGTCTCTCTCTCCCCTCAATTTCTGTCTGTATCTATCTAATAATAGATAAGTAAAAGATATTAAAGAGAGAGAGGGAGGGAGTCGGGCGGTAGCGCAGTGGGTTAAGCACAGGTGGCACAAAGCGCAAGGACTGGCCTAAGGATCCCGGTCCGAGCCCCCGGCTCCCCACCTGCAGGGGAGTCGCTTCACAGGCGGTGAAGCAGGTCTGCAGGTGTCTGTCTTTCTCTCCCCTCTCTGTCTCCCCCTCCTCTCTCCATTTCTCTCTGTCCTATCCAACAACAGCCGACATCAGGAACAACAACAATAATAACTACAACAATAAAAAACAACAAGGGCAACAAAAGGAAATAAATGAATAAATAATCTTAAAGAGAGAGAGAGAGAAGTCATGGGTGTTTGTGGGCATGTTCCAGGGAAAGGGCTTTTCCACTGAGAGTCAAAGTCCTCCACCCCCCCACCCCCGGGTATAAACTCTCACTCTAGAATGAATAACAGGAAAACAGCCAGATGTCAAAACACACTGCTTGTCAAACACCTTCCTAGATTTTTTTTTTTTTTTTTTTTTTGGTCACCAGGCTGTTGGGACGGGGCTCACCCTGACTCAGAGCCCGTGCTTAGCTTTGGCTCAAAGCCCACGTTTTGCACATGGTACCTTTCACACCTGACGTGCAAGATGCAAAGCACCTGTAGGGGGAAAGCTTCATGAGTGACAAAAAAAAAAAAGTTCATTGTTAATGATTTTATCATGTTATTGCTAGCTTATTATTTCACTGTATATGTTTGAATATCATAAGGTTCCTTACTTATCATGAAAGTAAAGCCAAGCCCATTGAAGAAAAAACTTTTTTAAAATTCTTTTTTATTCTTTTTATTTATTTATTGGACAGAGACAGTCAGAAATTGAGAGGGAGGGGAAAGACAGAGAGAGACACCTGCAACATTGCTTTGTCACTCATGAAGCTTTCCCCCTACAGGTGGGAAGCAGGGGTTCGAACCCAGGTCCTTGCGCACTGTAATGTGTGCACTCAACTAAGTGCACCACCACCTGGCCCCAAGAAAACAATTTCATATGAGGCTTTGAAAATGACTGAGATTACCAATGTTTCCTTTTTATAAATAAAAAATTGAAAAAAAAAAAAAGAGAGAATGACAGAGAGAGGAGGGTAGAGAAATCCCAGAATGGCTCTGCAGAAATGGCCCAGGCTCAATCCCAGCCCCACACACCCTACACCAGAGCTGAGTGGTGCTCTCATTAAAATTAAAATTAGAAGGAAGGCAAAACAAAAAAGTCTTTGGGTAGGGGAGATAGCAGAATGGTTGTGCAGAAAGACTTTGACGGCTGTCTCTAGTGCCCCCGGTTCAATTTCCTGTAACGCCATAAGCCAGAGCTAGCAGTGCTCATCATCACAAAATAACCTAGTTACAGCACTGCACATCACTTACTTCCCATTCTTCTACCGGAGGACAGGCCGCCTTGGGCTGGTTATGATGCTTATGTTTAGGATGAGTCAAATCAGAGACTATTTCATATTCTGATTTCCCCCTTAACGTTTCCTAAGAGATGGCCCAGATTATTATACCATGATAAAATCCCCGTCTTTCTGTCTGCAATGGACTCAGCCACTGTGTCGTGTTCTCTGTGACTATCACCACTTACGGGGCTTTTCCTAGCGGGATGTTTGCACGACTCCAACTTCTACTTCCTCCGCTTTCACTTCTTTTAGACAGATGCCTCAAATGCTTACCTGATCAGGCTGGGTGAGAATTTTTTTTTCTTTTCTCTATTTTTATTTTGACAGGACAGAGAGAAATTGAGAGAGACCAGGGAGACAGAGGTTGAGAGAGAGAGAGAAAGAGAGAGAGAGAGAGACAGCAGACCTGCTTCATCGCTTGCAAAGTGCACTCCCTGCAGGTGGAGATCAGGCTGGCACCCAGGTCCTTGCACACAGTGATAAAGTGTGATAAAGCACTTAATCAGGTGTGTCACCACCTGGCCTCCAGCTGAGAATTTTTAAGACTTCTGATATGCCTTCTTTTTTTTTTTATTGGGGAATTAAGTATGCCTTCTGATATGCCTTGCCAAATTGCTTCCCTAAAAGTCTAGTGCACATCCTGTCAGCAATAAATGAGAATGTTTGATTACTAACAGTACAACCATTTGTATTATTTTGTTAATGAGTGAAAGCAAGTACTTCTCAATGGTTCTTTGCATTTTTTCATTTTTTTATATTTATTCATTTTCCCTTTTGTTGCCCTTGATTTTATTGTAGTTATTGTTGTTGTCATTGTTGGATAGGACAGAGAGAAATGGAGAGAGGAGGGGAAGACGGGGGAGGAGAGAAAGATAAGACACCTGCAGACCTGCTTCACCGCTTGTGAAGCGACTCCCCCTGCAGGTGGGGAGCCGGGGGCTCGAACTGGGATCCTTAGGCCAATCCTTGCGCTTTACACCATGTGCACTTAACCTGCTGCACTACCGCCTGACTCTCTCCTTTGCATTTTTTTCCCAACAAAGAAAACTTTCCTATCATATGATTCCTCTGTGATTCTTTAAAGGGCTGTGGAGACAGCTTGACCCCTCCACATCCCCCTGTAATGGCATCACACACGCACACACACACACGCACACGCACGCGCGCGCGCACATGCACACACACAGGCAGACACACACGCACACGTGAGCGCACACACACACATACATACACACACGTGCATACACACACGCACACGCACACATACACACACGTGCATACACACATGCACACGCGCACACATGCGCATACACTCACACGTGCACACGCACACGCACATCCCACTGCTGTACCTGCTGGTCGTCAGGAGTCCAGATGCCACAGGTGATCTGACTTTCCAGGTTGATCTCAGATGACCAGTGTCTCTGTCCGCTAACAGAACCAACCAGGACAAAGCCATCTCGGTAGGAGATGAGCGCCTGAGTCCCATCATGGCTCCATGTGAAGTCGCTCACCTTTGAGACAAAGAAAGAGAGACAGAAGGAGTCAGTGTGTAGTCAAAGTGACCATCAAGTCCGACTCAGATTCAGACGGCTTAAAGGAGAACAACATTAAGAGACACAGACACTTAACATGATGCCTTCCAGCTCAAGCCAAGATGAGGTGACGACGGTGAATTCACCATTTTTAACAGCTGAGTAGTATCCCACTGTGGAAACAGACTGCAACTCACTCAGTCACATCTGTGTTGGACACCTGGGTTACTTCTAGCTTTTGGCTATTACAGCATGTGCTGCTATGAACATAGGTGTACACAGGGTCTCTCTGGATGGGGGTGTTTGTTTCCTTTGGATATATCCCCAAGAGAGGAATCACCGGGTCACAAGGAAGACTGATATCTAGCATTCTGAGATCTCTCAGCTAAAAATGGGAAGATGGAAACCAAATGATCTCACTCACAGGTGGAGCTTAAGAAACCAGGACAGAAAGGGAAAAGACAGTAAAACCTGGACTGGGTTTGGTGTGTAGCACCAAAGCAAAGGCCTCTGGAGGAGAGGGGTGGCTGTGACGGCAGTGAGGTCTGAGGCATAATGGTAGAAACAGACCTGAGATGGGGATGACAGTGTTTTGCAGACTCCTATCAAAGAGAGACGAGAAATTGCACCCCAAGTGTCAACTGCACTGTAGACCGTATTCTCCCTCTCTCTTTCTCTCTCTCTCTCTCTCTCTCTCTCTCTCACACACACACACACACACACACACACACACACACACACACACGGTGTACAGCTGCTGACCAGTACAGGAGACATGATTGGAAAGTGTGTGTCTGTGTTTCCCACGTCCTCTCACAGGTACAGAGGAGCTACTGAGCACTCCAGGGTCGCGGACAGCTGGCAAGTAGCAGAACCACGAACGACCCAGGGCTGTGCGGCTCCCACGCTCCTGCCTCTAAGCCAGTGTCCCAGAGCCTTCTTGGCCGTTTCTCAAAATGTCAAGGCTCTCAGACTGTGATCATATGCCCTTTCCGGTCCTGCTTATAACAGTCCCGCGTCAAGATGGAAAAAGAAAATGTAACTAGAAAACATTAACTATATGCTTGGATACCCTCTCATTTTATCAATTAGTACAATGACTTCTATCAATTTCCCTACTTTGAAAAAATTTTTGTTAGTGATTTAATAATAATTAACAAGGTTCTAAGTTAACAGGGGTACAATCCCACACAGTTCCCACCACCAGAGTTCCATGTCCTATCCCCTCCATTGGAAGCTTTTCTTTTTTTAAATATTTATTTTATTTATTTATTCCCTTTTGTTGCCCTTGTTATTTTATTGTCATAGTTATTATTGTTGTCATCGTTGTTGGATAGGACAGAGAGAAATGGAGAGAGGAGGGGAAGACAGAAAGGAGGAGAGAAAGACAGACACCTGCAGACCTGCTTCACTGCCTGTGAAGCGACACCCTTGCAGGTGGGGAGCCGGGGGCTGGAACTGGGATCCTTAAGCTGGTCCTTGCGCTTTGCGCCACCTGCGCTTAACCCGCCATGCTACAGCCTGACTCCCAGCTTCCCTATTCTTTATCCCTCTAGGAGTATAGACCAAAGATCCTGGGTACAGAAGGTGGGGGTTTCTGGGGAACAGAAGGTGGGAGGTCTGGTTTCTGTAATTGCTTCTCTGCTGGACATGGGCGTTGGCAGGTGGATCCACACCCCCAGCCTGTTTCTGTCTTTCCCGAGTGGGGCAGGGCTCTGCGGAGGGGAGGTTCTGGGACACATTGGTAAGGTCGCCTGCCCAGGGAAGTCAGGAAGTAAGGAATTTCCCTGTTCTTATATACCTAGAGGAAGCCCACCTTGGAGGTAAAGTAGCTCCTTCACATGCTGCTGATCAATAACTTGCTTAGAGTTTCTACATCTGGGGGTCAGGCGGTAGTAGCGCAGCGGGTTAAGCAGCTTCACAAGTGAAGCAGGTCTGCAGGTGTCTGTCTTTCTCTCCCCCTCTCTGTCTTCCCCTCCTCTCTCCATTTCTCTCTGTCCTATCCAACAACAGTGACATCAATAATAACTACAACAATAAAAAAAAACAAGGGCAACAAAAAGAATAAATAAATAAAGAGTTTCTACATCTCCATTCACGGTTACGCAAACCAGGGATCTCCTCCTTTTGTAATATCTCTGTTCAGGTTTATTAGTATTGTTGAGTGGTTATGTTGATCTTTCAGAAAATAACTGAAAAGCAGCCTCTCTTTTACAAACCGGGGTGACCTTCTATTTGAATATTTTGTCAAGAAGCTCCCAATTTAGGAAAAAAAAAAAAAGAAGTAGAAGAAGATCTGAACCTATGGATCCTTCAGAAAAGGTTTTTAAATGCTGCTTCTTCAGTTTATTTCATAGTCTCAGTATCAAACTTTCAAGCTTTTAATTTTTCTTTGAGTTAATCATTTGTCTTTTCTTTTTAGGAGTTTTACTAGCTGTTTTTTTTTTTTTGCCTCCAGGGTTATCATCGCTAGGGCTCAGTGCCTGCACTATGAATCCACTGCTCCTAGAGGCCATCTTTTTTTTTCTCCATTGTTGTTGTTGTTATTATTGTTGTTGTTGCTGTTATTATTGTTGTTGTTGCTATTATTATTGTTGTTGTTGGATAAGACAGAGAATTTGACAGAGGAGGGGAAGACAGAGAGAGGGAGAGAAAAACAGACACCTGCAGACCTGCTTCACCACCTGTGAAACGACTCCCCTGCAGGTGGGGAGCCGGGGGCTCAAACCGGGATCCTTACACCGGTTCTTGTACTTCACACTATGTGCTTATCCCCGTGCACTACTGCCCGGCCCCCTTTATTCATTCTTTACAGTCTTTGGCAAGTATTTGTAGGTAGCACTGTCTTCTTAAAACCACTTTATTGAGGCAAGCTTTCCATACAATAAATCAAGTTTCCCGTGGGAGTCTACCCCTTGTAACTGTCGTCTAATTTTTTTCTACTTTGAATGAATGGTTTGTTTTAAGAGAATTTCTTTTTTTAAAAAAATATTTATTTATTCCCTTTTGTTGCCCTTGTTTTATTGTTGTAGTTACTGTTATTATTGATGTCATCATTGTTGCATAGGACAGAGAGAAATGGAGAGAGATGGGGAAGACAGAGAGGGGAAGAGAAAGACAGACACCTGCAGACCTGCTTCACCGCCTGTGAAACGATTCCCCTGCAGGTGGGGAGCCGTGGTTTTAACTGGGATCCTTATGCCAGTCCTTGTGCTTTGCGCCACCTGTGCTTAACCCGTTGCACTACTGCCCAACTCCTGAATGGTTTGTATTTTATGTTATTTATTTAGTCTGATGAATAGTGGACTTTAAGACTGTAAGATGACAGGGTCTAGTTCCACACCACACTCACCACCAAATCTTGTGTCTCCACCCTCCCACCTCCCAAAGAAATCAGAGTTCACACAAGTCTTAGAGACAGCTTGCTTGCTTCTTCTTTTAAGTTCATATATATATCTGTTTTCAAGATTCCACATATGAGTGAAACCATCCAGTAGCTGTCTTTCATCTCTTTACTTATATCACTAAGCATCATCACCTCCAACTCCATCCATTTAGTCCCAGAGGACACAACAGTATACTTTTGATGGCATGGTAGTATTCCATGGAACATATATATATCCTACAAATTCTTTATCCAGTCATCTGTGGATGGGCCTTTAGGTTTCGTCCACTCTTTGGCTGTTGTGAATAATGCAGCTATGAACACAGGAGTGCATGTGTCCCTTTGAACTAGTGTTTGCATGTCCTTGGGATAAATGCCTAAGAGTGGTCTTGCTGGATCTTAAGGTGGTTCCACTTATTTGTTTAAGGGCTGTCCACACAGCCTTCCATCGGGGCTGCCCAGCCTGCATTCCCACCAGCAGTGAGCAGAGTTCCCTTTTCTCCAGAACCTCTCCAATACCTGTCATTTCCTGTCTTGCTGATGGAAGCCGTTCTCTCAAGTATGAGATGGAATCTCAGCATAGTTTTTTTTGGTTTTGTTTATTTTTATTTCTTTTAGCAGTTTATTTTTTATTGGGGGATTAATGTTTTACAGTCGACAGTAAATCCAATAGTTTGTACATGCATAGCATTTCTCAGTTTTCCACATAACAATACAACCCCCACTAGGTCCTCTGCCATCATGTTCCAGGCCCCGAACCCTCCCCACCATACCCGTCTTTTAATTTGCTGTAGTACACCAACTTAGTGTAGCTTTAATTTGCGTTTCTCTAATGACATGTCATCTAAGTTCTGTCAGCAGCTGTTCTAGGATTTCACCGAGTGAAACCATTTGGTACACTCCGTTTTGCAAATATCTGCTTTGACTGGATTATGGGCCTTGCGAGTGTTCTGCGTTCTCAGTGCGTCAGTTTATTCCTTCATGAGTGGTAATCCACGCTACGCATACACCAATGGACTCATCCACCTAAAGGGCTGGGTCTTTGGGCTTGCTTCCAGCCATTATTCCCCCAGTATTATAAAACGTCTGTGAACATTCACAAGAGACGTTTTGCGTTCACTGTCTTTCAGTGAACACCTGGGAATGAAGTGTTGGCGCCTGTGGTAAAAGCATCCACCCACCCTGTGAAAAACCACCAGCCAGCTTTCCCAAGGAGTTAGGCTCTTACACTGACACTGCAGTGCAGAAACTGGTGGGGCCACAGGTCACCAGCACTGGTGCCGTCAGTCTTCGTGACCCCTGTGACGCCTGACGCCTGACCCCCTCACTGGCACACTCAGCACCCTTCCTGCGTCTAATGATCATCTGTGCATCACCTTTGGGGACGGGTCTTAAGCTCTGTCTGCACAGATAAACATACACACGTGGAGTCCTACCTGTTTCCTCTCACACACATGTATGTACACCCAGGTATGTGCTTCCACGTAAACATGGCTTTCAGAGCTTCGAGTGCATTCTAAAAACCCTAGATACAATTTATTTTTGTCAGGGGCCAGGTGGTAGTGCACCTGGTTGAGTCCACATGTTACAGTGCACAAGGACCCAAGTTCATGCCCCCAGCCCCCACCTGCAGGGGGAAAGCTTTGTGAGTGGTGAAGCAGGGCTGCAGGTGTCTCTCTGTCTCTCTCCCTTTCTATCTCCCCCTCCTCTCAATTTCTGGCTGTCTCTATCCAATACATAAAGATATATATATATATATATATATATATATATATATATATATATATATTCAGCATCAAACAGTTCTGTTTGTCTATGTGTCCTGCAAATAATTTCTCCAGGCCCCAGTGGCTTTTCACCTTAAAAAAAAAAAAATCCAGATGTATTCTTTATTTTTTAGGTTTTTGTTGTCACCTGGGCTTCACTACTGAGTCACCATCATTACGGAAGAAAAAGATATCAGAGCACCAAAGCTTCTGCCTCAGCTGGCCACCGGGTCTCTCTCGGGAAGCAGTGGGTGCCAGGGGATGGGGGACAACCTGGGGGGCACAGACGCCCCAAGGGTCAGAGCAGAGAGGGCTCTCTCACCCTGTGGGGAGGTGGAGCTGTAGAGTGGGCAGGGGCTCTATGCATCTGGGAGGCAATGAGCGAGCCGGGGGGGCTGCAGGTTCCATACCCAGCTCCGCATACCCTGGAGGGTGCTCTGGACCCTCTCCCACTAGAAATCCACACTCCTTCATAAGCCTGGAAACCACATCCCCACAGGCCACGCTGCCAGTGCCTTCTCCACGCCCCTCATTCACCCTCTGGGGCAGCTCACACCAGAGCTGTGGAGCCACTGTGAAGACCCCACTAGGCAGAGGGGAGGGCGCCTCTTCGGGGCAGGAGCGAAGCACCAGGGGCCCTGCGGAGGCTCTGGATCTGACGTGTGAATGCTCTGAATGGCACCTGACACAATCACAGCTTCCGCCTCAGGGAGTGGGGAAGAGAGAGAGTAGGCAACAGAGAGGCCGCAGTAGGCTGACTGCTCTGTCCAGGGCACCTGCAGGGGGCTGACTGCTCCGTCCAAGGCACCTGCTTCTGGAGCTCAGGCCTGGCCCCTGGACTGGATGGGAGCATGGACCCCCCCCCCCCCGCCCGCCCACCCCGCCAGAGCTCCCCAGCCACTCACCTGGGCCCCCCGGTCGTTGACCAGCTCCACGGACCACCTGCCCTCGTACTGGATCCACACGAAGATGCCCCCGTCCGCGTCACATGTGGCCAGCTTCTGGTAGGGCTCGTTCCACCTCACCAGCACCACCTGGAGGGGAACAGGGGCCTCTCTGAGGGTGCGGGGCTGCACCCAGGGCTGGGGGAGGGGAGGGACAGGGAAAGGCAGGCTCAGAGCTGCTGTACAGGGTGCTCCCCTCCCTCCACAGGCCCCCTCTCTTCTGTCGGTCTGGCTGGGGGGAAACTGATCACAAAGCCTAGTCTCGGGCGATGCTGAGTAGGAACACAAGTGGGAGAGCAGAGGCAGAGGGTGGGCTGACATGACGTGACGTGACGCCACTGTCTGCCCAAAGTGAGCACTCCCGGTCCTCTCTGGGTGTGATCTCTGAATCCCCCACCACTGAAAACAGGGCCAGTCAAGAAACAACAAACAGCGAGTGTATCCAGAGGTCCCGGGGGGCAGGTGGGGGGGGAGTGCAGTGGGAGAGCATAGGATGTGCGTGTGGGAAGCCCACCACCCTGGGCTGCTCCCTGGAGCTGAGTGAGGCCCCGAGGAGGTGCCTGCTGTGCTCACCAAGCTCCTCCCCCACTAGACATGGCCAGGGAGCCAGACAGGTATGAATGATGCAGCAAGCTAAGCGTGGTGCTGGGAGTAGATAGACGCAGTGAGAGAGAAAGAGAGAGAGAGAGAGTGTGTGCAAGTGTGAGGAAGCTTCTGAAGTCACAGGGCTTGGTGAGAACGGTATTTTCAGATGTTTCCAGATGTCTGGAGCAGGGGAACCTGGGTGAAAACACCAATTATCTCCCACGCTGCATACACAGGCAGACACCACCACTCCCGGCCAGGGTGCCCCGGCTCAGACAGAGAACTGCAACCACAGCTCCCAGAGGTCTTCTCACATAGCACCGCCGCTCGGAACCTTCCCCAGTGCCGTTTCCCGTGCCTGGGCCATGTCAATGCCCTGTCGGACCCAGAATGTACTCTGAATTCCCTATCATCTACGTATCCTCTGAGCAATGTTGTGTGTTTGCCCTGAGCTACAGGCTACTGCTGAGGGTCTCCGTTTTGAAGGGGGTCCGTGATCCCACACATGCCTGCACATGTGATGGGAAAATGTGACGTTCTTCCTGAAGGGGGACTAGCAAACAGGACCTGGGGGACCTAGGAAGCCACCTGCCCCTGAGGTGCAAAGACAAGAGGCAGCACAAGGCCGTCACTAGTGCTGTCAGTCAAACTGGGACACATCTCACCCACTGTGGGCCCTGAGGGACTGACAGGCCAGCCCTGACCCTCAGTGTCCTCAGCCCTGAGGCAGGACGACGGGGCCTGGCTGCCAGGACCTTCAGAGAGCAGCACTGTCCTGCCGCCCCAGCACAGCACCTGTGGGGGAGCCTGTGATGCACAACGCCTGTTACTGACGGATATGTCACCCTTTTCTCTAATCACTGAGAAGGCTGTGTTAGAACCAGCCATGGCAGAAATTCTTTGCTTTCTCTGTGATTCCTGTCTCCAGTCTCCAGGGATATTTGGCCAATACCAGGGTCAACACAGATCAGGTCAAAAGGCCCTCCCTGCAGGCTAAAGGAAGCCTTGTCTGACACCCCTGAACTACGCCTACATCCTGGGAGTCAGGTCAGGAGTTAAAGGGTAAACATCGAATCTGATGTGATCTGCAGAATTGGGAGAGAACAAGTCAGACAGGGAAAGGCTTACATACTAGGATATGATTCAAGCAGGCACAGCCTTGCGATGTTTATGGTCGGCACATCCGTCTGTGCTCATATTCGCTCAACAAGCAGACGGAGGGCGAGTTCCGCACGTGCGATACATGGCGAATCCCCATCTGGAGAGGAACCCCAGTACCCGCCCCTCCAGACTTCTCTCGCTGCTAATGGTGTGATGAAGTCATCCCTTCTGTCCGGGGCTCACTATGGAAACCCTGGGTTCTGGCAGCACCTCCTCAGTGATGAGGTAGGTTCTGTAGTGTAGGGGTATCTATTCTGACCCATAGGACTTGGGGGGCAACGTTTGACCTTAGGAGGTCAGATGTCATAACTCCTCTCTGAGAGGAGTGGGAAGGAAAGGAAGCACTGACTCCCCTCCTAGGTTGGCCACATGAACCCCCAGAGGAGAGACGGCAGCTTTCAGAGGCTCACTGCCAGGACACCAAAGGTGAAGGTGTCAAGGCAAAGCAAAACAAAAGGCACAAGTGAGGGGGCCGGGTGGTGGTGCAATGGGTTAAGTGCACATAGTGCAAATCACAAGGACCCGTGCAAGGATCCCGGCTTGAGACCCCAGCTCCCCCCCTGCAGGGGGGTCACTTCACAAGTGATGAAGCAGGTCTGCAGGTATCTATCTTTTTCTCTCCCTCTCTGTCTTCCCCTCCTCTCTCCATTTCTCTCTGTCCTATCCAACAACAACAAAACAAAAAAAAAGGAAAAAGATGGCCTCCAGGAGCAGTGGATTCATGGTGCAGGCATGGAGCCCCAGCAATAACCCTGGAGGCAAAAAAAAAAAAAAAAAAGCCCAATTGTGAGGTAATGAAGTGTTCCTAACTGCAGGAACTGGTCAAATACATGAAGGGGCGTTCCTTGCACTGACATCACCGACATCACTGACAGTCTCTCTTCTGTGTTCCCTTTGTATTGATCATAATACTTTTTTTTTTTTTTTATGGACACAGCAGCATGTACCAAATAAATAAATAAGTAAACAGGGAATTTTTTTTTCTCTCACCAACAGAGGTAAAAGCTTACAGATTGATGTTGCTGATGTAAAGACCTACTTTGACACATGTCAGTCCGTTTAAAAAGGCTCACAGGTAAAGAACTTGTATTTAGCAAACACTCGTGATGGCAATGCTCAGTGAAGTGATTGCCTAGACCAATTTCATGCTGGTCAGAAAACATTTTATCATGTTTTATACAGCTCTAAGGCCAACAACGCTATGAAATGAGTCTGAGAGTCTGTCTAAATGAGTCCAAGATGGGGAGGAAGGACAGAGCTCACCACCCTGCTGGACTGCCCTTTCCTCGAACTCCACGTGGATCTACAGAGCTGGGAGTACTGTGTTCTGAGTGCGGTGAGGCCGGGGAGGTGGTGGACATGCTGGGCCTGCTGTGAGAATCAGACGGCCTGCCAACGGGCATGTTGTCCGTGTGTGCCCAGCTGTTCTGCAGCCACTGCGGGAGAACTCTGTCCACACCACCTGGACACAGACGTCACGTGAATGTCACATGAGAGGCTGAGGTAGTTCTGCCGGGTTGGGGAGGCAGGGCTGAGTGGTAAAAATTGAACCAGAGGGGGAGTCGGGCGGTAGCGCAGCGGGTTAAGTGCACATGGCGCAAAGCACAAGGACCGGCATAAGGATCCCGGTTTGAGCCCCTGGCTCCCCACCTGCAGGGGAGTCGCTTCACAGGCGGTGAAGCAGGTCTGCAGGTGTCTTTCTCTCCCCCTCTGTCTTCCCCTCCTCTCTCCATTTCTCTCTGTCCTATCCAATAATGACAACATCAATAACAACAACAATAACTACAACAACAATAGAAAACAACAAGGGCAACAAGAGGGAGACTAAATTAAACATATATACTTAAAAAACAGAATTTAAAAAAAAAAATTGAACCAGAGGAAGAGTACATTTAACTAAGCACACAAGGTCATTCCTGCCTCTTGCTACCTCTCCCCCCCGCCTTGTCACTTCCAAAATCCCCAAACAGGAGCCTTGGAGCCAGCATGCAGGGGCTTCCTTCTGTAGCTGTGAAAGTGAGGCAGTGGGCAACCCTACACGCACACAGCTGCACACACACCTGTATCCAGGCTGTCTTCTCCTTAGAAAATGCCTGACTGACAGGAGGGACGGAGGCTGTGCCCACAGCCCAGAGATCCCCAGATGTGCCGTATGAAGTGGTCACAGCAGCCACACATCCCTGCCCAGCCCTCAAGTAAACTACTTTTTAAAATGTTTACTGAATTTGTCTCTGGATGTTTCGATGTCCTACGAGGCCCCTCATAAATCCGAGCTGTGTAAGTGATCATTCCCAATCCGAGCTGTGTAAGTGATCATTCCCAATCCAAGCTGTGTAAGTGATCATTCCCAATACGAGCTGTTTAAGTGATCATTCCCAATCTGAGCTGTGTAAGTGATCATTCCCAATCCGAGCTGTGTAAGTGATCATTCCCAATTCTTTGGCTTCTTTGTTCTCCTCTGGAGGGGGGCGGTGCCCTCCACACACACTGTCAACAAAAAGAGACCAGAACAGCTCCTGGCCTGATGTGTCAAGGGCTCTGCCTGCCATCCAGTTTTTCAAGATAGAGTCAGACCATTGCATCCATGAAAATACATACTGATGTTTTTATTTGAAGATTTACAAAAGGAACTATACAGCGATATTCTCACCACCACCCCCATACACACACTACACCATCCAAGAAAGAAATCCTAGGGGTGGGGCAGTGGTGCACCTGGTTAAGTGCATGTTGCCATGTACAAGGACCCAGGTTCAAGCCTCCAGCTCCCCACCTGAAGGGGGGAAACTTCGTGAGTTATGAAGCAAGTCTGCAGGTGTCTATTTTTGTCTCTCCCTAATCTTTCTCTCTCCCTATCTCCCCTCCCTTCTCAATTTCTCTCTGTCCTATCAAGTATAATAGAGAGAAGAAAAAAAAAAAGGAGGGGGGAATGGCCACTAGGAGTAGTGGATTCACAGTGCTGGCACCAAGCCCCAGCAATAACCCTGAAGGAAAAAAAAAATCCTATGACAATATAATAGTGTTCACACTGCTACTATTTCAGAAATACGCCAACTTAACTTGCATTTTTAAATAAGCACAGGATGCGAAATAGAACTGAGTCACAGTCTGGGAGGTGGCATGGTGATAAAATCTTCAACTCTCAGGCATGAGGTGCTGAGTTCAATCCCCAGCCTCACATGTGCCAAAGGGATGTTCTGGTTCTGTCTCTCTTGGAATCAATAAATCTTTAAACATTAATTAATACACTAGTAAGGACATCCTTTCTGGCGTGGTGAGCCCTGTCCCAGGTACCTGCAGTTTTGTGAAGATACAGCTGCGGGCTTATAGCAAACACTGGGAATGTGCCCAGGACAACTCAGCTTGCGCGTGGCAGGCCCAGCATGCCTCCTGGGTATCGTCCGTCGGTCTGTCCCTAAGCATGTGTGTCCTATCTGGGCACTATGAGCAGTACTAGCTACAGTCAGGGGGTCCTAGGGGCCTTTCTGATAAGTGGAATCAGCTCCATTTATAATGCTTTACTGCGTGTGAAAAGGAACCACACAGAGCACAGGCGCGGAGAGAGGAGAATGCCCGTGCACCTCCTGCGAGTGTCGCCCCCTGGGCCGGGGCCAGAGGGCCCATCGGCACACTGCACAGTTCACGCTGTCGTCGGGAGGCTGGCTGGCCGCTAAGCTGCTTGTAATTAACAAGGTTGTGCTGGTTAAATTCTGGTAAGTCGCTCACTGCTTCAGATGAGCTCAAAGTCCAGATCCTTCGTTTTTTAAATTTTTAAAAAAATTATCTCTATTTATTTATTTGAATAGAGACAGCCAGAAATCGAGAGGGAAGGGGGTGATAGAGAGGGAGAGAGACAGAGAGACAACTGCAGCCCTACTTCACCACTTGTGAAGCTTTCCTTCTGCAGGTGGGGGCCGGGGGCTCGAACCCAGGTCCTTGCGCACTGTAACACGTGCGCTCAACCAGGTGCGCCACCACCCGGCCCCTAGATGATTCTTCTAGCGCAGAAACGAGAGGGATCTCAAAGTGCAGGCCCGCCTCACGGTCGGCGGCGCAGTGGTGTCAGAGCTGGGGGCCGACGTCAGGAGTGTCTGGGGTGACTCCGCCAGCTAGTCGGCCGCTGGCCCCAGGCAGCACGTGCTGCACCTGCAAACTTCTCCCGCCGACCACGTCACAAGGCACTGTGCCAGTCTACTGAACCCCAAGTCTCTCATGGGTGTCTGTACGATGATGCATGTGTGTTACACAGACACACACATGGCATTACGTGCTCACTGTGTGTGAGCTAGACTAGACTGGACACATATTAATCTAACCCCCACTCGTCTTTGAGGCAGGTCGAGTCACCGTTTCACAGAAGAATGTGAAGCTCAAGACACAGCCTGTGCAGGGCCGGAAGACAGCTCACCTGACTGGGCTTTGCCATGTTCAAGCCCTAGCACCACATGAAAGAACCACAACACCAGAGGAAGCTCTGTCTGGTGCTGTGGTTCTGCAATAAAACAGTTTAAAAGTTGGCCTCCCACCAATGCGTCCTGGAGCTCTGCTTTCCCAGAGACCCACCCTACTAGGGAAAGAGAGAGGCAGACTGGGAGTATGGACCGACCGGTCAACGCCCATGTTCAGCGGGGAAGCAATCACAGAAGCCAGACCTTCCACCTTCTGCAACCCACAGTGACCCTGGGTCCATGTTCCCAGAGGGATAGAGAATGGGAAAGCTATCAGGGGAGGGGGTGGGATACGGAGATTGGGTAGCGGGAATTGTGTGGAGTTGTAACCCCCCAACCCTATGATTTTGTTAATGTCTCCTTTCTTAAATAAATTAATTAATTAAAAAGTTGGCCTCAGTGGCCCAGGAGGTGCTCAGGAACTAAAGCCCCTGGACTCTCAAAGTAAAAGACCCACATTTAGGAGGGGGTAGACAGCACAATGGTTATGCAAAGAGATTCTCGTGCCTGAGGCTCCAAAGTCCCAGGTTTAATTCCCCACACCACCATAAAAACAGAGCTGAGTATGGCACAAAGCACAAGGAACTGCGTAAGGATCCCAGTTTGAGCCCCCAGATCCCCACCTGGTGGGGGGTCGCTTCACAGGCGGTGAAGCAGGTCTACAGGTGTCTGTCTTTCTCTTCCCCCTCTCTTCCCCATCTCTTTCAATTTCTCTCTGTCCTATCCAACAACAACAACAATAAACAACAAGGGCAACAAAAAGGGAAAAATAGCCTCCAAGAGCAGTGGATTCATAGTGCAGGTACCAAACTCCAGCAATAACCCTGGAGGCAAAATTAATTTGATTAATTAATTAATTAATTTAAAAAACAGAGCCGAGAAGTATTCTGGTTAAAAAAAAAAAGACCCCAAGCTCAATCCCAGGCCAGTGATACTCAGGTTCTTAATCTCTCTCTCTGTGCTAAATAAATAAATCTAGGGGTTGGGCTGGGCCACTGGTAATGCATTCAGTTAAGCACATAGTACTAAGCACAAGGATCCCGGTTCGAGCCCCCGGCTCCCCGCCTGCAGGGGGGATGCTGCTGCACAAGCAGTGAAGCAGGTCTGCAGGCGTCTGTCTTTCCCCTTCTCCCCCTCCTCTCTCGATGTCTCTCTGTCCTGTCCAAATTAGCAAAAGGAAAAAAGGAAAAAAGGAAAGCACGGCCGCCACCAAGTCCCAGTGATAACCCTGGAGGCAAACTAAACAAGTAAATAAATAAATCTTAAAAAAGAAGAAAAAGAAAAAAGGGGACGGGCATGGGATACACTCTGCAAAGCTAGCTCTCTTCTCACCCAAACCTTCCTGCCAAGCCACACTTCAGTGGGTCCTCAGCCCTGCTCCTCCCAGGTCCCCTGCCTGTGTCTGGGTCATGGTGCAGCTCCCAGGGTCTTTGCTGCCTTGAAAGCAGCCCCCCCCCACACACACACACACCAGCCCAGAGGGCACGGCTCCACGCCTTGCCAGCAGTTAGCTCTGCGTGCAGGAGTGCAAAGCAGCCCAGCGGTGGGGCTCATCCTGGGCGTGTGTGAGGCCCTGGGTCCGAGCCCCTCAAGCAGTCACCCAGCCTGAAATCCCACATGGGTGAGTCTCAGTCCGGACCCTTTAAGGGGAGTGCTGAGCAGAACAGTCTGGACAAGTTGAATTCAGTCCCAGATTCGAGAAAGGTTGTCCCGGGACTCTCGGGGATGCTTCCCACGAGCCCCTGGTGGCTGAACTGGCTGTGCCCTGGACTCCAGAAACAGCTCCCTGCTCCTCTCAGCATCTGTCCCCTCGGCCTCTCCGGAGCTGCCTCTTGGCCTCCTGCGGCCCCCGACTCGCTCCTGTGAAAGGTACCTTGCCACTTTGATCAACGTGGTAACGACGTCTCAGCAAGTCTCACGCGCAGATGTGCTGGCAGGGATGCAATAGGGCTGTCTGAGGGGCTTCCCCAAAAGGCAACAAGTATGGGGAGGTAGATGGAGGCATCAGACTCCCCACACCCCCTATTCTATGGCTCTCAATCTGCTTCTCAGGGCCCACAGGGCAGACTGAGAGAACATGACAATCAGAGGAGAGGAGGGCAGGACTCCAGACACCTCTGGCGAGGCTGAGGCCTGGGAAGGTCCCCTAGCAACAGAGGCCACCGAAGCCACTCCCAGCACTTGACTTTCCAGAGAGCAGCGGACACAGGGGCCCTGAGAGCACCCGATGAAGCTGTCAGAAAGCTGCTTCCCAAAGATGTGCACAGCAAGGCCTCGGGAAGCCTCAAGAGAGCATGGGAGACACAATTCACCATAGCGGTGTTGAACCTGAGGAAAATCAGATGGTCAAGAGACAACTGGAAGCTGGAGAAAGAGCTTCTGGGGTAGGCAGCATGCCTGCCACCACCAGGCCCGGGTTCGAGCTTAGTACCACATGGCGGTGCCACGATGCCAGGGCCAGTTACACAGTCTCGTTTTCTGTCTCACTCTTTCTCTTTCTTTTTCTCTCTGTGAAAAGTCAGATTGTAAGTAGTGAAGCTGTCTGCATAAGGCTATGGCTAAAAAGAAGAAAGAATTCACTTTACCCAAGATTTCACGGCATTTCATTAGTCACAGTCTAGAAAGATAAATGGCACTACCCCTCTGTCACTGTGAAGGATGAGGCATGCGTGAGGTGGGCTTCTTGGCAGCAGCTCCGTGCCATGCCTGAGGAGACGGACATCAGGACAATAACCTGCACGTCAGTCCTCCGTGCTCTGGTCCCCATGCCTGCCCTGGTTCCATAAATACAGAAGTTTGTTTGTTGTTTTTTCAAGTGCTAGATAGCCACTAAGCTCCCACTAAGGTTAGTCTCAGGTGACAATGCCCTGGAGGGTCACAGAACAGAGCTTCTGCATGGGGTCTCCATGGAACTTGGTCATCTGGTGACCCCAGACTGGAGATGCTGACCCTGGACTTGCCGGGAAGTGCAGAGTCCGGGCCGGGGTGGGGGGCTAGGGGGGAGACCATAGTTTGTGGCCCTGTAGGCTACCACCACCCCCACCTTCTAAGATAGAGACAGAAATCGAAAGGGATGAGGGAGATTGAGGGGGCGAGAGAAGCACGTGCAGCGCTGCTTCACTGCTCAGCAAGCTGCCCCCCCCCCTACAGGTGGGGACAGGGGCTTGAACATGCGTTCCTGCACGGTGTGGGATGTCCGCTCTACCCCGCCTGGCCTCGTCACAGCCTCCTGACGACCTCCCCTGGTACAACGACTTTCATCAGGCGCCTTTGTAACAAACCGCAGTGCTACAGGTATCTGTCTCTCTTTTCCTTCTATCCTCATTCCCTCTCCATTCCTTTCTGTCCTATCAAGTAAAATAAGTAAATAAAAATTTTAAAAACACTCTTCAAAAGAAAAAGGAAAACGTTACTGATGTTCGTACCGCACCCAAAGCTGAGCGCCCTCAAGTCCCTCCCCAACCCCAAACAACAGCAATGGATCGGTGCAGGTCCACGTTTCCCTTTCTGCATCCAAAGCTCTGTGCTCAGAACACGAAAAGGAACTGTCTGGCCGGCGCAGGGGCTGGAGCAGCGACCCTGCTCTCCTTCCACAGCGCCGTGGCCAAGGGAGTTAGTTACTGCGACTGGCGCCACTCACACGGGCCACCGAGGACCACAGGGCTGGCCTCCTCAGTGGTTTCAAACACCAGACAAGAGCCTGTTCGGGAAGCTGACACTCTGCTGACCCAAGCAGGTGAGTGAGGAGAACACCCACCTCAGTTACAAGTGCTTCAGGCACTGCCCACGATAATAGTTCTTGCAAAATCAAACAAGAATATTTCATCGTTACAGCATCTTTCGTTTCACAGACAAACCAGTCGAGAGGGCGCAGAACTCCCTTCACTGAGATTTCCCGGGTAGCTCAGACTTCCCCAGAGACTCCATCTGTCCCTTTCGTGGCCCTGATGTTCTGCAGGTGAGGCCGCCACTGTGTAATGAGTTGGTGACGGAGGACGAGCACTCATGGGGTCTCTGGTCACAGCGTGACCATCATCTCTCCTGCACTGCCAGTTTCCTGCCTGTCCTCCTCGCCAAAGCCGAGTTCTCACCCCAGTTCCTCTCTAGGAGTAGCAGCTCCCCCCAAAAAAAACCCAACAACAACTGCCTTTTACTTGGGAGACTTACAATAAAAAATTAACAAAATAATTACCATCAGGCTGGAATTGAGTTGATATTTTAGACACACGCTTCCTCAGAATCTGAGCACACAGATTCGGTCTGCTGTGTGTAAAGGGTTCCAGGCCTGCCGCCAAATGCTCAGCTGTAGGCTGGCTGGCTCAGCGTCACTGCTGCTAGATGCAAAGTAGGGCGGCTTCCCCACACCCCGCACATCAGAGGTCTGGCCCTTAGATTCTCTAGGGAACAGTCAGTCTACCCCTGGCCTCTTGCCCTACCTAGCACCTGGCTCTGGAGCCCTGCCCCCGGAAAGGAGATGAATGCAAGGAGGGGAAGAGAGGGTGGGGGGGTGTCCTTGAGGTAGGCTCTGGGCCCCAAAGTTCCAAGGCACTGGTCCTGTGCTTTCGTTTTTTTCCAACAAAAACCATATCCAGCATGAAAAATAATAGCTGGGCGGGGGGCGAGGGGAATCACTGGAAAGACTTCTGCAGAGGCCAGAGACTTGTGGAGACTTCTGAGATGAGTGACTCACGAGCTCTTCTGGCCCAGGTCCCTACGGGCAAGAATACCCCTGAAGGACCGGCAGATGCCAGGCATGGTGTCCAGTCTCACTGCTTGGTGCCTGTGGGGTGGCTAGGAGGTTTGGAGCTAGGCAGGACCTGCGAGATGACTTGGCAGAGATGAAGAAACCAAGACAAATTTGGGGGGGCTGGGGATAGCTTAATGGCCGTGCAGAAAGATGTTTATGCTTGAGGCACCAAAGCTCCCAGGTTCAATCTGCAGCAGCACCACAAGCCAGAGCTGAGCAGTGGTCTTGGTCTGGGGGGTGTGGGGGGGAGATTAAGACAGAACTTTGGACAAGACGTGCATTTACACTAGGTAACGAGTGATTTGCCACGATGGGTGAAATATGTCCAAGACCAGAGGGAAAGCACCAGTTAAGTTTGCAAGTGAGAGAAATGAGGTACAGGGGACAGACAGAACAGGCTGATAGAGGGCGGAGCCACCGCTCTGCTCTGAGAACAGGAAGGGCAGCATGCTGGCCACAGGGTGGATATGGGGGCGGTGGGGCCAGAGCAGGACTCTCTGCACACAGCCCCAGGGGAGGGTGGGAGCACGCTCTGCCTGTGGAGACAGATGGAAAAGGTTTCCGTGGCCACTGCTGGGGGCATGGCTGACATGCAGCCAACTCCCGGGGCAGCAGAAGCAGAGTCTGCAGCCGAAACCCCACTAGGGGAGGCGAGAGCCAGAACCTCCAACTAAGGTCCAGGTCGAAGCCAGGGAGAGGGGCTGAGAGGAAGCCACTGCAGAGAGAGGTGCTGAACACACAGACTCTGGACCACAAGCCCAGCAGAGGAGAGGGGAAAGGAACTTCGAGAAAGACTTCAAGAGGTGCAGCAAGACAGTCGCTCCAGATCAAAGGAAAACATGGCAAGCTGGAAATGACTTTAACAGACACAAGTTTAACCCTTCATAGAAACACAAAAGAACTGCTTTAATAAAGAAGGGGAGTGTTGTTAAAATTCGGTGGCTCTAGCTGGCCGGGCTAGCTTCGCGGGCGGGTAACAGAGATGACCAGAGACATACGGCTGGGCAGGGAAGCTGTATTTCTTTATTCAGGAACAACGATTCATAAACTAAGACAAACTAATCACCAAACAGAACTCTGTTGCCTCTTTCCCCCGCGACGGTGCCAAGAACTCTTTAACTCTCGAACTCTGGAAATCTGGAACCCTCTCGGGGTTCCTTGGGGCAGGGCCAAGCGGGCCCGCAAAACTAGCAGGACTGATCCAATTTTCTTGGCAGGGGGAGAGCTAGAACAACCTAATGTAAAGCATACAACAGGGAGAATCCAAAACAAAATCCTACTTAGGAATCCTGGCAATGGAAAAATATGATTATTGATTTAAAAACTCACTGGATGGAAGGAGCCTGACACTAGGTACCGTCACTGAGCAGAGAAGTCCAGGAATGTAACAGGCAGACCGAAGAAACGTACATCTGGTAGTATTTCCAGAAACGCAGCCAGAGAGATGGTGGGAAGCAACGTGAGAAGCCGTGCTACCAATCTGTCAGGGCTAAAAACACGAGTCCTGACTCTGAGAGCCCGTGAGGAGTGCCAAGCAGACTGGGTAAAAATAAACCACCTCCCACACAGGCTGGAGCGAGGCTGCAAAACATCCAGGCTGAGGAGAGAATCTCAGAACCGAGTTAAGGTGGAATGATAATTGGTGGCAGCAGGCTTCTTAAGAGCAGTTATGCATACGAGAAGGCAATAAAACCCCATTTTCCAAGTTTCAAGAAAGAACCCCAAGTGATGCAGACTTGAATGCCCAGGAAAGGTGAGGGTGAAATAGGCTTTTCTATAGTCACTATAAAAACTAGGTTTAGGGAGTCAGGCGGGAGCGCAGCAGGTTAAGCACAGGTGGCGCAAAGCGCAAGGACCGGCATAAGGATCCCGGTTCGAGCCCCCGGCTCCCCAGCTGCAGGGGAGTCGCTTCACAGGCGGTGAAGCAGGTCTGCAGGTGTCTGTCTTTCTCTCCCCTCTCTGACTTTCCCTCCTCTCTCCATTTCTCTCTGTCCTATCCAACAACGATGACATCAATAGCAACAACAATAACTACAACAACAATAAAAAGAAGGGCAACAAAAGGGAAAATAAATAAATAAATAAATAAATAAATAAATTCCAAAAATATGAAAAAAAGAAAACAGAAATGTACAAACTATTGTATTTTACTGTCAACTGTAAACCATTAATCCCCCAATAAAAGAAATTAACAAATATAAGCATAAGAAGTGAAGTTTTAAAAAAGAATTTATTATCTTTGATCTGTGCCTAAGTGAACAGTCTGTGAATCTCTTAACAAAACTGTATTTCTCTTAATATGACATTAATTCTGTCACCATTTTAATAGTGAGATTTTACAGGGAGATGGCTCAATGGTAGAGTACATGCCTTACAAACACAAGGCCCTGGGTTCAGTCCTGGAAATGCACACAAATAAGGAATTAAGGGCCATGAGCGCACATGTTATCAGACACAAGGACCCAGGTTCCAGCCCTAGGTCCCCACCTGCAAGTGGTGAGGCGGTGCTGCTGGTGTTTGTCTCTGTCCTTCTCTATCTCCCTTTTCCCTCTCAATTTCTCTGTCTCTATCAAATAATGACAGAAAAGAGGAGGGGAGGGGAGGGGAGGGGAGGGGAGGGGAGGGGGAAAAAGTAAGAGGGGGCTGGGTGGTGGCACACTGGGTTAACTGCATATAGTACTAAGTGCAAGGATCCGTGTAATCACCCCTAGCTCCCTACCTGCAGGGGATGCTTCCCAAGTGTTGAAGCAGATCTGCAGGTGTCTATCTTTCTCTCTCTTTATCTTCCCGTTTCTTTCTGTCCTATCCAATAAGATGGAAAAAATGGCCTCCAGGAGCAGTGGATCCCCTGTGCCAGCACTGAGGCCTAGTGATAGGTAACTCTGGAAGCAAGAGAGAGAGAGGAAGGGGGTAGACTAGAATACTATAACTGATGTAGCAGTTGTTAGGTCTCTTATCTCTTTCCTCCTTCCTTGTTCTCCCTTTTTCCCTTGCCCATTAAAATGTCGAGATTTTTCTCACTGAGTGTTTACTGACTTAAAAAGCAACGCAGTCGTGACCTGATTATCACACAAATGGAAATGAGAGCTGAAATAACAAGACAACAACTCAGCCAGTGAGTGCGCTGTGTGAGTCAAGCAAGTGCCCTCCCAGAGGCTAACACTGACTCACATGCAAACAGCGGCCCCTCCACGCACACTGTGTGGCAGGGCTTCGAGACAGCCCGACGGAGGCATCTGGGACCCCCACACCTGGACCCTAGTCACCTGCCTGTCTTCAGGGCCACGAAGATAGCTGTAGCCTCGAGTGTAAGCACAGCCCAGAGAGAGGGCCTAGAGAGTTCTGAATGTGCCGGAACAGGGGAGGGAAGGAGCCCAGACACTGGAGAGCTGTGAGACACACGGAGACTGTGCAAACCGCCTCAGCAGGCGAGCCCGAGGTGGTCTGTGGTGGTTTGTGGAGCAGCGTGGTGCTTTGTGTCAGACAGGGCAGGACACCAGAAGGCGGTGTGGGATGGGAGGCTCACCCCCTGGGCCCTCGGCTGGCCCGGGCTGCTATTTTTAGACACAGGATGGTTATGCAACGCTCCGCTGCAGTGGTGCCCTGGGAGCTGTGTGCATTCCAGCAAAGACATCGCGGCCTGCCTTGCAACGGCTCGGGCCACTCTCAAAGCTGCGGGGCTGGAGTGTTCTTGAGGACAAAAATGACCGAGCTGCCTCAGCTTGGTGTGTGGATGACCAGGAAGTGTCCTAAGCCTGGAGGTGGGAGAGACAGAGTCCACTTTAAGTTATGCTCAAGTCAGCAGGCAGGCAGCCCAACCTGGAGGAGTGCAGGCTTTGCTAGAAAGAAAAGATCCGAGAAATAGGAAACCGGAGCTGAGAGCCGACTCCCCACATGCCAGGAGGCTCCTCCAGTGGGTTTCCTGCTGGGCGGAGGACTCACACTGAACTCCGTACACTGACACAGGCCGTGGAGTCACAATGAGAATGTGTATGTGTTCATTCTGGTTTCCTTTTCTTTTTTCAGATCAAGACAGAGCACTGGCAGGAGACACAGCCTTGTGGTCATGCCTGAGACTCCGAAGTCCCAGGTTTAATTTCCCGTACTACCATAAACCAGAGCTGAGCAGTGCTCATCATCATCATCATCATCATCATCATCTAAAAACAAATGGGCGGGGATAGATAGCATAGTGATTATACAAAGAGCCTCTCACGCCTGAGGCACCGAAGTCCCAGATTCAATTCCCCCCCCCCCCCCCCCCCCGCACCATCATAAACCAGAGCTGAGTAGTGCTCTGGTAAAGGAAGAAAGAAAGAAAGAAAGAAAGAAAGAAAGAAAGAAAGAAAGAAAGAAAGAAAGAAAGAAAGAAAGAAAGAAAGAAAGAAATGTTTAAAAGAGAGAGAGAGAGAGAGACCACAGCACCAAAGCCTCCTTCAGTGCCTCGGTGGCTAGGTTCAAACCCAGCTGCGGGCCTGGAAAAGCAGCGCACTGTCCGCAGGAGCTATTCCACCAGCTCTAAATGTCTTCCTTCGAAAAAAAAAAAAAAAAGGCAAGCGGCTTGCACCTCTAAGAGAAGAAAACAACTAAAATCCTGAGAGGAGGAACCAGGTATGTGCCAGTGGTTCACTTCTGACGGAATGAAATAGTGTGCTTAGCCACCAGCTAAGGACAAACTCATGACAGACAAGCCAGACTCTGATCAGACGGGCTTCTTGGGCTCTCAGTCAGGGACCTCGGCCACCTCTCTCACTGCCAGTTCCAAACAGTGACAGACACTCTAACCCTAAGCACGGTTCGGCATCCTGCAAAGTATAATTAAATACCACTCTCTTCAAATACTCAGCGGGGTCTGGTTGTCCAGCTGGGAGTAACGTCAATTCCTCATACTCCAAATCTCAAACCAACCCCCACCCCCGGTCCTCGGAGTGACACTGGCTGGAGCCCTGTCTGTCCCCACACAGACTGAAGTAGCAGGCTTACAGCTTCCAGGGCGTCTGCTGGGGAGAGTTTCACCTGTTCAAAGTCTGGCTCACCTGCTACGGCATCTCTGAATGACTGTTCTGAGAGCCTCCCTGTTTCTCCCAGCATTTGGAAAACCTGAGAACCACAAGCATTCGACAAATAAAAAACAGACTCCTTTCTCCCGGAGGTTCTGGTTAACTGCTCCCCGCTTAGGTTAGAACAGAATGTATTTCTCCTCAAATGACGCAGCAGAGATGGCTCGCCAGGTAGGGGGCCTGCGCCACCATTCCCGTGAAGAGGCTCGAGTCCCAGCACCACCTGGGAGTGCTGTGCTGACAGGAGCCGCTTCCGTGCATACTACTGCCTGTGTTCATTCCACCGGCTGTGCCCACGGCATGCTCAAGTGCCCTTCCTTCCATAGTCTCCCGCAGCACTGAGAAGTATGTATTAACGTGGAAGACTGCTTCTTTTTTAAAATGGGAATAGTTCTTTAAAGACTTACTTGTTTATTTACTTAAGAAGAGCGAGAGAGCAGATTGGCATCGAGACCACTCCATCTTACGTGGTGCCAGGGCTTGCACCCAGGACCTCAAGCGAGTCAAGTGTCCATGCGGCGAGTTGAGCCACCTCTCCAACCGCAGAGGCGTGATTCTTGACTCACATCTTTTTTTCCCTTATTTATTAAATAGACAGAGAGAAACTAAGAAAGGAGGGGAAGGCAGAGAGGGAAAGAGACAGAGAGACATCTGCAGCCCTGCTTTACCATTTGTGAAGCTTTCCCCCTACAGGTGGGGGCCAGAGGCTTGAACCTGGGTTCTTGTGCAGTGAAATGTGAGCACTTAACCAGGTGTGTCGCCACCTGGCCCTCTTAAGTCATCTATTAGCGAGTAAACAACACTTCCTGGGGCAGACACTGATGTGGATGATGTTGATGAGCTGGCCAAAGACGGGGAGCTGAGGGTGGCCTGTTCTCAGAGGTCTCTCTGAGGGCATGGAGTCACTGCCCAGACAGACGCCTTTTATCCCCAAGGCTAAGGAGGGGCGGCCAGTCCAGAGAGGACATTAGTTTCACTTCAAGAACCAACAAACTCATTTGTTATCGCTTATGACCCAAACTGACAGACAAATGCTTCACCCGCAAGTTCTGGACTGCCTGAGCAAGCTTTACACCCACGTGAGTTTCCCAAATTGGGTCAATTCAGTTACGCAGAGTGTCTTACACATGCATATATACAAATACGAGGCCTGACAGGTTTGTCTGAGTAAATTTAACACCTTTGCAAACTCAGAGCAGAGCGCCCGGAGCTCCGCAGACACAGTCATCACAAAGCACACTGGACATAAACACCTAGAATCACTTTCGCCTCTAAGAATTCATATGGCTGTCCTGTGATCTTGAGTAACACACTCTAGTTTGCAAAATCATGAGAATGTCCTGGACCCAAGTGCTGTGCTCTCTGTGCTCCTTCATGGTCTGCCGTGTCAGGATGGGCTCGAAGGCGGAGATCAGGGTCTTCTCTGGACTTCGGATGACAATGAAGCCACACTACCCTGTGAATGTCTCTGAGGACTCACTAAGTTTGAACCCTGGGATCTAAGGTCAGGGCTCTCTTTGCAAGGAGCTGGGCAGGAGCTGTGCTCTCAAGCACAGTCCTGCGGAAACACAAGATGAGTGACCCGCCCCTCTTGGACTTAATACTCGGGGAGCTGGGAGCGCCTGCCCCCAGTGCTTCCTCATTACAGGCTGTGACCGAGGTCCTAAGGTTTACAAAGACATAACTCAAGACTCAAGATCCCCACCTGCAGGGAGGGTGTGGCGGCAGGAGGGCAGGCTCATGAACGGCAGAGGAGTGCTGCAGGTGTCTTTTCCTCTCCCTAATTCCCCCTTCCCCGCCCCGCCTTTCTCTCTCTCTCTCTCTCTATATATATATATATATATAGAGAGAGAGAGAGACAGAGAGAGGGAGGAGAGGAAGAGGACTGGAGAAACAGCCTAACAATAATGCAAAAGACTTTCATGCCTGAGGCTGCCAGGTCCCCCCATTCAGCCCCCAGTACCACCAGAACTGAGAAGAGCTCTAGTCTATCTCTCCGTGTCTTTCTAAAATTTTAAAATCTTTAAAAAAAATGTTATCATCTTTATTTTGTAGAGACAGCCAGATATTAAGAGGGAAGGGAGAGATAGCGAAAGAGAGACAGAGAGACACCTGCAGCCCTGCTTCGCTACTCGTGAAGCTTTCCCCTACAAGTGGGGGCTGGGGGCTTGCGCCCGGGTCCTTGAGCATTTTAACACGTGTGCTCAACCAGGTGCGCCACCACCCAGCCCCTTCTGCATCTTTATCACTGAAATAAATATTTTGAGAGAGAAAAAAAAAAAACCGTCAGAAACCAGAGAGGCCAGGAAACAGTGAAGATGGGGCAGGAAGCTCTCTGCTTGGCTTTGCCCAGTGAGCCCAGCAGCATAGGCCAGGCCAGGCCAGGCCCCAGAGAAAAATCGGCTTCCGGGAGAAGCTTCCTTTCCAGGACAGAGGCCACAGCCAAGCTGAAGCCCTCCCCATCCCCAGCAGAAAGGACGGCAGCTTATGGAAGGTCAGCCTGCTCTACTGGCCTGGGAACCTTCAGCCAGGGGGGTGGGGGGGGACAGGGCAAGGGTCAGGGGACGGCAGTCTGCAGGGCCTCAGGTATGTTCTGTCCCATGGGGCTCGGTGGAAAAGAAGGGCTCCATGGGAAAGGGGGGTTCCCCGGCACTTCCCCGCAGGAACTAAGCTTCACATCTCCACAGCCCGTTAGAAAGCAGCCCGGAGGCAGACGGCTGCCTGGGAGCCTGGGTGCCAGCCCGATATAAGCCCTCTGCCCAGTTCTGCCAGGCATCACCAACTGTTACTCCTTCCACACGTCTTCAGTAAAGAAAGCATATTCTTGTGGGGGAGGGTGGTCAAAGATGCAGCTCCCCCCTCCCCTTCTCTATCTTCCCCTCCTCTCTCAACTTCTCTCTGTCCTATGCAACAACAGCAGCAACAGCAACAACAATGGAAAAAAGATGGTCATCAAGGGAGTGGGGCGGTAGCGCAGCAGGTTAAGCACACATGGCGCAAAGCGCAAGGACCGCATAAGAATCCCGGTTTGAGCCCCGAGCTCCCCACCTGCAGGGGAGTCGCTTCACAAGCGGTGAAGCAGGTCTGCAGGTGTCTATCTTTCTCTCCTCCTCTGTCTTCCCCTCCTCTCTCCATTTCTCTCTGTCCTATCTAACAACTACGACAACACCAATAACAACAACAATAATAACTACAACAATAAAAAAAACAAGGGCAATAAAAAATAAAAATAAAAGATGGTCATCAAGAACAGTGAATTCATGGTGCAGGCACCAAGCCCCAGGAATAACCCTGGAGGAAAAAAAAAACTCGACACAACAACAAAAAATTTACATTAAAATTTATTTTAGGGGGGTCAGGCAGTAGCACAGAGGGTTAAGTGCACGTGGCACGAAGTGCAAGGACCAATGTAAGGATCCTGGTTCGAGCCCCCAGCTCCCCACCTGCGGGGGGCAGGGATTCGCTTCACAGGCAGTGAAGCAGGTCTGCAGGTGTCTCTCTTTCTCTCCCCCTGTCTTCCCCTCCTCTCTCCATTTCTGTGTCCTATCCAACAATGACAACATCAATAACAACAATAACTACAACAATAATAAAACAAGGGCAACAAAAGGGGGGAAAAGCAAATTAAAATTTTTTTAATTATTTTGGATAGAGACAGGAGTTGAGAGGGAAAGAGGAGACACAGAGGGAGGGAGAGAGGGAGAGAGGGAGAGAGAGAGAGAGATGGAGACACCTGCAGTACTGTTTCACTGCTCTTGAAGCAGCCCCTCACTGCAGGTGGGGACCGGGGGCTTGAACCTGGGTCCGGGCTCACTGTAATGTGTGCGCTCAACCAGGTGCACCACCATCCCTTCCTCACAACAAAGACATTTTGATTTGCCAAGTTGTGTATTGTATTGACCCCAATTTTGAGAATGTAGTCCCAAAAGAATAATTGCAGGGGAGTTATTAGTACAGAGAGAATAGAGCACTATTTATTTACTCAGAAGGAAGCCTGAGAACAGTCTTTAAACGACCCCAATACATGAGACAGAAAGTGACGCAGCCGCGAGACAAGCCGGCCGCATAGCAGTCAGGAAGCCGCGGGTGAGCAGTGGGACAG
This sequence comes from Erinaceus europaeus, assembly GCF_950295315.1. Lineage (NCBI taxonomy): Eukaryota > Metazoa > Chordata > Mammalia > Eulipotyphla > Erinaceidae > Erinaceus > Erinaceus europaeus. The sequence continues at coordinate 6,306,980 of NC_080174.1, forward strand.
GAAGAAGTGTGGCCTGGGGAATGTGTGCACATTTCTAAGTTTCTGTATTTCCAGCTCCACTTACGTGAAAATGGACCAAGTGCTGCTTTTTAAGCAAGCAAGTTTGTGTGTGTGTGAGAAATATGCATCTCTCTACTTTTCAATTAATTGTAATGTAATAAAAAGCACTGCAGTAAAAACAAAAAAAAACAATCTACACTTAAGATGATCTTCTTTGAACAAGTCAGAAGACACTCTGGAATACTGCAATGCCTTGGGATCATATTATTAATAACAATTCTTCTTGCACTACAGGGAAATAATGAGGAGACCATATAAATGGATTTTATTGGAATTGTTTTAGAAGGAAGTACAACAGAAAGTTATGTGCTGGATAAAATAGCCTGATAGTTCTGGGTTCTAGGACTCCAGAGGGAGCTGAATCTTACAGGTTTGTTGCACCTGGTACATCGTCAGATTATCAAAAATTTGAACAAAATCATCTTACAGCTGAATGCCAACTTAGCAAGTAGCAAAGATCAGGGAATCATACAGAGAGTCTCTGGCTGAATCCTAGGCTCCTACATACTACAGAACAGGAAGCCACGGGGGCGTAGAGGCTCTGGTTGGAAGGGAAGGGTGGGAATGTGAAGCCCTGCTCTGTTTTAGGAGAAAGATAAGGATTGGCTACAGGTGTTTTGCTGCAGCAAAAGCTGAAATCATTCATTAAACCGATTAATTATTAATTAACTGGTAATATGAAGTGATCATTATTTTTTCAACTAACCAATGATTAAATCAGTGGCTCTTTTTAAAAATAAATATTATTCACTTATTATTGGATAGAAACAGAGGGAAATTGAGAGGAGAAAGGGAGCTAGAGAGAGAAAGTCCTCAGGGCCAGGCAGTGGCGCACCTGGTTAAGCGCACACATTACAGTGTGCAAGGACCCAGGTTCAAGCCCCTAGTCCCCACCTGCAGAGGGAAAGCTTCACAAGTGGTTAAGCAGGCTGCAGATGTCTCTTTCTCTCTCCCCCACCCCTCTCAATTTCTCTGTTTCTATGCAATAATAGAGAAAAAGAAAAAGGGAAAGAGACGAACACCCGGAGCCCTGCTTTACCACTCCTGAAGCTTCCCCGCTGCAGGTGGGGACCGGGGGCTTGAACCTGGTCCTTTGTGCTCTGTAATGTGTGCGCTTAACCAGGTGTGCCTCCGCCTGGCCCCCTATTGTTAATTTTTTTCCTTTTTTTAAATATTTATTTCCTTTTTGTTGCCCTTGTTGTTTCCATTGTTGTAATTATTATCGTTGTTGATGTCATTGTTGTTGCATAGGACAGAGAGAAATGGAGAGAGGAGGGGAAGACAGAGAGGGGGAGAGAAAGACAGACACCTGCAGACCTGCTTCACCGCCTGTGAAGCGACTCCCCTGCAGATGGGGAGCTGGGGGCTCAAACTGGGATCCTTATGCCGGCCCTTGCGCTTTGCACCACGTGCGCTTAACCCGCTGCGCTACCGCCCGACTCCCCCTACTGTTTCTTTTTAAGCCCATGTGCCTCCAGTCCACCTGGCACGGGGCCGCTAGCACAGGGCTGCCTGAGCACTTGTCCCCTACATGCTCACTTGGAAGCATCTGATGTGAAATCTGACACGCGCACTTTGTTACTCCAGGAACCCGACACGGGGGACCCCAGCCAGCCACGTGGTTTCCTCCCAGAGTGAATCAGCCAGGTGGAGACACTTGGCTCTGAACTGTTTTCTGAGGAGCAACAACATGGGTGACTCCTGTGGACAGATGAGCCCAGCCTACATCCCACAGCCATTTCCCAAGTCATCAGAGCAGCCTGCTGTCACAGGGCCCTGGAAGCAACCCCCCTTTGTGCCAGTGACGTGGAGAGGGTGCTGAACATGGGGGTGGGAGGCGAGGAAAGGCTGGCTGTTGACAGCAGGCCAGACAACCCTGGGCCTACAGGCAGGGGGATACTGACCCACTTGGCCCAGTTCTGCCTGCGTGGGCCACAGGCTAGGCGAGTTGCCCTGCCCTGTGGTCACTGCTGACTCCCTCCCCTCATTCCCGCCTTCTTGAGGAGTCTGCACACCCCTTGAAAAGGGCACCCCGTGCTCCTGGGCTGGCCAGAGCACTGCCCCGCTGTGGCTCAGGGTCAGACACTGACCGGCACCACGAGTCCAGCACCTGCACTGGGGTTGAGGGCTGGGGAGCCCAGTGGACTCAGTGTACCCTGGGCACCACACCACAGGAGAAGAGGCCAGGCAGAGCTGTGCCAGCTGCTTGCTGCTCAGCCCTGCCCTCCCAAACCTCAGAGCTGGGTTTCTTTTTTTCCCTCCAGGGTTATTGCTGGGCTCAGCGCCTGCACCATGAATCCACCGCTCCTGGAGGCCATTTTCCCCCCTTTTGTTGCCCTTGTTGTTGTAGCCTTGTTGTGGTTATTATTATTGCCATTGTGATGTTGTTCGTTGTTGGATAGGACAGAGAGAAATGGAGAGAGGAGGGGAAGACAGAGAGGGGGAGAGAAAGACAGACACCTGCAGACCTGCTTCAACGCCTGTGAAGCGACTCCCCTGCAGGTGGGGAGCTGGAAGCTCAAACCGGGATCCTTACACCGGTCCCTGCTCTTTGCGCCACCTGTGCTTAACCTGCTGCACTACCGCCTGACCCCCCACAGCTGGGTTTCTGAGGCCACATGCACACAGCCAAGTCCTGCCTTCGCCTTGGGTCACCACAGTGCCCAGCAAGGGACCTGCGCAGAGGAGATGGCTAGTACTTTTTGCAGACAAGCTGAATTAGGAACTCAGGGTCGAGATACTTTACATCGGCTGTTTCTATGTTTACAGATATCACAGTTAATCAGCCTCCACAACTTACCTTCATGGGGTGGTGTGTGTGTGTGTGTGTGTGTGTGTGTGTGTGTGTGTGTGTGTGTGTGTGTGTGTGTGTGTGTGTGAAGTTCAGCTGCAAGACATAAATCTGTGCTGGAAGCAGCTGGTGTGTACTACAACCTGTCAAGTCGTGGACCCTGAGAGAACCTGACTCCACGTTGGGCCCTGGCGTCTCCTCCCCGACAGAGGTCAACCGTGTGCTTCTGAGCACGACAGATGGATGGGACACAGGTTACCTGCAGAGCACAGCTGGCTCTGGGCCACGTCTCTGAAAACGTAACTGAAGAAAAAAACAAGATCGCTGCTCAACAGCAAGGACAAATGTCCCTAACAAATGTCATCCCAGCTGAGAATGGAGTTTCTTTTGAATCACTGAGTCCTCCCTTCTTCAGACACGAAGGAAATCCTATTACACACGAGAAGCAGACGCCGGGGCCCCGGGATGAGAGGGTGAACAGGTGTCTGTCCGGACTCACGTTCGAGTCTTCGGGATGAATCTGGGAGGGTCAGGCCACAGGCTCCTTCCTGCAGCCAAGGAGGAATTCTCATGAGCGCAGCCGACAGTCCCAGAAACGTGCGATGTAGAAGCATGAAGCAAAGTCAAGTGTGGCAATGAGTCGTTACGACCCCGCCAACTGTCCCTGAGTCCCTAGGCTGTTTCCCCTTTCAGAACTATGTCACACTGAGGAGAAAGAGACTAGGGAATCTGTGATTTTAAGGTGCCAGAGCCAAGTCCCTCCTCCCCTGGTGCTTCCCTTCAAACAGAAGGGACGAGCACAATAGTCCAATGAACGTAACCTACCAATACACTGAAGACCAAACATTATCTTTTTTTCTCTCTCTCTCTAGAAATGTACGTTTGGTTTAAAACGAAAGAGATACAGACTTAAAAGTACCTAGCACTTTTGGAATGCATCCATTAGATATACTTTAAGTAAGAAACAAAAGAAACTAGAAAGATTTATAACCTACCATTTTTTTTAAATCTTGTTGGAGAGAAATTGAGAAAGGACAGACAGACAGAGAGGGAGAGAAAGAGGGAGAGGCACCTGCAGATGCTCTTTACTTTTTTTTTTAAATTATCTTTACTTTTATTAGATAGAGACAGCAGAAATTAAGAGGAATGGAGAGATAGGGAGAGCGATGAAGAGACAGCTGCAGCCCTGCCTCACCACTCGTGAAGCTTTCCCCCTGCAGGTGGGGACCAGGGGCTTGAACCCGGGTCCTTGTGTGCTGTAACATGTGCGCTCAACCAGGTGCACCACCACCCGGCCCCCTTCACTGCTTGTGAAGCTTCCCCCCTGAGGGTGGGGAGTGGGGCTCGAACCTAGATCCTGTGTGGGTCCTTGTGCTTAGTACTATGTGCGCTTAACCTAGTGCACCACCTCCTGACCCCCCTTCTAGTATTTATTAATGAGAGAACAAGTGCATGTGTGCACATGAGAGAAATGAGAGAAAGAGAGAGAGCGCAATGCCAGGGATTGAACTCAGATCTCTCACATGCCAGTCCAGCACCTAACCCACTGTGCCACCTCCCTGGCCCCTACAACCTTATAAATTACATGTGTGGCTCAGACTATAGTTCTATCAACATTACGCACAGCAGTGGCAAAACAGAATAATATTCTGTTTAAAGAGGTGCTGACTCCTTCAGTAAGGACTTCATGGCTGGAGAGATGTCTACTTAAATTGCAGATTGATTCTGCCCACCCCCACCCCGAGATGATTTCAATCTTGGAAACCAAGCAGACAAGGAGGGTTTTTTGTTTTGTTTTAAGGTATAATTAATGGAAAGGAAAAATCGTAAGGCCTGGGAGACAAGAGAGTACTAGTTGTTTAATTAATCCCCTAATTAACCACAAATGTCATCTGTAGTAAATTTCCCAAAAAGAGGGAAAACTATTTCAATTAGAAGTATGACAAGACCAAGTGAACGGAAAGGCAGTAGGCTAGTTTTCACGCGTTCTGCATCCAGATTCCGTGTGGAGAAAACCAACTTCCCGAGTGCTAAGCATTACCTCCCACGTCTTAGAAAGGCACTAAACATTGATTCACTCCAGCTGCAAAGAAAGCAGTTGATGATAACACCACTAGTACCAAGGCCATCTATCTTCCTCCTGAAAAGCTCTAATTAGCAAACTGCTCCTTCAGCTGCACGAATGTCAGGGGCAAAAATAAATAAAAATAAAAGAACAGAGTCAAGACTGACAGGACCGGGGTTTGCTTCAGACAGGATTCTGGGATGACAGATTTGGGGACAGAGACGGGCCATCAGTGAGCCTGAGCAGGAGGGCTCTTTCGGGATGAAGGGAGGCTCCCATAGCAGACAGCTTCTGTATTTTGGTATCTGACGAGGCCAAGTGGACAGAACAGCAAGAGCTAGTGAGAATTCTTAAGACGGCAACAATGAGAAGAGAGGCAAACGGAGAAGGCACAGTACAGTCTTGGGTGAGAGGCACAGGCGTGTTGGGGGTGGGGTAGGGGGGAGGGGGAGGTAAGCGTGTGGGGAGGCCCCAGGAAGAAATGCTAAGCTGGGATACACACTGAGTCTCCCGCTTACTCCCCCTTCTGGCACCCTCCACCCCAGGCCAGACCACACCCCAGCGAGAGGACTTCAGCCAGCTTCCGACAAACGCCTGAGCTACATGGTACTGCCCAGCGCCCTGGTCCTCCTGGTGGCAGGCAGACTCCGCTGCTATGTGGTGCCCCCTCCCCACCCCAGGCCAGCTCAGTCGGAGGCTCTTAAGTCCACCTGAGGCCGGGAGTCGGGCTGTGTGCACTCAAAGTGACGAGCAGGATGAATGAGCCCTGCTTCAGATGAAGTGGAGAATGCCTTGGAGGTTAGGGAGCCAATGCCAGCCAGACAACCTCATCAGTGTGTCCCCAGAGCCCTGCCCCACTAGGGAAAGACAGCGACAGGCTGGGGGCGTGGATCCATCTGCCAAGCCCCATGTCCAATGGAGAAGCAATGACAGAAGCCAGACCTCCCACCTTCTGAACCCCATAAGAATTTTAGTCCACACTCCCAGAGGGAAAGAGCTGATAGGGGGGAGATGACCAGAGGGCTCTGAACTTCAACTCCATCAGGAACCGGAGAGAAAGAGAGAAGGAAAGAGGGAGGGACATGGATGTAGTAACAGGTGTACGTGACCTGGAAAGGAAGAGAAGATGGGACCTATTAAAGAAAAAAAGGGGGGTAAATATATACAAGTATAGACAGAGGGTTGTAGAAATAATAGTCAACCCCTATCTGCAACCTTGGGAGAACTGCTGGAGCTTCCAATGGAGAGAGTGGGCATCCAGGACTCTGGTGGTGGGAACAGTGTGGAGTTGTACCCATTATCTTGTAATTTTGTACATCAACATTAAATCACTAAATAAAAGAAGAGAAAAGAAAGCAGCCCAGTCTCCCTCCAGCAAGGACACCTCCCCCTGTGGCCAGCAGCCCTCAGCTCCCACAGCCAGGCCTGGACTCTGTGACCAGGAGGCCACGGCTCAGCAGACGGCCTTGGCTGCGCTGCTCTGGTGTCGGAAGGAGAGACCGAGGAGGATGCCCCAGAGGGAGAGGGAGCCTAGTCACTGGACGGGGGCTGCGCCCTGTCTGTGGGCCAAGCCTTCCAGCCACCACGTCCTTGGCGGGGCCAGGAGTTCTGTCGCCTGCAGACCCTCCCAGTAGGGCACAGAGGACAGACGAGCCTCAGTCAGACGGGACTCCAGGCCCCACAGGCCTGTACTGATCAACACCCAGCAGAGGTGCCGCAGGCAGGGCCGTGAGCCTGACTGGCTCAGACTTGGCTGACGGTCCCACTCACTCACTACCAAACTATCATCGCTGGATTTCATGTCCCTTTCATTCTTCTGGTAAAGATATGCCCAGAAGACGATGGTTCCCACGTCTCTAAGCCACTCTCTGACCCAAGGAGACACATCAAGGAGAAAGAGAAGATGGTAAAACTTCAGGGTGTTTTTTTTCCTGAAGGTCACAAATACATAGGATTTAGGATAATAATGGTTATTGACGCTGCTGCTGTTAAGCTCATTTTAGAAGCCCTCATGACAGAGCAGGCACTGTTCTAAGAGCTTTGCGAACTATACCTCATTCAGCCCTTAAAACAAACCCCAATGGAGGAAAGTGCTACTTAGACATGTCTCGCCGGAGAGGGTTATAATACAGAGACAACAGACAACATCAAGTCAGAATACTACTGAGTAATAACCGTCTAGCTTCAGGGCCGGGACACCTCAAGTCTGAAGACTGTGGGAGATGGCTTCAGAAACACATCACTGAGCCAAGCCTCCGATCAAGACTGAAAACAGAATCAAGATGCTGTCAGACCTCCAAGTCTGAAGATTCCGGACAACTTCCAGATCCTTCCTGGGACAGGTCATGGAGATGATACTCCAATGAGAAGGAATGAAGCCAAATAAAACAGAGCAAGAGTCCAGAGACAAGAGAGTTGAGAGATTTGGCAGGGGGCAAGGGGAGCGGGGCCCTTGAAGGGTACAGCAGCTCAGGGAGTGGCAGGCAGAGTCCACGGGGCCGCTGCCTGAGTCCAGAGCAAGGACCACAGCTGGGGGTCTTCCAGGGAAAGTAAGAAACAAAGAAGTGGGAGGTCTGCCTGTCCCCACTCAGACCTGCACCCCGGCCTGTGCACACAGCCGCTCCTCCCCACGTTCCTCAAGGAGGCAGACTGGCTGGCTGACACCATCACAGCAGCGCCATGACAGGTGCTGAAACGCAGGTGGCCATAGCCTGGCCTTGTGCCTAAAAGCACTGCTGAATGGCCTCCGTTCCTTACTCTTTATTCCAGAGAGAGAGAGAGAGAGTCGGGGCTGGGTGGTGGCGCACCTGGTTAAGCACAGGTTACAGTGCACAAGGACCCAGGTACACGCCCCTGGTCCTCACCTGCAGGGGGAAAGCTTCACAGGTGCTAAAGCAGGACTGCAGGTGTCTCTCTGTCTCCCTCCCTCTATATCTCCCTCTTCCTTTTAATTTCTGGCTGTCTCTAACCAATAAATAAATAGATTTTTTTTAAAAAACAGTATTAAGAACAGAAAGAGTCAGACAGACAGAGGGAAGAGACACCACCACACCACTTCACCATCCATGGTACTCCCATGTGGCACAGAGGCTCGAACCCATATAAGGCATTCACTCTACCGTGTAAGCCATCTCCCAGCCCTTAGCCACTGCTGCCTGAAGACTATCGTTTCTAGATGAATTGTCCCCACATTAAACACAGCCAGCGCTGTCAGCTCTCAGTGGCCTCCGCGAGGGTTCATCATCAGTCACGTCTGACCTGCCCGGCACTTCTCTGAGGCCGACAGTCCCTTGAGAACCCTGAGGTGCACCTCAAACCAGAGCCGCTGCTCTCCTTTGCCCCTACAAATCCCCTGTGCAGGGAGGGCCCCCACCGCCCAGGGCCGCTGCTCCCACCCCTCCCTCTCCTGCCCCTCCCCCAAGGCTCCCCTCTCAGAGGCCGGCAGACATGGCTGGGGCTCTGGGACCCTGGGCACCTCCCCTTGACATCACTGAAGCCCAGCTGGGACAGCAGGATTGACAGGGCAAGAAGGAGTCATTGTGAGGTTTCAGCAATGCAGGGAGCAAACGCTAGCCACAGACTCTCCGGTGACTGTCCCCAATGGGCCGGGTGGGCGGAGCCTGACCGTGCAGTCAAGAGGCCAGCAGTGTCCTTGTGTGGGCCCCAGTGAGTCCCCAGAGGGCCTGAGAGAGCCATCTGCTGCCACCACCATTGCGCTGGCCCGAGATGCCTCAGCCTCTGCTCTGCACCCCCTCCCCACTACTAACACACACACACACACACACCTGTCACCCCGTCTTCATCCAGCCTCAGAAGGGAGATCCTCTCCCTTCACTGGGGCAGACGAGGCAGGTGTGGCTACACCCAGGAGGAGTTGAAATGCATGTGTGGAACACACGCACACACTTATCAGCCTCCAAGAGGGTTTTGTTATGGCTGTGGGTTTGCTACCAGGGTCTTCACTGGGACTCATGCCACTGTTCCCTCTGGAGAGAGAGAGAGGAAGGGGGGGAGAGAGAGAGAGAAGGTGGAGGAGAGGAGAGGAGAGGAGAGGAGAGGAGAGGAGAGGAGAGGGGAGAGAGGAGAGGAGAGGAGAGGAGAGGAGAGGAGAGGAGAGGAGAGGAGAGGAGAGGAGAGGAGAGGAGAGAGGCGGGAGAGGAGAGCAGAGGAGAGGAGAGGAGAGGGGGAGGGGAGGGGAGAAGAGAGCAGAGGAGAGGAGAGGAGAGGAGAGGAGAGGAGAGGAGAGGAGAGGAGAGGAGAGGAGAGGGGGAGGGGAGGGGAGAAGAGAGCAGAGGAGAGGAGAGCAGAGGAGAGGAGAGCAGAGGAGAGGAGAGGAGAGGAGAGGGGAGAGGGGAAGGGAGAGGAGAGGAGTGAGGGGAGGGGAGAGGAGAGGCGAGGAGAGGAGAGGAGAGAGGCGGGAGAGGAGAGCAGAGGAGAGGAGAGGAGAGGGGGAGGGGAGGGGAGAAGAGAGCAGAGGAGAGGAGAGGGGGGAGGGCAAGGGAGAGGAGAGGGGTGAGGGGAAGGGAGAGGAGAGGGGGATGAGGGGAGAGGAGAGGAGGGGAGGGGAGAGGAGAGCAGAGGAGGGGAGAGGAGAGGAGAGGGGGAGGGGAGAGGAGAAGAGAGCAGAGGAGGGGAGGGGAGAGCAGAGGAGGGGAGAGGAGGGGAGAGGAGGGGAGGGGAGGGGAAAGGAGGGGAGGGGAGAGCAGAGGAGGGGAGAGCAGAGGGGAGAGCAGAGGAGGGGAGGGGAGAAGAGGGGAGAGCAGAGCAGAAGAGGAGAGGGGAGAGTGGAGGGGAGAGTAGAGGAGGGGAGGGGAGAGCAGAGTAGAGGAGGGGAGGGGAGAGGGGAGAGGAGAACAGAGGAGGGGAGGGGAGGGAAGAGAAGAGAGGGGGAGGGGAGGGGAGAGGGGGAGGGGAGGGGAGAGGAGAGGGGGGAGGGGAGGGGAGAGGAGAGGGGGAGGGGAGAAGAGAGCAGAGGAGAGAAGAGCGGGGAGGGGAGAGCAGAGGAGGGGAGGGGAGAGGAGGGGAGAGCAGAGGAGGGGAGGGGAGAGGAGGGGAGAGGAGGGGAGAGCAGAGCAGAGGAAGGGAGGGGAGAGGAGAGGAGGGGAGGGGAGAGCAGAGCAGAGGAGGGGAGAGCAGAGGAGGGGAGGGGAGAGCAGAGCAGAGGAGGGGAGGGGAGAGCAGAGGAGGGGAGGGGAGGGGAGGGGAGATGGGAGGGGGGACTCCTGTAGCCTGAGTCCAAGTCCTCACACCTGGTAGCGCGCGCTCCACCATGGGAGCTGTTTCTCAGCCCTTCCCCTTTTTGTTTTACCGGAGCCCTGCTCAGCTCCGGCTTATGATGGTGTGGGGGGTGAATCTGGGACTCTAGAGAGTCTCTGCGTAACCACCACTATGCTGTCTCCCCATCGCCCTCCACTTGGCTGCTTCCAATTCTTTGCTGGGTTCTCGTGGCTGTTTGGCTCTGGACACAGCGAGTCGGCCTGCAGAGAGCACAGGGCGGTCGGGGGTGGTGCTCTGGGGCTCACATGCCCACCACACAGTCTGAAGTCTACTGTGCGTGACACCACGGGCGCATGCCCCCACGGTGCCACCCCAAGACAGGCCCAGCAGGGAGGGTGGGCAGGGCTGGGACCCAGAGCCCGAGAGCACTTCCCTGGTGTGCTGGGCCCACGGTGGCAAATCTCCCTGCCAGGCTGTGGTCACATGTCACACACAAAGGCCCTGCTGGGGTCACCTTCAGCTCGAGGGCTCTTGAAACGCCAGCAGCCCTGACTCCTGGAACCCCCCCAGCTTGCTCCTGTTCTTCCTGAAGTGGACGACAGAGGGAGCTCTGGGTACACCCCTCACCTGCTGGCTGGCCCTGGGATGCCAGGACCTGTGGTGCGCTGGGGGGCACAAAGCTCCTGGCACCCGCTGGCGATGCCTTCATGCCTGCAGGCTGAGAGCATTTTCAAACCTTCACTGAGAAAGAAAAAGGAAACACTGCAGCCTCTGTTCTCATGAGGCAGGACAGTGACCGGACTGGAGGGTGTTTGCTGAGCTCAGGGAACCAGACCCGGAAGCCAGGAGTCAGGAGTCACCTGGTGGAACACACAGCTCTGGCAAGCAGGACACCCTGGGCTCAGCCCCGGCACCGCACAGGGGCCTGTGTGTCATGCCAGGGGAACTCCAGGATAGTGGAGTGGCGCTGGGGTCTCCTTCCTCTCTCTCTCTCAAGGCAGGGAGAAACTATCAGCCAGGAAGGGGGGGCCTCATGGTGTCACCCCTATGGGAGACCCAGAGTTCACTCCTCAGTGCCCCATTTCTAAAGTGACTACTGGCCCAGGAGGTGGCACAGTGGATAAAGCATTGGACTCTCAAGTGTGGGGTTCCCAGTTCAAGTCTTTCCATCTCCTGTGCTAGAGTGATGCCCTAGCTCCCCCTCCCTCCCTCCCTCCCTCCCTCTTCTACTATTGAATAAATCAGTCATTTTTTTTAAATGACCCAGGCAGGAGGTGTAGACATCATCTGTTTATGGACAAGGCAGTTATCACTTTCAAATGCCTTTCAGACAGCTATTCTCAAGGCAGCTCTAAAAGAAAGGAATTACTTCCACTAAACCAAGAGCAGGGAAGGGAGACAGCACTGTGGTTCTGTGAAAAGACTCTCATACCTAAGGTTCCAAAGTCCCAGGTTCAACCCCCAGCACCACCATGAGCCAGAGCTGAGCAGGGCTCTGCTATCTCTCTCTCTCTCTCTCTCTCTCTCTGTGTATGTGATTAATAAAAGAAAATATTCTTTTAAATAATTTTTAAACATTCCTTTTAGAAATATTTTATTTATTTATTTATTATTGGATAGAGACAGAGAAATTGAGAGGGGAGGGAGAGATCAAGAGGAAGAGAGACAGGGGGTCTCTTCTTATATTTCATTTATTTATTGGATAGAAACTAAGACAGACGGGGAAGACAGAGTGGAAGGGAGACAGAGAGACACCTGCATCCCTGCTTCACCACTTGGGAAGCTTTCCCAGGGGCTTGAACCTGCGTCCTTGAGCACTGTGATGTGTGTGTGTTCAACCAGGTGCATCACTACCTAGCCCCCAAATAAAATATTTTATAAAAAGTAAAATAAAGTCCGGGAGGTGGCGCAGCGGATAAAGCATTGGACTCTCAAGCATGAGGCCCAGAGTTTGATCCCCAGCAGCACATGGACCAGAGTGATGTCTGGTTCTTTCTCTTTCTTTCTATCCTTCTCATTGATAAATAAAATATTTAAAAATAAATAAATAAATCAAAAGCAGACTGATGACACCAGCCAGTTGAGTGCTCAAGTGAGAACTTATTGAAAGAGAGATCTGGAAAACTTGGAATAGGCTGGGGGGAGAGGATGGTAGAATATAGGCGTTCTGGGGGTGAGGTCCCAGGTTGGAGCCTCAGTGCTACATGGGAACATCGCGGATGGCACCAAAGGGAGCTGCATGGATGGTGGCACAGTGCTGTGGGGTCTCTCTTCTCTGTCTCTCTATTCCTCCACTTTCTCACTCCCTCTCTCTATGAAATAATGAAAAAACTGGGTGAGCAGAGGCCCTGCTTCTATGCAGCCTGAACAACACCCCCGCTCCTGCCGCGTGCCTCTCGGGACGTTTAAGACAGGCCCCCAGATGGAAGCAAGCATACAATGGGGCAGGAGGTAGCTCAGCCCACGGCACACATGGGGTCCCGGCTCTGCATGGAGCAGGGAGCTCCAGTGTCTGTCCGTCTGTCTGGGCGTGGTGACATGCAGGTGACCGGGCTGAGAGGTGCGGTGAGTTCCCCGGGAGGCCCTCACCCCTGACCCAGGCGCTGCTGGTGGAATGGACTCCAGAAGTTGTGGTCCCTTTATGTTTTCAAGATGCACAGTTTTTATGAGTATTTTTTAATTCATTTTTTTGGATAGAGACAAACTGAGCAGGAAGGGGGAGAGAAAGAGGGAGAAATGGACAGACACCTGCAGCCTTGGGTCACTGCTTGTGAAGCTTCCATTCTGCAGGTAGGGAGCAGGGGCTTGAACCCGGGTCCTTGTGCCCTATAATGTGCACTCTGCCAGATTCACCACTGCCCAGCCCCGGTTATGTTTCAGAAGCCCAGAGAAGCCTCTCTCTGCATGTGCACACCACATTGTCTAACAGCCTCAATGTAACCAAGACACCCCAGAGAAAAAGAACTCTGTCTCTTGCCCAGTCACTCACTTCTGTTACCTCTGTGGAACCTGTTCCTTTGCTCAGCTCCAAGCTTGAGAGGTGAGGCCAGTGTGGAGCTTCCCCCAGAGCTGCAGGTGAAGAGACCTCCACTGTCACTATCACCCGCCCAACCTGGTTTCTGCCCAGGAAGATCTACCTGCGAACAAGCCCTGGCCCTCTCAACTTACATTGAAAATGGATTCCAGAAGAATTTAAAGACGGGTGCTGTCTTTGTTGATCTCACAGTAGCCTATGACACGGTCTGGCACCGTGGTCTCCTAGTCAAGATCTCAAGATGCCTGCCTCCATGGGTGGCCAATACTATATCGTTTCTTCTCCAAAACAGAAGATTCCAGGTGCATCTGGGTGACAAGTCTAGCAGATGGAGACTTGTCTCAAGTGGCCTCCCCCAGGGCTCTGTTCTGGCTCCTACGCTATTTAATATTTATATCAATGACCTCCCAGAAACTTCTTCAAGGAAGTTCATCTACGCCGATGACATCTGCTGTGCAACTCAGGCATCCAAGTTTGACATCCTCGAGGAAACACTCACGAAAGACATGTCTCTGATATCTGATTACTGTAAAAAATGGCGACTAATCCCTATCACTGCAAAAACGGTATCATCTGTTTTCCATCTACACCATGCCTCGGCCTCGTGTGAGCTTAATGTGCAGCTTGACTATACGAGAATCCGGCATGAAGCCCAGCCAGTCTATCTTGGCGTTACTCTCTATCACACTCTGTCATTTCACGAACATCTCATAAAAACTGCAGCAAAGGTAGGTGCGAGGAATCACATCATTGCAAGACTGGCCAGCTCCTCATGGGGCGCGAGCGCTTCCACACTGCGATCATCATCTCTGGCATTATGCTATTCCACTGCAGAATACTGTGCCCCAGTATGGTTCCGTAGCCCCCATGCCCACTTGGTCGATTCCAAATTATATTCCCCCATGAGGATAATTTCTGGAACCATCCATTCCACCCTGGTTCCATGGCTGCCAGTTCTTAGCAACATCGCCCCTCCAGATATTCGTCGGGATGCGGCATCATCTAAGTTCATTTCCCACGTCTACGCTCGACCGGACCTGCCAATATACGCGGATATCTTCGCCCACCCTGTCCAACGCTTGACGTCTCGTCACCCAATCTGATCCCCTACGCCTACACTGAACTTCTCTGTTCCAGTCTCTTGGAAACAGAGTTGGCAGTCAGCTGAGCTAAAGAACAAACACCTCATCACAGACCCCTGCAAGCGTCAACCCGGCTTTGACCTAGCACGTTATGATCGGGCCCTCCTCAATCGCTATGGAACAGGCCATGGCTGGTGCGCCGCTATGTTCCATCGCTGGGGAGCCAGAGACGACCCGAACTGCCCCTGCGGCTCCAGACAGACTGTGACCCACATAGTCAACGACTGCCACCTCTCCAGATTCAAAGGAGGTCTCGAAACTTTACATCAGGCTCAACCTGACGCTGTTGACTGGCTACGGAAGAAGGGCAAACGATAGAAGAAGAAGAACTGTCACTGTCACACAACACACACACACACACACACACACACACACACACACACACACACACACACTGGGGCAGACACAGTCACTTTAAGGATGGCCTGGTCCAGCCTCCCCGACCTCCCCTCAACACTACTGGGAAAGGAGAACAAGGGAGCCACCCAGAAGAGACTCGCCCCCGGAGGAGAGCCAGGGGCCCCCTAACGCTTTCCCTTGGGGACACGGAAGCCTGAACAATGCAGGCATGGAACCAGAGGGGGAACTGAGGCCACACACTGCGAGTCTGCGGGAAGGGCGGGCCCTGGGCAGCCTCACCTCGCTGTTGTGGCCCCTCAGGTTGAAGTTGATCCTCTGGGGCGTGTTGCGGTCCCGGCGGCAGTGGCTGGAGGTGAAGGTCACGCCGACCACGCCGCGCCCGTTGCCCGTGGCCAGCCAGCCCTCTTCGTAGTAGCGCCGGCGACACACCGGCTTCTCCTTCTCGCTCTTGGGGACGCGCCCCTTCCAGGACAGGCACAGGATGTTGGAGTCGCTGCAGAGCACGGGCCCCTGCTCCACTGCTGCAAACATTCTTTCCCCCTTCACCCAGCCAGCGACGCCGAGGCCCAAGGGCTGTCCCCGGCTTCTCTCGCTGGCCGGTGTCTCGGGCGAAGTCCTCCCGGCCCCTCTGGGTCACACTGACCCCGATCTGGTCAGGGGGCCGGGGTTTTCCAGTTGCATCACGGCCACAAGTCCTTGATCAGCGACGGCGGCAACAGGTGACACATGAGGGAAGTGTCGGGGTGCATGTCTGTCTCCAGGTCCTCAGGGGGGCAGCAGGCTGGCCCTCTGGAGACAGAGCACCGTGAAGCTGTGGCTGCTGGGACCCAGGTCTCTGCTTTCCAGTCGGCTCGGCTATGCTGGCTCAGTCTAAGATTCCAGTTGAAGTGGGAGAGGACTCCAGGGACACAGGGTGCGGATTTCAAGTAACTTAAGGCTTTAAGAACCCCTGGGGCTGGACAATCCTGGTCAGAAACAGCCTGCAGAGGGGACAGGAGAGGTGGGGCCCTCTGCCCTGAGGCCACCCTGCGGCAGGCTGTCTCTGCTAGACACACACGTGTTGCAGGAGCTGGAGCGATTGCATACAGGAGAGAGAAGGCACAGACGCTTGCGGACAGGGCCCAGTGTGTGCAGACGGCAGGAGAGAGAGCCGCCGTCCCTCTGTTCAGAGCTAGGAACGCCTCCCCTCGGAGCCTGGGCCGGCTTCCCTGCCAGTGGCTGTGTCCCCAGAAAGCACGGGGCGCCCCCCGACAGTCCCTCTGAGGGCCCACACAGCCCTCAGGGCCATAGAGGTGGACGGAGATCAAGTGCTGGAAAGTTCTGAGGCTCCGGAGTGTTCACCGCGGGAGATTCCTGGACCCTCCAGTTACAGGATTCCACTGCCTCCCTCTCCCTCCTAGACACGCCCCCCTCTCCAGCTCCTGAAGATTACATCCGTTTCCTTCTAGAAGGGAGGAACAAAACAAACAAACACAAACAAGAAAGCCTCTGAATGAAGCCCACCGAGCTTCGACTTAGAGGCAAAGTCTTCTCAGGATCAATGGGGAAGAGAACAATTCACAGCCAGGCTGTGCCCACCGTCCCCCGGGTGTCACTGAGTTCTGCCGACTGCCACTGTCCAGTCCACCAAGGGAGAGCAGCCCTGGCTGGGGTCTGTTTTGGGAAGGCCGGGCCAACCTCTGGGCAGGAGGCGGCAAGGGAGACAAAAGTGCAACGTCTTCAATACGATGAACTCAGAAGGAACCGGTCGGCAGTTAAGCGCATCCCATCACACCGGCGCCCGCTTTCCTGCATCCCAACCACCCGCTAAGCGTTACTTTCAGTCTGGGAGGTTCCAGGCTGCCCAAGTCATGGGGAAAGTGCCAGCAGCAGTGCTGGGAATCACACTCCTCCCTCAGCCGCCTTCCGGGCTCTGGCCCTTCTTCTAAGCGGCAGCAGTCCCGCGGGGGCTAGGGCTGGGGCAGGTTTCTTTTCCTTCTTCCTGCACACTCTCTTCACCTGGGAAGACCACACAGAGAAGTGGCCATCAGTGGGGCATTCTTCTCCCGGGCCACCTGGCCCCCGTGCTGTGGAGCTGTTCCATGTGATTCTTAAATTAATTTTCATCAGTTGTAAGATTCCTCAGGTGAGTACAAGAATGGGCCTGGCGACGTAGGGGGATTGCAGTGCATGGAGGGAGCTGGCCCGCTTTTTCAGCTGGTATGGAAGGCGTCTGTCTTCCCCCTCATTTCTGGAATCATCTGAGGAGTCACAGCTCAGAGGCCCCAGGGTTGTGCACTCTGCAAGACAAAAGAGGAGGTGAGGGAGCTGGGTGGTAGTGCAGGGGGTTAAGTGCACGTGGCACACAGCACAAGGACTGGTGTAAGGATCCCAGTTCGAGCCTCTGGCTCCCCACCTGCAGGGGAGTCGCTTCCCAGGCGGAAAAGCAGGTCTGCAGGTGTCTGTCTTTTACAGGTGTTTCTCTCCCCCTCTGTCTTCCCCTCCTCTCTCCATTTCTCTCTGTCCTAACAATGACGACATCACAACAACAACAATAATAACCACAACAGCAATGAAAAATAACAAGGGCAACAAATGGGAAAATAAGTATTAAAAAAAAAAATAGGTGAGCGCAGAGAAGTGCTGTAGGCCAGAGGGGCTGGGCCTGTGGGAGGCCCCTCCTCACGCACACATATATAAGGGGGCTGCTCGGAGGGGAAGTTCCAACACGGAGGGGAGGGTCTGCCCCACCCACCTACACAGTACACACACTCGGAGCCTCTGTGCCCCACGCTGTCTGCTCTGCACACCGCACCGTCCTAGGACCCTGGGCCCCAAGTGTGACATCACCACCCCGTGGGCCAGCGGGCAGCTCAGGAAGGAGGCTGGGGAGGCATGTCATCTGCAGGAGAGGTGACACCAGGTGGCCGGGGCCTGCCAAGTCCCCCTGCCCGCACTGCTGGCAGGTCGCAGCTGTCTCCCGGGCCCTTAAGTCATCTCCAAGCCGACCGAGGCTGAGGAAGCCAACTCCAGCAAAGCCACCCTCTCTTCCCTGTTCCCAGCTTGCGATCCCCCCCCAGGGCTAGCTGAAGCCAAGTGTCCACCTGCCCCAAGGCACCTGTCACAGAAGGGCAGGCCTTGAGCTGGCCCGGGTATCTGCATTTCTACCAAGCTCTCCATAGATGCTAGCGCTGCAGAGTTGAGGTCAGGCTTTCAGAGCTCTGGCCTGGGGGCTCAAATCCCCGAGAGACTCATGGTCTGACCCACCGGGTCCTTTTCTCCTGTCACAGCCTCCATGTCCCTCTGCGTCCAAAGGGCTGAGTCCTCCCTCTCCTTCTCGCCTCCACCAATGCTTCTCCCTTCCCAAGTCACCCGCCACGTCTTTAAAGCCTGGCGGCAGGAGCCAGAGAGATGGAGCTCTAGTCTCATGTGCCTGCAGGCTGGGTTTGAGCCCTGGTACCACATGGAAGCACCATGGATACACGAGGGGGACTCCATGGATAGTGGAGTGGTGCTCTGGAGTCTCTCTGCCTCTCCTTTTATTATCTCTCTCAAAAAATAAGGAACCAATAAAAACATTTTTGAAAAAACTGGGTTAGGGAAGCCACCCAGCAGTACCACACATGCTCCAGACCCTGGGTTTATTCTCAGTGCCACATGAGCAATTTTTAATTTAAAAAGCACAAGACAATAAAGCCCACCCAGCGGCACCTGTACATGAAGCTCCCCAAGCACTCTGCGGCGAGTTCCTTGAGGTTTTCCCCACTCTGCATCCCGAGGCCCTTCTCTGCACCCCAGAAAGGGCCCGTCACCGTCAAGATAGGCACAGAGCTGAGAGCCCAGGTCCTCCAGGGGTGGGGGGGAAGACAGCAGATGAATCACGATATAAATATATACACGTCACCTGCGTGCGCCTACCCACCAACACCGAGTTCTCCTGGGAAGCCCTTGTGCCTGAGGGGAGAGGACAAGGACAAGAACTATCAACTGCACATCACAGCCTTGTTCCTCCTCACGGTCCCTCTATAACACCAGCTTAGGGCTAGGCGAAGGTGCACCAGATTAGGAACACACTACAGTGTGCAAGGACCCAGGTTCAAGCCCCCAGTTCTCTCCAGCAGGGGGGAAGCTTCATGAGTGGCGAAACAGGGCTGCAGGTCTCTCTCTCTCTCTTTCTCTCTCTCTTCCTGTTTCCCTCTTCCCTCTCAATTACTCTCTGTCTCTATCCAATAAATACATGAAATATCGAAACAAAAAAAAAAAAAAACCACCGCCTTATCCGTGACTCTAGATTGAGGACACTGTCACTCACTCATGGAGAAAGCAGAAGCAACTTCAAGAGTCAGTTCTCTCTCTCTTCTCTTCTCTCTCTCTCTCTCACACACACACACACATACACTTTAAACTGTTGAAGAGCAGGGTCTGTGATACTTAAGAGTGTCCACATTAAACGCAATGATGTGAACCCTCAGTTCCCAGGATCCCCCTGGCATCCATGAAGTGTGAGCTGAGTCCAGAGGACCCTGCGGCAGTGATGTCTCCTTCCCCTTGCTGGACACAGCAGCAGAGAGGAGGAAAAACACTTTTAGGGTGGACAAGTGGCTGCTTTCCAGGCACACATGGAAAATAGTGGTGGCTACGGTGTTTCGAGCCTGGGTCACCGGCACACCGGGAGGCTATGGACAAAGCCAACCTGTCACTTCTGGGGGGACAACCAGGTGGATGTGCTGCCCACAACAACGGCTGAGATGCCAGTGTGAGATGAAGACTGTGGGGAAGCCGACACCTATCACTATGAGCTTTGTGGGGCCCTGACAACAGAGGCTTCCATCTGTGGTCGAGATGCCCACAGTCAGAAATCTGATATCGTTTGGTGGGTCAATAGTTTCTTTTTTAACCAGAGCACTGCTCAGCTCTGGCTTATGGTGGTGCCCAGGACTGAACCTGAGATCTCAGACCCTCAAGCACGAGAGTCTCTTTGCATAACCATTATGCTATCTCCCTGGACAGGGTCAATATTTTCTAAATGGCCAATGCATGACGATGTAAATGACATGAGCTAGAGACTCATTCAAGGTACAAGAAAGGCAAATAGATTTTTATATAAAAAGTATTTTAAAATTCACAAAAAGACTTCAAATTCCATATTGCCACTAACCTCTAAGAAACTGCCACTTGGGAGTTGGACGGTAGCGCAGCAGGTTAAGCACAGGTGGCCCAAAGCGCAAGGACTGGCCTAAGGATCCCAGTTCGAGCCCCCGGCTCCCCACCTGCAAGGGAGTCGCTTCACAGGCGGTGAAGCTGGTGTCTATCTTTCTCTCCCCCTCTCTGTCTTCCCCTCCTCTCTCCATTTTTCTCTGTCCTATCCAAAAACAATGACATCAAGAACAACAACAATAACAACAACAACAATAAAACAACAAGGGCAACAAAAAGGAATAAATAAATAAAATAAAATAAATATTAAAAAAAAGAAACTGTCACTTAAGTTTTAATATAGTCTCAAAGAGAAATACCTGTGTTTATCTGAAAAGACTATTAAAATACTTCCTTTCCAAACCATATGCCCACGAGGTCAGTAATTTCCCATAAGACTTACAGACAGATCGCCAAAATACTGCCACTTCTCATTTAATAGTTAGAAAACAGAAGTCAGATTCGACTTCCGGAGGCGGAGCTACGAGCAGCAGATCACTTTCCTCTCCTCTCCTCTCCTCTCCTCTCCTCTCCTCTCCTCTCCTCTCCTGGATCAACTAGGAATACCAAAGGAGACCACCCGGGACCGAAACAAGATAGGACTAGAATGACCACAGGAACCCAGTAAATTACCCGTGAGTACAAACACGCATGGCTGGTGACAGAGAGGAGAGAGGGGCCTAAGGAGAGATTAAGTGATTGCTAACAGTTCAACAGTTTATCAGTGGAGACACCACCTCCAGTC